>NC_079397.1:8974667-9300917 GCF_029220125.1 Pseudoliparis swirei | reverse complement strand
CCCAGGTGCCCTCTCCATGGCCCGAATGCCCTCACCCCAAATGCCCTCAGAGCACTCCAGCATGTCCAGCAGCCCCGAGCCCAACGCCAACCACCACCACCACCACCACCACCAGAACCCCCACATGGCTGGCCTGAAGGGGGAGGAGCCGCGAATCAAGCAGGAGGAGCTGCGGCTGGACGACAGCAACGGCGACGCGTACAACGACTTCGAATACGAGGAAGAGGAAGCGGAGTACGCCAGCGACAACGAGAACAACATCGCCCAATAGGGCGGCGCCGGCAGACGCCTAATTAGAAAAGCCAATCACCGCTGAATACCCCCCCGCACCCCCCCCCCCTCCCCCTTCCCGCA
The DNA here is from genome assembly GCF_029220125.1 of Pseudoliparis swirei. Lineage (NCBI taxonomy): Eukaryota > Metazoa > Chordata > Actinopteri > Perciformes > Liparidae > Pseudoliparis > Pseudoliparis swirei. Next base: position 9,300,563 of record NC_079397.1, on the reverse strand, counting down.
CGCCGTCCCGCCGAACCCACCAATCAGGAAGAAAAACCTTTTTATTTTTTTGCCAATCACCTTCCGTCCCGATCTCACAACCCCGACTAACGTGGACTCTTCTAACAGAGCCAAGACCCTCCCACTGGAGTCCTGATACCAGCATCTGATCAATCAACGGAAGCACAGGACCTGTCACTCACACTGACTGTTACACCAACTGGAGTCTGGGTGGACGAGACGACCGAGCCCGCCTCCGGCGCTTGCTGAGGAATATTCAAATACTACTGCGAGATTATTTTTTTTTGGAGTGTAATGCCACGAATGAGGAGAAATCAAAATCACACTCAAAGAGCAAAACCTTGTAGACCCCGTTTGTAGAAATGGAGACATTTAAAAAAAAAAAAAAGACTGATCAGCGGACCTGTCAGAGGCTTAACAGATGACACTTTAAGATGGCGGACCTGTTTATTATCAAGAGACACTTTTTTGTTCTTTGGTTCTATAATATTCTCACTCAGGTACACGGTGCCAATAAGTGGCTTGTGAATGTGATTTGTTGTTTTTTGTGCTACAAGTTTGAATAATAGAAAAAAGAGACTTTCCTTTTTCCCCCCCTTTTTTGTTGTAAAGCACCTGACAGATTATCAGACATGTTTATTTTTAACGGAAACATATCTTCGACCTCTCAGTGTGCTGTCGGCTGTCAGACCCTTTATTATTCTCCGTGTTGTTGTGACCGTCGCCCCCCCCCGACTGGGTCGGTCCAACGTGGGCTGACCAGTGCAGCGTGGACTCTCCCACTTTGAGGAGACGGGGGGGGGGGGGGGGGGGGAGTCTCTGGCGCCCCGGAGAGGAAACGAAAAGCACTCTCGCCGACTCGCTCCGTCCCTCCATCTCGAGAAAACATCAGTGCGACACACTCGAGTGTGTCGGCGTGTGCGTAGATTCTCATTCTCAGTGCGAGAAGAAGGCTCAAAACACAGAGACGGAAAGACAGGCTTACACTGCTGCTGTTTATTAATTATTACAAATACACACACACACACACACACACACACACAAACACACACAGCTGTTGTTCTGTCCCTCAGTGTGGTCCTGCTCCCGCCAATCAACATCTTCTCGCTGCCCCCAGTGGGCGGAGCTACAGCAGCCAGTCAGTGTTTCTGTTCGTATTTTGAATACTGTATTTTATTTTCTCTTCAAACTGCCTCTAGTCTAATAATATTATTAACAATAATTATAAAGATGGTCAGCGGTTCCTAAGTTTAGTAAGTTATGTACAGTATAATTTATATTTTCCTCTTTATTGGGTTTTTATGACCATATGAAACTATGACAGTCAATGAAACATTATTCTATTTAGCTGGTAGGTATTTAGATCTAAACATTGTCATTTTACGTTGCTTTGTTTTGCATTTGTTGGTTCCCTTTTCTTTTCTTTTTTTTCGACGCGTTCGTTTTGTATTAATCCTGCGGACGGCGGGGCGGGCGGGGTCAGGCCAGCGAGCCGGACTGGCTCCGCCCCCTCTGAGCTGAAGACGTAACCCCTTCATGTCCAAACCCATTTCTAAAAAGCACTCAGACTCTGAGAAAAAGAAGAACATGATTTTTTTTTGTGATTATAATTTTATTTGTAACGGTTATTATAATGTACAATGTGAAGTTTCCTCTCATTTTATTTTGCCTTTTTATTTTTTTTTAGTTTTTTTCCCCTTGGAAATCAGTTCTATCACTCTGTCCTCTGTGAACAAAGAGTCCCGTCCCCGTTTACGAGTCCCGGCCGCCTCACCGAGACACAGTGGAACACCTTCGGCTTGGATACACTCACATACATGCACAAACACACACACACACACACAAATGAAGAGATTATCATGACAACCAAACGAATCCTATGCTGACCTTTTTTTCTGTTTTATGAAATCTAGTATTTTAGATTTAAAATCCTGTACAAATGCTTTTTTTTGTTGGTGTTTTCTGTTGTTGTTTTTTTTAAATCATAGGAAAGCAGTGTTTACCGTGATCCACCACGGTGTTCCTCCCTGTGTTGTGTGTGTGAGGCGGCCTGGCGTATATATATACAATATCTTTAAAGTCACTTCTCATCAGGAGCCCTTTGCTTTGTTTGAGTTCCACGCGGCGGGGGCCACGACTGCTGTTCAGGTGTGCCGTCACTCCGGGACCCCCACAATCATTCTCGCTGTAGATGAGCCTCCGGGTCTTTCTGCTGTATCGTCACCCCTGTTATCACGCCATGGTTCAACCCGATGCTGGAGAGAGGAGGAGGGGGTGGGGGGGGGGGGGGGGCCAAGTGGATCAATCCACTCTTTTAGGGTATCAGGTGGGTGGGTGGGTGGGGCATTAAGACGTCAATCATCCCTGCTGGCAAGGTCTGACCCCATATCAGGACAATGAAGATGATGATGATGATGATGATGATGATGATATTATTTAAGACAATCAAAGTCATGAGTGGAGCTCAAAACAAAGTGAGAGTTATTACAAGTAAAAAAATTAAATATCTTACCATCTCAACTTGAAAAAAATCAAGAAAGATAATTATGTAAATATAACATAGAGTTATAGATTTATATTTTGTTCATAACACAGTGTAATATAAGTTGTATATTTCTTTTTTTCTCTCCCTACTGTCTCTTTTATTGATGTTATCCATGCCACAGAAAAGCAGGAGTCGCAGTACTCTCACACACAAAAAAATGAAGAAAAATATCAAAGAAATAAAGAAAAACGGGAAAGGAGAAAAAAAAACAAAAAAAAGCCGTGGGCTGCCACCATGCACCATCTGTTCTAAGTTCACTTTTTTTTCAGTATTACTGCCAGACAAGGCTCTAATAAAGACAGCAATGTGTTCGGTAAAACTTCTGCTGGTCCTGGTCACTTCTTTCCTCCACACATACATTCACACAATGGTTTTACAGTTCCAACATATTCACATAAACATACAAATATACACTGCCACGACCTTATTATGCAGAAACGCTAACGGTGGAGAGGACAACGCGTGCACCCGCTCTCGTTTTCATGATATTAATGAGACGAAGAGAGAAAAGAAAAGAGAAATAGAAGAGTAGATGTTCACTTGATGATTTTACTGAGTTTAACAGTCAAATTAATTTGATTAAAATCATAACAGGAGTGTTATCAAGACATTTCAGGAAAGGTTTAAATCCAATTGTGATGGTTTCCACCTGTTTTTTTTCGTCTTTCATACTTGTCCGCGTGCCGGCGAACAATTCAATCATCTCCATAACAACGTGCTAATTATGCTAAGTCCACCTTCTTGCCCCTCCAATCAGAGGGCCAGCTGGGAGGCGTGGAGCCGAATCACGGGCCGCTAGCGACCTGATAACCTAATTAAGCAACAAGGGACTTGATGGGGGGGGGGGGGGGGGTCAGAGTGATGAAATGTTAGTGTATGCATATGTCCCACAAACAACAAACCAAAAAAAGGAGAGAATTCGGGCTCTGACCGTCTTTAAACCGCGGCGGACGCCTGTGCTGCCGTCGGCCATTTAAAAGCAAATCTTTAATTGATGCTTAAGGATGCTGAGGATGTTCGCGGCTCCACTTTCAAGGGTTAAAAACACAGAACCCCACTCAGCGAGCGCCATTAACACGCCGTCTCCCCATCTGTGTCCATATGCTCATCAGCCCCCACAGCCCCGTCCAACGCGCTGTGCATAAAAACAGTTAAATGCACTCAGAGGAGGTGATTTTACGTGGTTTGCTAATTACCACGGCTTCACACACACACACACACACACACTCCAAAAAGCCCCTTTGATGCATTAAAGAGGCCCGGCTGGGGCAGATCCACAACTCCTCCGGTAAGTGAAGGACTTAGTTGTTCTCTGGGCGTTGTGAATCTTTCAGAGACGCCTGGAGGTAAAACCCTCAGAAAAGGTTTATGTGTGAATACTTGAGGAGCAAGAAAAGAGGGATTCAGGTTTTTCTCTTTCCTGTATTGTCAGCAGAACACGAGATGTTGGAGGAAGCAAACGTTGGCTAGACCCACAGATTAAATCTCTCTCACACACACGCACACACACACACACACACCCTAAGGTGAACTGTAGGAGTCGGCTCAGCTTAAACCACAATCATCCACCGGCTGTTTCCGTCACTATCGCCGAGACAAAAGAGTGAAAACTACGTGTGAATAAATGTCTTTTCGTATATTTTGGCTGAGCATATTGTCATATGATTCAATTTGCCGAAAACTTTTTTGGGGTGTAAATCCTGTAGAGCTCAAGAGACACACGTATATGTCTAAACACACCTTGCTGCACATGCGTCTAGTCGACCGTGTGACTTTGAGGATGTCTCTCTCTCTCTCTCTCTCCCTCTTTCGGTGAAATATTCAGTTTTTCAAACCGTGGGTGTTTGGAAATTGAGTGAAAACGATGTCACATTAATGATTTAAAGTAGGTAATAGGATGTGCTGAGCCGCCAGCTAAAATGAGTTTAAGGCCCCGGCGTTAATGTATTCATGAGGAGGGGGATTACAGAGACAAGAGCAGCCAGAGAGCTGAGTGCACAGAGCAGCCGGGGCCAACGGGGCCCGCCAGATATTATATATATGACTGCATTTACACTGCGGGAGCAAACATCCCACAATGCGCTGAACACACAGAACATCACACACGTACAGAATATTGTGGAGATGCGGAGTGGAATTTAAATGAAAGGATGTGATATTAGAATGAAATCAGACTGTCTTGCAATATTATTGTTATTTGTTGTGTATTAATAAAGAGAAAGCTTTGTAAATGAATTATAAAATGACATTAAGATGCAGATGTAATACACGAGACGATAGAGTTCAAACAAGACCAGCTCGACATTATTAAACCGACATTAATCAACAATCCTGATGTGCAAACAATCCACAGAAAACCAAGTTTGAATAAGGTTTTATTTAAATTCAATCAAATCTTTCGAGCTAAATTCGTCCATTTTGAAAGTACATTATTGTCTGATAACGTAACCCAGTAACAAAAGAATAGAATATAAAAAGAGCTGATAATTTGACATCAATTCAAGCCAAAAAAGCTCATATTATTACGAATGTGTGTTTATCAGGTAGCTCCATCCCGGCAGCGCGGCTAATCTCCCGTCTCTCACGCTAATATATACTCACACTGCAGCATCATTAAAACAGAAAAAAGGTGATCGTAAAAGTCTCATAAAGATGATTTCAGCGCAGTGCTTAAGCCGAACAAATGTTCCAATATTTCATCCTTCGGTCTAAATGACGCTGAACAAAAGTGAGAAGAGGCTCCGTCCCGGGTCCATTATTATGAGGTGGCTGATACATTAAGAGTCCATAAAATAATCCCATATCAGAAAGTGCCTGCACTCAAACCATAAAAAAATAAAGTAACACGATGTTGAGATGCAAAATAAAATTGAGATATGCAAGCATATGGTATATTATATATATATATATATAATTTTTGGCAGATGGCCACCCTGTTACTTTATTTTCCGTGTTTTAAGTGCGAGTAGTTTTACACATTTAGGATTAATGTGTGACAGTTCACATGTAGCACAAACCACGTTCTCACATGACAGCACTGCTCCGTCCTGGTGTCTTAAATACAAACATGGCAGATTACGCCGCTATCTGGCATCTGTTGTTTCCGGAGGGGAGAAGGGTCGACTCCACGCCGCCCTCCACGAGATTGGGCCCAACGACCGAGCAGCCATTCGCCTCGTTCCCGGGTGTGACTCCCGAGACGTCACGCGCTTCCTTCAGTCGCGTTTCAATGGGGAAAGTAATCAGCGCGACACGAGACCGACAATCACAGAGCGCCGTCGGTGTTTGAGCGACGGCCCTAATGTGACACATCTGAGAGCGGCGCCGTGTGTGAGGGACAGGCGTGGCACGCGGCGGGACAGCGAAGGCCCCCCCGGCGGCCTGATCCCGTATCGAGACCGGGGGGGAAACTGGCTCGACTCCCCCCGACACGTCGCCGCTCAGCCGCCGCTCAGCCGCCGCTCCTCACGTGAACCGCTCACCGGCTTCAGCTGGCCTACTTTCACCGCTCTCCACCGGGACGTCTCCGTCTACAATGTAGGCTATGGATTTGTTTATTCCCTTCACGTCTCTGCGCGGCCATGACGGTTCTCTTTACTGTCACTTCCTCTCGATGTGACGCACGCACACTTTCTGCTTTCATCCGGGAGCCCTCTTGTCTGTTTCAGCCCCTTTTGTACATTTTCTTCAACTTTGACCTCAGTCATAATGTTGTTGGCAACGTCACGCAACAATGACATGACTTTACATTATTACATTATACATTTAGCTGAAGCTTTTATCCAAAGAGACTTAAGTTCATCAACAAGGAGTATGAACTCAGAACAACAAGAATCAAGAAAGCAACATTTCTTCAAGAAAGCCAAACTACAAAAATACCACAAGTAATACTAAGAGTAATACCATGAGTAATACCATGAGTAATACCATGAGAAATACCATAAGTAATACCATGAGTAATACCATGAGTAATACCATGAGAAATACCATAAGTAATACCATGAGTAATACCATGAACCATGAGTAATACCATGAGTAATACCATGAACCATGAGTAATACCATAAGTAATACCATGAGTAATACCATGAGTAATACCATGAGAAATATCATGAGAAATACCATGAGAAATACTATGAGTAATACCATGAGTAATACTTAAGTAATACCATGAGTAATACCAGAAGTAATACCATAAGTAATACTATGAGTGATACCATGAGTAAAACAATGAGTAATACTATAAGTAATACTATAAGTAATACCATGAGTAATACCATAAGTAATACCATGAGTAATACTATAAGTAACACCATGAGTAATACCATAAGTAATACCATGAGTAATACTTTGAGTAATACCATAAGTAATACTATAAGTAATACCATGAGTAATACCATAAGTAATACCATGAGTAATACCATAAGTAATACCATGAGTAATACCATGATAAATACAATAAGTAATACCATGAGTAATACCATAAGTAATACTATAAGTAATACCATGAGTGATACCATGAGTAATACTATAAGTAATACTATAAGTAATACCATGAGTAATACCATGAGTAATACTATAAGTAACACCATGAGTAATACCATGAGTAATACTTTGAGTAATACCATAAGTAATACTATAAGTAATACCATGAGTGATACCATGAGTAATACCATAAGTAATACCATGAGTAATACTTTGAGTAATACCATGAGTAATACCATAAGTAATACTATAAGTAACACCATGAGTAATACCATGAGTAATACCATGAGTAATACCATAAGTAATACTATAAGTAATACCATGAGTAATACCATGAGTAATACTATAAGTAACACCATGAGTAATACCATGAGTAATACTTTGAGTAATACCATAAGTAATACTATAAGTAATACCATGAGTGATACCATGAGTAATACCATAAGTAATACCATGAGTAATACTTTGAGTAATACCATGAGTAATACCATAAGTAATACTATAAGTAACACCATGAGTAACACCATGAGTAATACCATGAGTACTCCTCCTCTCTACCTCCATCTGCCTGATGGATCATGGAGGTCTGGATCGTGGTCCATGCCGACTACCAACTATCATTCACTCAGTCATACTCATTGAATGTGTTGTTACTCTGTAATGATTCCTTCTGGTCACATGACGTCTATTGTTCTGTCCATCCTGGAGAGGGGTCCTCCTCTGTTGCTCTCCTGAAGGGTTCTTCACTTTTTTCCCTGTGAAAGGTTTTTTTTCAGGGAGTTTTTCCTGATCCGATGTGAGGTCAAAGGTCAGGGATGTCTATGTCTACAGATTGTAAAGCCCTCTGAGGCAAATTTGTAATTTGTGATAATGAGCGATATAAAATAAACCGAATTGAATTGAATGAGTAAGTACCAATCAAATGCAACTGAAGTGCTAATCTGCATTTGCTAAAACTTGTTGTGATCTGGATAAATGTCTCCGCACAGTTTCCATCCTTAAATATGTTGTAAAAATCAGTAAAGTGGGTAAAAATAAAAAAAGAACGTACACGTATCTCACAGTTGAATCCGGTTAGCTGATCACACGTCAGCGTGTAGGTGGGCCAGTCACTCAAGAGACACACAACTTTGTTCACAGCGAACTCGAGAACACGATGTTGTTGGCTGTATCAAAGCCAGATAAAGAAGCCTGTGGGCGCTGTACCGTCACCCCGCGACAGGAAGAAAGAGGAGAGAAAACCGCAAAAACTGTTATTTTCTCTCCCCATCAACACCATAATGCACACATGCAAATATTATGCTAATGATATGCTAATTGGTGGAATAGCTGCAAAGCAGCCCTGCTGTTCAAATGACTGGTGAGAAAATAGGTGGGGTCAGTCGCAAGCTGTAAAAGCAGCTCCAACACAAATAAACAAAACCCTCGGGGATTAACGGAACAAGGGCCAGTTATAAACGGATGAGAGGAGAGACGGGGAACACAACAGGCTGGAGGAGAGGGGGCCGGGGAATCGGCTCGGGGACTTGGAGAGACGGAGGGGAAGAGGAATAAGAGGGGGAAGAGGGGGAGACACTGGGATTAAAGGGGGAATTGGCAACGACAATAAGAAACAGGACACAGGTAGGACAGATACGTATAGGGGGACGTTAAAGTACAAGGATTTAAATATATAAGGGATCAAGCAATGTGGAAGGAGTATCAGAAGAAAGATAAGAGGACACTGAGCATGTAGAAGGGGAACAAAGTAAAGTGGCTCAAGCAACTTTTCAAGAGTAAAAGGAAAAAAGACATCGTCATCGTAGATAATAAATGTATTTCAGTGGTACGAGCTGCCATGAAGGAGAGCATCGACCTCTGAGGCCTCGAAGGAGGAGCCGGGGGTCGGACTACTACAAGTGTCTCCTGTTTGAAATCTGGGTTTTATGAGTGAAAGTGAACCTGGAAGCCATTCACCGCCACTCTGCCTTTTCCCTTTTTAGGAAGAGTGAGTGGGTGCAGGGCTCGAGGGCCCCGTCTACACCTGGTGTGAACGTGCGATCTGGACCTGGATCAAGTGGCAAAAAAATGACTTTGAGTGGCAGGTGCCCATAAAGTATGTGGTCCTTCATGCTACTGCTAGCCCCGGGCCCCTAAACGCAATACTGGTCCAATTAAAAAGTACACACCAAAAAAAACTCTCTCACATTTAAAGAGCGTAAATAATATAATTAATAAAGTAAATTGGCAACGGGCGAGAGACACATAGCTGCAAGTTCTGCCTCCATCGGTCTGCCGAAATAATTCGGACACGCTAATCTTTTTTTTGGTGTATCCTGAGGCTTCCCAGATGCTGCTTCAGTTGTCTTCCATACGGAGCTGTTCACAGGATAAAAGGATCGTTTGTCGAGCCCGATGTTTATTCCCCCGTCTGTCGGACCATTAGCAGCCGAGATGAGGCCGCGGTACGAATATCGTATCGAGAGAATCCGGTTCTCTCTCGGGAATTATACTCTTATATTCTCCTGTGTTGTACGGACGCCTCGATGAACCAGGCGCCCGATCGTTGCCTTTTGGATCCGTGGCGCCCCCCCTGGTCTTATCCTGTGTGTAGCGCAATGTGTAAGAGCTCAGCGGGCCCTTGGCAGGAAACCGCCGCTATTTGGAAACTGCCAGTGTCCGCTTCATGCCAACCAGCCACGAGATACGCCCCCCCCCCCCCCTCCTGAAAGAAAACATCCCCTCTGGAGCCCCGATGGCTTCCAGTTCCTCCGACGGCCCACCGCTGACCCCTTCAGGCCAGGAAACTGTCGTTCGGCCAAGGAGCCAAAGAGCCCAAGGGCCTCGAAACCCCCACCACCCCCCCTAACGCAGACTCTAAGATGGCTGTGTTGGCTGCTTATTCAAGCACCGAGAAAAAGAAAGGCAGAGAGAGAGAGAGAGAGACATAGAGATAGAGGGAGGAAGGGGGAGAAAGAAAGAGAGCGCTCAAGTTTTCATTTTTAATTCGACGGCCTCGTCACTTTCAAGATTCAAGATTCAAGATGTTTTATTTGTCACATACACACACAGGGTGTGCAGTGAAATGAAAGTGGCAATGCTCAGCAGGAATGTGCAAGGGCAACAAGTACACACTATTTACAAATAAAAAACAACACAATATTTACAGTAAGTGTGTGTGTGTGTGTGTGTGTGCCTAAGAGGGGCAGTTGTGTGGGTCTATTCATTTCGCTCCAAGATTAAAAAGCTCACTTCCTCCTCTCTTTGCTTTGGACTCTTTTTTAATATGATGAGGATTTCCCCGGCATGCGCGCTCTCCAGACGGCACCGCAGAGACCGCGAGCCACGCAGCCGACCGCCGTGTGTCCCGACGGTTGACTTTGAATCAGACGCGGGACTCACTCGATTTCGAGGGCTTTGCTTTTTTCCCCGTTTATTTTTATTCATTTTGGAGTGAAAGACACGCCGCCCCCTCTCTCGGGTTTGTCGTCCCATGCCTGTCCTCCTCTTTCTCTTGTGTCCCCTCGCATCAGAGCCAAATATGACCAGTTGCGCCCCCCCCCCCCCCCCCGGGGGCCCTATGTGGAATTGTTATTGAGGTTTTTTTTGCGATTGGGACAAATCAGGACAATCCAGTGTGGCGAGGAAGAGGAGGAGGAGAAAATAAAACGGGGAGGGATTGTGGGTTTAAAGTTTATTCTCGGGACAGCTGCTGTGTCGTGAGTGCAAGAGGGATTTCCTGGACGGAGGTGTCCTAATGGCTCGGTGTTAATGGGAATTCATAGACGACCCATTAGCGCCCTTCGCTAACCCACCTCCTCCTCCTCTTCCTCTTCTTCCTCCGTAATGGCCCTGGCTCTGGCCGCTAGTCTGCATGTAGCGGATATAGCCTGGATTTATTCTGATGTTCCCAGGGATTACACCCTCAGTGAGCTGTGTATTATGAGTGGATTTAGGCCCATAAATCCTGAAGATAAGGGGGGATTGGGGCGATTGTTTAAACGGCATGTGTTAGCCATCATCGCCGGGACACGAGGCCGGGCCCTGTGTGTGTGTGTGTGTGTGTGTGTGTGTTTGTGTGTGTATATGAGAGAAAGACTCAGGGAAATAAACTATTCGGAGCATCGGTGTTCATTAAAATTCCGATCCGATCTCAGTCGCTATTCTGAGATGCTTTAAATGAATTCAAATGAATCCTTTATGTCACTGAAATGCTTTTTGGATAATGAAAAGCTTTCGGTCGCATTAATCAAAAGGGAAATTCCAACGATTATGCACAATTATGCCGGAATTTATTTTCACATCGTCGGAGAGGAGTTTTGTTTTCCGACCACTTTACAAAAGAGGAAATGATTGCAAAATAATAGGACAATAAAAAAATGGAAATTATGGTTACAAAATAAGCCGTTTGAAGGATTAATAATGCTTTGCAATCCGTGTGTTTGAGTCACAGAGTCCCATCCGGCCGGCCGCAGGAGACGCGTAACGACTGTTTTTGAGCCAGAGACCACAGCAGACCCCAAAGAGAGGCCATCCCGGTGTCCCGTCGGGCCCCCGGACATAAATCTGGAGCCTCGACGGGCTGCTGCTCGACACATGTGTGAGATCTGGTATTGTGGTGGTGGGGGGGCGCAGTGCGGCCCCGCGGTGAGGCTCTTTACAGGGCCTCGGGGACCAGGGAGAGACCACACCGACCACAAAACACAGCTCCGTAAACACTGCCGGAGAGCTGGCCCTCAGCGGAGGACTGGAGGTCTGCGGGATGACTCCAGTGTCAGTGACGGAGCTGTCATTGGTTGAAAATGTTCAACTGCTCTGGGACTCGGTGAGTGCTCTTTAAATGTGTTGAGTTATGGTGTGCGATTGAATGGTTTCACCATTTGTGTTGAGACACGTGTGTGCGGTCTCCTATGAATAAAGTTTTAGTTTGAATATGACATTTTGTATCACTGAACATCAGCTGAGTTTTTGTTTTTGTTTTAAATGATATTCTTAAAGATCTCGTATGTAGGATGTGGCTTTAGCCGTTTAAAGCAATTGAAACGAGTGAATTACATTTATTTACATTTAATTCATTATTATTACAGGATGCAGGGAATCTCTTTAAATGTGGCTTATAAATCCACTTGAACTCAAGGATGAATTGATCAGATTTTGGAGGTCAAAGGTCACAGTGACAGTTTTGACCTTCCGGAAGATCTTCTAAGCATCCAAACCAATCTTACATTAACTGCAAATGGATGAATTGGAGAGACGGGTTTATGGATATGACTGATCCAAAGAAAAAAGGTAAATTGTTGTTATTGTTTTTTTTTAGGTTTTTTCTTAGGTTCCAATAACAACAATTTAATTGTAATTACATGTGGCCAGCCAAAACATGTTATGCATTTATATGGCATGTTTAACGCGAACCAATTTAGTTATATTCTTACGAAATAATCTGAAAACCCCTTGATTGTTAAAAAATGAGAAACACATGACCCTTTTAGCAATGAATTGCTCCTATTTATAATTTGAGATTTGATGCATTATTAGAATATATATATATGACTATATGTTTATATATATATTTATATACATTTGTATATATTTATATATACATATACAAAATATATAAATGTATATATATAAATGTATATATATATATACTTCTATTGAATAACATCAGAATCAGATGGACAGTTTTCTTCCTTGCCAATCACTCAGTCTTGAGATGAAGCAGCGGTCCGCTGAGCTTTTCCCCTCCGTGTTGTGCCAAGCTGTCACTTCACTCACAGAAGTATGCCGACTCCAAAATGTTCCAATAAATAAACATTACTGTGCAAGAGGACAGCTCTTTCTGTGTGTGTGTGTGTGTGTGTGTGTGTGTGTGTGTGTGTCTTGCCAGATCTACAGCCTCCACCCAGAGAGCGACAGATAGACATTATGTAGCTGTGACACAGAGAGAGAGAGAGAGAACGAACATCTCTACTTGTTATTAAGCTTATGGATTATGTTCTGTTTAAATGACATCTCTTCAACTCTGCAAAAACAACTTTTAAAGCCCCCATTTTTAAAATTATTATCATGTAACATATTTCATCAAAGTTATTCCAAAAGTAAACGCGGTCACAATGATCACGCTGCAGAAACTGAGCTGGCAGGAGACCAACCAGGAAGTCGACTCATCCTCTTGAGCCCGAGGTCCGAGGCCGACTTCCTGTTGACGTAGAAAAATGGCGAGTGAAAAGTATCATTGTCTCATCATTTTTTGTTTGTGTTTTCATCTGACAATTGTTTGCTTTCAACTCCCCCCCCCCCCCCTCCGCCGCCTCCATTCGCACACTCACATAGACGCCCCAGACGGGTGTAATTGGTGTGCAGGGGGACGGTTTGCTGCAAATAACTGTAATTACCAGAAACCACTTGTTTCATGAAAACAGTCGCATGTGTCGTTTCCCGTGTGCGTGCGGGGGGGGGGGGGGTCAGGTGTCTGCGCAACTTTGGGTTGCAGCACTTTGCAACTCATTTCTAACACATTTAAAGCTCATTGTTTTCAGCCACGCTGAACTCTTCCCACGCTGGTGTGCAATGAACTTCTGAGTGTTTTTCTATCGCTGCAAAGCTGCTAGAAAGAGGGGTCAGCAGCCCCCCCCCCCCCTCTTGATGATGATTATGCATAACGCACGCCAGCATACGGATAAACATAACGAGCGGGCGGGCGGGCGCGTGGAGGACAACAGGCGTGCGTGCGGAGCACTCGTCAACAGAGGCGCAAACACACAAACACACACACACACACACACACACAGTTACAGTCGTGCCCTTTGAAGTCCTCACATATCATGAAGCATTTACAATCTAATTATGTGCCGTTTCTTCTTCATTTTTTTTCACCACCACTCTTTTATTCCCTCTGTCACCCCCCCCCCCCCCCCCCCCCCCCATAACAGCTGTGAATTGAGATGGAGAGAAAAAACACACACAACAAAAAACAACAGGAAAGAGAGAAGGCATGAAGATGAGACCACATGGAGAGACACAAACAGAGAGGGATGCGCGTTTGTGGGGGGTTGACAGTCGGTATGTCCGCCACTGTTTTCCCCCCCCCTCCCCCTCCCCCTCGCCCTCCCGGGACGTTAATCTACTAGCTGCAGGGGAGCCTGAACCAGGTCCAGGACTCATCCCCCAGACCTAACCCCACCAGGGTGAGAGCTTCTCGGGTAGGCAGGCCTCCGAGCGCCCCTCGGAGCTCCAGGACCGGGGGGCGGTTTCGTCCGTGTTTAATTCAACGATGGGCATTTCTAAAAAAGAAGCCCCGAGGCTTCGAGGCCTCCGCGGCCACGTCTGACTTTTTTCCGCGGTAAACAACCCGACGTCTTCTCACCAAGAGCCATAAAGAAAAATTAAATCAAAGACAAACTCTCACTCGGCGGGAACAAATTAGTAAAAGGCAATCTGGGGAACGAGCTGTAAGTGTTGTGTGTGTGTTAGGACAACTGCTCCTGTGTGTGAACGCGTGTGTCTGCTGTTGCTGCTCAAACAGTTTGAAGTGATACCGTTTTATTTGCGACGGTACGTGTGTGTGTCGGTATAACAAGAACATAATCCATAGGAGGGTGCAAGGTGTGTGTCTGTGTATGTGGGCGGGCGACGGCTTGTGCCTCGAGTTTATGTTTGTGTGTGTTTTTTTCTTCCTTCCTGCAAATGCTAAGAAGGGAAAGAAAAAAAAATTAAGGAATACGTGTGTGTGTGTCGGGAAAAGATCATGCGTCCCCGTTTCTTCCCGGTTTCCACCCTCCGCAAACCTCTGCAGCGGCGGCGGCGTCAGCGGCGACATTCGGGAGCAATGTTTAAGTGCGCCTGCAAAGGTTGTCAAGGAGGGATTAATCTCATCTCACGCTGGGGCGCGGGGAAAAAACAACCTCTTCCTCCAAGAATTAAACACAATTTACCCATCAAGACAAGTCTTTCAGGACGGGAGACAAGCATAAATAATATCTCCGCGGTCCAGATTCGCTAATTTACAAGCTTAGCATCTCCAAATGTTATTAGCGGGGAATGACGAGGTTACCAGAAGGCGCTGTAGGGAATGATTTGTTATCCAGGGCGAGCAGCAGCTGCAGCGAATGGCGCATGTTGAGAGTGCTGGGAGAGAAAGACAGACATACCTGACACCCACACACACACACACACACACACACACACACACACACACACACGCACTGCCACTACGACACTCGGGACTGCACACACACCTCAGGCTGGCAGATAGTGAACTTGGCATCTCTCAAGCTAATGTTCTTTTCCACTCCTCTCATCCTCATTTGCTTTCAGTCTACCCCTTTTCTCTCCCTCTATCGCTCTCTCTCTTATTGCCATTTATTTTCTCTGTTTTCCCCATCGGTTTCTCTCCCCTCTGTATCACTCTTTGTCTCCCACTTGCTCTCGAGGCTTGAAACATCAAATGGAACATTTGGGCAGCAGTTGTCATCTTGGCAAGTGTTGAAGTAGCTCTCTCGTCTGCGAGAACACAAAAAAAGAAAAAGAAGAGAGGAGGAAGTTAGTTTTCTTAATTTATTTTTTAGATATTCAGACGCTCTCAACGTATCAGTCAAAGGGAATACAGATGTCTCTATGCCTCGTCCAAAAATATGTTGGTTTCTTCTGAAGATCTATGCCGCCATCTTTGCTCGGGCGCCGTCAATCACGGGCCCGCCGGAGTTCTCTGGCCAAGTTTAGCAGAATTTTCCGCGATTAACTTTGTAAATAACCAGGTGCCGGCTGAATTTGGAATGCTGCACCTTTTCTAAGCTGACAAGGAGCTAACACCCCAAATCTGACGTTGGCGTTGTGCGAGATGTATCGCTCGCGTGCCTTTGTGCACGCAGGTAGGTGAGCGTGTGTGTGTCTCTGTGTGTGTGTGTGTGTGTGTGTGTGTGTTTAAAGGAGAGTATTTTGATCTGCGCTGGCTGTTTATCTTGCTGAAACAGGAGTCTCCCGTCACTCCAGACCCTTTCTGATCCTGACAGATGAGTTCAACCCCAGCCTGCAGCCTCGGAGGGGAAGAGAGGAGAGGAGAGAAAAGGAAAGGAAAGGAAAGGGGGGGGGGGGGTGTTCAGAGAAAGAAACAGATGCATGTAGGTAACCGAAATAGGAGAGAAAGTGATGAAAGAAAGAAAAACACACATAGAGGATGGAGAAAGAGAAGAAGTCAGACAGAAAGGAGAGAGGACGCGGAGGAGAAGAGAGACGGCGCTTAGCTTCACCTGCCAGTCTGTGTTAGCGGGGATGAGCCAGAGTTCTGCTTCTGGGGGCTTAGTGTCAAAGGTGGGACTGCAGGGCTCTGTCTGACATGCATGTGTGTGTGCGTGTGTGTGTTTGTGTGTGGACATGTGTCTTCGTGCCCAGTAGGAGTTCTCCTGCCACGTTCCCACTTCTCGCCTCTCCTGCCATCACTCGGGCTGTGTGTGTGTGGGGGGGGGGGGAGGCATCTCCTCAGACAACCAGACCCTGATACCCGTCAGGCTAATTGGATGATACATCTGGATCTCACATGATTAATAATTCACCGGGGATTAGTCGTCACTCTCACCAGTCTGGTGCTCAGACGTGTTGCTCATCATCACATGCCACATCCGCAGCTCACATGGTCAACATGATGGAGTTGGTCAGATGTCCAAAGGCATCGTGTTTGTCACGTTGGTTACAAAGAAAAACAGTTATAATGTGACAGAAAATACAGATTTATGTTCAATAAAACAAGAGAATTAAACGTAAAAGGATGAAATATACTAAATCCATTTTAAAATTATTTACACTGCCTTGTCACGGACTACACGGACCTGATCATCTCTAACAGAAAATGTTGTTGAGACGGACTGCAAAGCCCACGCTGGTCTAATATTAGAGAATCTGCCTTTCGAGCCTCATTCGGCCTCCATCAATAAGGCGGAGAAGCCTGCGAGGTGAAACCCGGGTCACAGGAACCCTCACGCCACCGCTGCTCCTCTTCATCCAGCTCGTTGCTCTGAGTGCACCATAATAACTGAAGGACACTCCGAGGAGCAAGTCAACATTTGCATTCACTCAGATCCTCTGTGGTGGACATTAAGAGGACACACTTGAGAGAGAGAGAGAGAGAGAGAGAGAGCCGAGTCAGAGTCAACCTGCAACTACAAAGGGAACATGTGGAAAAAAGGCTTTTGAAAAGTGAAGGGAACGCCCCCTCGCTATTGTTAAAAATACAAAGAAATATTCATTTCGGCTGCTTCCAAGGATTTTCCGGTAAAATCAAGTCCAATTAATAAACCGTTTTTATATTCTATTCTTTTCCCGCTCGGAGACGCGATGAAACGTTTAATCCGTTGTTACCGTGTCCTTCGCTTTTCTCCTCTTCGCTTTTTCCCGCCACTCTCGACTTGCTCCTCCATTTAAGTGTGCGGCGGCGTGAGTCAACCGGTGGGTTTCAACCAGAAAGAGGTTCACCTGGCACTCAACAATGGACCCTGAACATCCAGCTGCTCTTCTATGCAGGCGAGCAGGTTTCCCCCCCCCGAGTCGCCGGCCCATTAGGCTCCACTGAGCTCCGTCTCCTCTGGCTTAAGTTGCAATCTCTTTTATACCTTTTTTAATTACTGTCTTTTCTGCTGGATATTGGAGCCCTATTATTGTCGCCTTATTAGTTGGCCTATTATCCACCACTCCCGCCTCGTGTGCATGTATTCAGTTCACCCAGAAACACCAAATAAATCTCAGTTGGTGGAAGTGAAATGAAGTTCCCTCCTGTTGGTCCCTCCGGTGTTTCAATGTGCTTAGTTCCCTTTTAAACCTTACACCACACAATTTTTAACTTCCTAATTTTTCTAATTTTCTTATAAATCAAATGCCATTCGTGCATCTAGTTGATGAAGAGTTGATCTTCACCCCGTTCAGTTGTCTTCTGTAACTCATCTTCCAACAGATTCACCACCATGTGATCTTTTTTGTTTTTCCTAGCCGTACACGTTGTTTTCTAATTTGTTTTGGTGTCTTATCAAGCATGTGACAATTTTGCATGAACACAAAACATATTAAATAGAAACAGCTTTAAAAACAAAAAAAGTGTTATTCTTTGTGTGATTTGTGTTTTTACTTAATCTGGAAGTCCATTCCCGAACTGATGATTTCTGATTAATAAACGTATTGAGCCCGTAGGTTACAGGTTTACTTCGTTTGAGCCACATGAATAAACCTGAATGTGTTGTGCCTTTGCTTTTGCCTCTCACCCCCATTACACCACTCCCTTACCCTTGCCACAGCTCCCGGACGCGTAACCGAACCACGACACCACCTCCTCCACCCTCACCTGCCCCGCCGACGGGACACCTCCATCACCTCTCCTAATTATTTCGTACCTCTGATGGTTCCCGCCCACGCCGTCCTCATCCTTGCTCGCTTCCCTCTGCCAAGTCACTGGAGGCCGATGCCCAAGGCTCCACTGTGCTCTATCTCCCTCACACACACACACACACACACACACACCCCGGCCTCCGCCGCCACCTCTGCAGCGCCGGGCCATCTGTAGAGTCTCGACATGCTGGTGCGGCTGGACGAGTCACCTTGATGCTGCCGCGCTGCTATACTTTTACAACTTTTCACACGGGCTCCGCATGCACACCTTCAATTGCACCGGCGGCAACAATGTCCGCCTTTGTGCGGAGGCGGGAGGCTTTCTCGCCACATGTGTGTAGGTGTGGAGGTGTGTGCGTTTTCGAAGGGGATATTGTAGAGTGCAAACACAGAGGGGGCCAATGTGATTCCAGCCCGGCTATTGAACTGGTGTAATTGGGAGCACGACCGACAGTGCAGTAACTGGGAGGCTATAGGTCAGAGCGACTGCTTTTACTGGCGTTTCTCCTTCTCTTTCTCCCTCCCTTAACACACACACACACACATGCACTCTCACCTCCCAACCCCCCCTGCATCCACGTGTCTCCCCTGAATGGGAAGCTCATTCTTCTGACAGCCCGACATCTTCGCCGGAGACTCATCCGAGAGGCCTTGGAGGATACGCGTTCGCCCTCTCGCCCCCGACCCCGGAACTGGGACAAACAGCAGGTCTTTGTGACGGCTTGTGAGCGGGATCTGAAGCGTCTCCCACTCGGCGACGCGGAGGAACCTTGACTCTGACCCCTCGTTGTATCCCATAATGGGGAGCCGCGAATGCAGAATACCTTTTTCATTGAAAAGGACGCGGCGGAGGAAGATGTTGATCTTCAAATCGGCCAAATTGTCTGAAAACACCCCTCCTACAAGATGTTTGTTTGCATTCTCACATTCTGTTATTTTATCAGAGTGCTCGCTTTTGTGAAAAGTGCCAATAATGCTACAGGCCTGGAGAAAAAAACGAGACCTTTCGGAGCGGTGGCTCAGCGATGCTTACCACCTAATCCACTTAGATACCCTGCCCCCGAGTCGTTCTCCCTTCTTTCTTTTCTTCTTTCTTGTTTACCTTAAATGCCTCTCTCTCTCTCTCTCTAACTCAAATCTGCCTTCGATTTAAAAAAATAAAAAAAAGATTTCCTCTCTCTCTTTGTGTATCTCTTTCTCTCCGTTCCACGACGGAGAGAGAGAGAGGACCACGGGGGTCGCGGAGCGGGGGCTGTGAAAATCTCACCACACTTTTAATGACTTTTAATGAGATTCATAAAACATGGAAAAACTTGCAGAGAGAGAGGGGGGCGGGGGGGGGGGAGAGAGGGAGAAAGAAAACGGAGGGAGGGACTGGGAGCGAGAGACAGAGGGAGAGGAAGCGGCACCGCCCGCCACCAAGCTGACAGCGAGCAGGCTTGACATTTGGCCTCTCGTAATTAGGGAAGTGCCAGATTCCATCCCACTAAATCTCAGCTCAAAATCATTATTCTCGACGTTGTCGACTCCGCGATGTCCGACCCGCTTAAGCCCCCCTCACTGCTTATTTGTCCCCCCTCCTCCCTCCTATTCGTCCCCCTCCTCCCCGTAAATATTGTAGCCAAAATTACATTACAGTTTTGCGCTTGCCTCCCCCTTAATTGCTTGCCCTCCAAACACAATCTGCTTTGGCAATACATAAGATGGTATGTGAGTTAACAGCGACAGTGAGTTGGCAGCGAGGCGGCTGAGCGGCGGTCTGTGAAGAAAAAAAAGGGAGCACTAAGACGAGGAGGATAAAGTGTGGAGGAGAGCTGGAGAGGAGCTGATCACACACAGACAAGCTGGGGAGCAGCAGACAGATGCCACGAGAGCACGGCTGTCATCCGCACAGCCAGGATGGAGGGAGGAGAGGACGGGGATGGAGAGAGAGAGAGAGTGGAAGGGATGGGAAAAAGGAGTCGAGAAAAGGAGTTTGAAAGCAGCAGCAGAGGAGGAGGCTACTGCGATGGTGCGAAAGGGAGGAAATCTGATGTGGGTTGAGAGAACGTGATGAAGGGAAGGAGAGGAAGGGATGAACAGACGGGAGGAAAGTTGAAGGGGTTTTTTCTTCTTTTTTTAATGTGTGGGGAAGTAACTTTGTCAAAGTGTCTCTTTCTCTCGTCCTCTAATGGAGAGAGAGTGTTGGATGACGCTCTACATTTAAACGTTGTGACACTTTAGACCAGGGCTATTCAACTTCAGTAGCAAGTGGGCCGAATAAGAAAATCACGGGGGGTGTGAGGGCCCGCACAGAATATTGATCAAATCAGCACCCGATGCTCACCTGTGCGAGAAGGATTGTTGACGGGGTGCTAGTGAGAGTCGCGCGAGCCGAGAAGGATTGTTGACGGGGGGACGGGAGGGGGGGGGGGGGGGTTTGGTTGAGGCAACAGTGAAACTCGATGGCTCTGGGTTAGATGTCTCAATGTATAAAAGAGGCGTGTCCGTCAGTTCTATTTTTTCGAACCAAGCTATAGTGATTTGCAGGCAGTCTTGCGGGCCAGAGTTAAACTCAAATGGGCCGCATCCGGCCCGCGGGCCGCTAGTTGAATAGGCCTGCTTTAGACTGACGTGAGATGAAGAAAGGACCAAATAAAGAGAACAGAATCGATTGCGCGGGGGCCAAATATGAGAGAGAAAAGACACGGGGAGTTGGGGGGGGTCACGCTTTTCTGTTTTATGGACTGACCACTTGTTCATATTCATGGTTTCTAGTCATCATTTGAGTCTTTTATGTGGCGGACAAAGTATTAATGAACCTGAAATTTTTTACTAATTACTAATTAATATGTGATAAAAGGCACAAGAGCACAGTGTGTGTCATAACAAATATTAAATATGATATATCCCCCATTCCATATATAGGTTGTTTCCATCAATATTCTCGGGTTGCATTACCTTCTCTGTACATTACAAAGTTATCCAACACAATTAGGGAATTCTGTTATCGTTATTCTAATAGTAGAAGCTAATAAATGCAATACCACGAATCACTAAATAAGATAATAATCAGCACGTGGACATTATTGAGCTGTTTGACATCTGGAGACACTTTGTTCCGGAGCGGAGCGTATAAAACCTGGATTAGATACTGTATAGTCCAGCTGCTGTGGGGAAGAATGTGCTTATCATTTATGTTACTTCTCAAACCATCAGGATCTTCTCTGGGACCGAAGACACACAAAAAAGAAAGACGGTGAATTATTATCGGTGATAATGTTTCATAGAAAGAGGAGCATAGCTCGGCTATAACACTGGTCGTATTTACTCTTTATCTGAACTGTAACTCTTGTATAATATTTTCCAGCCAGCCCATTAATATAAGAAGTTTTTTTTAATTAAGCCTGAGTTGTTACCAACATACACTTCATTTTCAAAATGTTATATATGCATTTGTTTAATTTTCTTTATCCACGTCTTAGCTCACCAGTCAGTGTCATCTTTTTAAAGAGAAGAAAAAAAGTACCGTGATTTGTGTTAAGCCTTTGCAGTCAATCATTGTGTATTAACAAAAATAAAATAATACATAACCATACATTAATACCCCCCCCCCCCCCCACACACACACACACACACAGAGAGAGAGAGAGACCATCACAAAGCGCCGGCTAATCTGGGAGATGGCAGAGAGGGGACACGGGTGTGACAGCGGCTCGCTTACTTCTTAAACCTGCCATTAACATTAATCCGTATGGGTGACGAGCAGAGAGGAGGGGCAGCGGCGAGGAGGGCCGGGGAAGACAGCTCGTAAATATCAATAAGAAATAAGGAGATGTGGTGGTCTCGGCCCCCTCCCCACCGCCACCACAACCTCATCCCAGCCCAGTTTGGCCCCCACGTCCTCGCCCTTTATCTAGCAGGGATTGGGCTGAAGTTAATCTCTCCAGCCGCTATGACAGTCAATTAGCAGAGAAGAATGTAGCTTGACTCGAGATGCTCGACAGAGTGTGTGTGTGTGTGTTTCTGTGTGTGTGTGTCTGTGGAGAGATGTTCCACAATGACAACTATCTCTCTGTCCGCCCCCCTGGAGAGCAGATGGGATATGAGCCTGCCAATGAGACAAGAAGAAAGAGTTGTGTGTGTGTGTGCACGTAAGTGTGTGTGTGTGTGTGTGTGTGTGTGTGTGTGTGTGTGTGTGTGTGTGTGTGTGTGTGCAAGTGTGTGTCAGTCATGCGTATGCACGCACACATGCACAAGGGGCGCTTGTGCGTGGCTGCTTGTCGGTGCCTTCGATGCAACAGTTGCACTGAGTTGACGAGAGTACATTTAGTGGAACGGCTGCCTCGTTATAATTTGACGCCTCTGAACGTGACTCACAGGAACACACATCTAATTCATTGGAAATCATAATAATAATTTAATATATTATATTTCAAAATATACTTTTATTTGCCTCGTTCTGCTTTGACATCAATCCATTCTACTTCTTTTTTTTGATGTTCGGTTCATCGATCAGTTGAGATCAATAGGCCGATGGAGATGGATCAATGCTTTTTATAATCTCATTAAATGCTTAATTATTTAAAGTGCAGGTTCACTTTGGTCATGTTTTATGGAAGGAGTCATGTCTCCATCCACTGGCAGGTAATCTAGCTGACTGCAGCACTCCAGACTCTCTTTAAAAAGTAAAAATGTACTCCTTAAAATGTATTAATTAGTTTTTTAATATTAAAGTTAATAAAAACTAATTTAGCAGTGAATTTAAGATCGGTAGGTTGTAGTTTATCTTTTACATTTTTGAGGTAATATTACGATCAATAGCAGTAGAGTGAACGATCATATGAGTGATTTGGTGTTCTCATTAATTATGTGGACATTTTTTTATATTTTTTTATTTAATATGTATTATTCCTGTATGAAAATGTTCTGTTGAGAGCGAAGCAAATTAATTAAGTCTTGCAACTAACAATATTTGTTATTACCTATTATTCTTCGGATTATTTTCTTTCTATAAGAATCGTTCTTATACAATATCATAAATTAGTGGCACATAATTCTCAAAGATCTACTCATGTTTCGTATTCACTGACCAACAGTCAGAGATTATCATGAATCACAACAAAACTCATATTTAAAAAGCTAAATCCAGATTCTAGAAAAAAACTAAAATGATTTATCAATTATTAAAATAGTTGCAGATACATTTTTCCGTTGATTAAATGAGTTAATTTATTCACTTGTAAACAACCTAACGGCAGCAATTGCTGCACGTCACTCAGCTGAAATAGAGAGAATCACTTGGAGGAGAGAAACATTGACATCTATCAACTTAAATCTCTCATCATCTAAATCAAAATTCATAAAACAACCATATCTGGGAAAAGAGCTGGAAGCTTGTTTATCTTCTTTTTTTCGGATGCTGGGGGAGTTGGGCCTCCACCCAGGTGCCCTGAACCAGAAAGAGAGGCTAAACTGGCCCCTCGGATGCCCCTCCCAGAGCCCAGAGGATCCAGAGGTCCTAAACTGATCCCGGGTCAGCCCAGGGGACCAGGACAATAGCCAAGAATGTGTTCATATCTGGTGATGCAATCAACATCAAACCTATAGAACAGATTCTGTTTTGTTTATTTATAAAGTTATGAAGGCGCATACACCCTCATGCCCATAAACCCTGCTGAACTGTGCGTAAACATTGCCGTACACACCCATATAAGCAGGCTTCGCCACACACACACACACACACACACACACATGATAAACACACACAGGAGCAGCAGCAGAAGCAGCTGCACAAGTCTTTGGGTGAGAGCACATCTGTTAGACTGGCTTAGCGCAGTGAAACTGGCTGACAGCAAATGTTTCACTGAAGCCTCATTGTGAGTTACTGTGTGTGAGGCTGCCGTGCAGGAAAAGGACAAACTCATTCATGCTCTCTCTCTCTCTCTCTGTCACTGTCGTTCTCCGTCTCTCGTGCAAACTCTTCCAGCCTCCCTCGGCATCTCCTTTCATCCGCTGCCCGCTTGAGGCGCACTGGTCAGCAAGTTAAATCAATTATACCTCCTAGCAGTTGATATATTTGCGGCCATTTGAAGTAAATGCTTTGCCCAGGTATCTCTTTTAAAAAAAGACCCTCATTTTCCAGAGGGGGGTGGGGGGGGGGCAGGTCGAGGCCACATAACTCCACACAATCTGTCATCTGCCACCCGGGGCCCGGCCGTAATGGCCTCTCTTCCTCCTCATCTCTGAGTGAATGGTGCGCAGTGATAGAAAGGCATGTTTTTATGTGCCTAAGATGTGGATTGTTGTGATTGTATGATTGATCTGAGACTCGTGTGTTCTTCCCCTCACAGTGTTTGTGTGGAGGCAGCAAATGAAAAAATACCAGCGCGGCGTGATTGGAACAAAACGATCTGACCCTCAACCTCCCGATCTTTATACGCTCCATTCAGAGGCTTTCAATGCGCCGGCATTCAGTGGTGTGATTACTCAGATGCTGCGCGTGTGTTTGTGTGTGTGAGTGTGTGTGTGTGGGGGTGGGGGTGGGTGTGTGGGCATGTATGTGTGTGTGTGTGTGTGTGTAGGTGGGTGTGTGGGCATGTTTGTGGGCATGTACTGTATGTGTGTATGCATGTGTGTTTGCATGTATGTATATGTGTGTGTGTGTGTGTGTGTATAGGTGTATGTGCGTGTGTGTGTTTGCGTGTGTGTGTGTGTGTGCATGTGTATATATATGTGTGTAGGTGTGTGTGCATGTGTGTGTAGGTGTATGTGCGTGTGTGTGCTGATGTAGGTGTGTGCGTGTGTGTGTATGCGTGTGTGTGTGCATGAGTGTGTGTGCGTGTGTGTGCATGTGTGTGTGCATGTGTGTGTGGGCATGTGTGTGTGCGTGTGTGCATTAGTGTGTGTGTGCATGCATGTGTGTATGCGTGTGTGCATGTGCATGTATGTATGTGTGTGTGTATGTGTATGTAGGTGTGTTTGTGTGTATGTGTGCGTGTGTATGCATGAGTGTGTGTGTGTGTGTGTGTGTGCATGTGCATGTATGTATGTGAGGTTGTGGGTGTGTGTGCCTGTGTGTTTGTATGTGTGTGTGCCTCTGTGTCTGCGTGTGTGTGTGTGTAGGTGTGTACGTCTGATGCACGGTTGCGTGTGCTAATCACCTGTCGGCTGCTGGTTGGGGGGTGTTTGTGTTGAGGGCACAAAACAGGCCTTCAGAGTGAGGTTGAGTGAGCAGCAGAGTCACACACACACACACACACACACACGCACACACACACACACACGCACACACACACACACACACACACGCCCACATGGCAGCCAAGTCCAAACCCGAGCCGAGCCAAGACTCTGTGTTTAGAACAAGAAAAACACTTTGTTTACGCTTTAGGCTCCTTCACTCCTCAACCAGCGAAAAAAGGGAAATCAACTCATCCCCGGTTCCCTCGCCACCGCCGCCGCCGCGCCGCCAACAGATGAAGTCAGCAGCACCTCGCACCCAACAGATGGGGCGCAGCGAACAGCAGCCCGCTTCACCAAACAGACTTCTCCTTTTCCCCGTTTGCCCAATCTACCAATCAGCGCTCGTCGTCTGGGAGACGGAGCTGCAGGAAGTCGCTGGGAGAAAAAAAGTGTGTGTGTGTGTGTGTGTGTTAACGCGAGGAAAAACCATAAATAAAAAATCTATCATTTATTGTTCAAAGGGAAAATGTCTTTTCTTGGAACTAATCCTGCGGCGTGGTGGAAGTGCATCTGCTTTAATATCAGATGCTGCTTATTTTAAATTGTCTTGCTGTGGTGAGATCAGAGCATCCGGATGATAAGGACACGCCCACCTGAACGCCCTCAATCAGATGAACAAACAACTCTGGCTCCAGAGGAATAAACACACACACACACACAAACACAATCTATTTATTTATTTTTTATCATTTATCCTTTAAGTCGTCTGGTTTTTTTGTCCGTATAATTCCTTTATTTTTCACACCCAAATCAAGTGCCTCTGTGCGCCGCAGATAAATAGGAATTTCAAACTCCAATGGTTCATTTGTCATGGTGTGAATTCCAAGAGTGGAATCTAGAAATAGCTCGAGTGTTCGAGCGCGCTTGTTGCCTGGGGCTCGGTGGCATGTAGGAGGCTTTAGTGATATTTGCTTTTTGCATATTTTCGACTTGGGGGCTTTTTTTTGGGAAGGCAGATAGATATGCACTTCTCCCATTGCAAACATTGCACAAAAAAATGTAAAAAAACGCAGTGAAAAGATTTTTTGTGTGTGTGTGTGTTCTGAGCTGCACGTTGTCAGAGGCTCTCTGCCCATTATTTTGCTATGACATTACAGTTTTAATTGAATTGAATGCAATTTATTCTTAAGAAAACTTTTAATTAAGTGCCATATGGACAGATTGTGGAGTAGTGGCCTCCGTCGTCTTCCCTCGGGGACACTCGCTGCATAATTAAGAATATGAACTGTAATGACACAGTGAGATTTAATGGAAACTTGCAGTCTAAATAGGCGACGTTAGAAAGCCATTATTACCCAGCCAGAGAGGGCTTAGTCGGGTTCTCGAGGGACGACGGGCTCTCCAGAGTGGAACCCTGGGAATAGAAAAAAAACCCTAGAGAACAAGTCAGAAGGAAAGAAGGAAGGGAGGGAGGAAGTGAGGACATCTTTTTCTCAAGTGTGCTCTTATCTTGAAATTTAAGGATAGTTTTTGACAATAGATGTAACTGGCAGTGGTGTCTATACATGGTCATCAGCTGAGGCTGGTTATGTACAATCCCCCACACACACACACATTTGCGAGTTTGTGCTCAAGACAACTTTTCTCGACTTCGAGTCGCCCGTTCACTCTTAACACGAGTTCAGTTTATTTTGTATAGCTCAATATCACAAATTACGAATTCCTCTCAGCGGGCTTTACAATCTGTACACACAATATCCTTTGACCTTTGACTTCACATCGGATCAGAAAAAAACTCCAAAGAAATAGAAAAAAGTGAAGAAACCTTCAGGAGAGCAACAGAGGAGAATCCCTCTCCAGAATAATAGATGTCATGTGACCAGAAGGAATCATTACAGAGTTACATAAAACACATTCAATGACTACGACAAAGTGTATGAATAGTTGGTAGTAGGCATGGACCACGATTAGTGTTACAAGTAAGTTGTTATGTCTTCCACGTTGACCAAATAAATACATATTTACATTTGTCTTCATATTCATATTTTTAACTTAGAATCGTGGACTAAGAACAACTTGTAGAGCTGAGTCCATCTCAACTGCACTCATTTGTCTTCAATGTATCCTAACCGCCATCACTGGGCCCAACGCGGGCCACGGGCCGATGTCTGACTATTTCCAGGCTTCATCTCTTACCTTGTTTGATTCATGGACTCGTGCAGATTCAATTAAATTCAATTCAGTTTATTTGTTATAGCCCAATTTCACAAATTACAAATTTGTCTCGGAGTGCTTTACAATCTGTACACATAAACATCCCTGTCCCAAAACCTCACATCGGATCAGGAAAAACTCCCAAATAACCCTTCAGGGGAAAAAAAAGGGAAGAAACCTTCAGGAGAGCAACAGAGGAGGATCCCTCTCCAGGATGGACAGATGCAATAGATGTAATGTGTACAGAAGGACAGATTTAGAGTTTAAATACATTCAATGAATATGACAGAGTGTATGAATAGTTGGTAGTAGGCATATTCCAGATGGAGACCTCCATGATCCATCAGGCAGATGGAGGTAGAGAGGAGGAGTGGGCGGAGTCTCAACAGGGCAGTGGCGTGGTCGGTAGCAGGAATTCCACGACCCAGACCTCGATGATCCATCAGGCAGATAGGATCTATGCCGTCTCATAGGGTCCGATGACCCCATGAGACGTGAAGTCAAAAGGACTCCGGGGAGAAAGCAGAGTTAGTAACGTGTGATTGAGAGATGAAAATTCATCCCTAAGGAGAGAAAGAAGAGGAGATAGGTGCTCAGTGCATCCTAAAACGTCCCCCAGTAGCTATAAGCCTATAGCAGCATATCAAGGGGCTGGACCAGGGCAAACCTGATTCAGCCCTAACTATAAGCTCTGTCAAAGGGGAAAGTCTTAAGTCTACTCTTAAACGAGGTGACTGTGTCTGCCTCCCGGACTGAAGGTGGAAGCTGGTTCCATAGAAGAGGAGCTTGATAACTAAAGGCTCTGGCTCCCATTCTACTTTTTAAGACTCTAGGAACTACAAGTAGTCCCGCATTTACTGAGCGCAGCTCTCTAGTGGGGCAATATGGTACTACAAGCTCCTTAAGATATGATGGTGCATCACCAATCAAGGCTTTGTACGTTAAGAGAAGAATTTTAAAAGTGATTCTTGATTTTACGGGGAGCCAGTGCAGAGCAGCTAGTGCAGGAGTGATGTGATCTCTTATCTTAGTTTTAGTGAGAACACGAGCTGCAGCATTCTGGATCAACTGGAGGGACCTAAGAGACTTATTAGAGCAGCCTGATAATAAGGAGTTGCAGTAATCCAGTCTCGAAGTAACGAACGCGTGAACCAAATTTTCTGCATCTTTTTGAGACAAGATGTGCCTGATTTTTGAAATATTACGTAGATGAAAGAATGCAGTCCTTGAGATTTGCTTTACGTGGGAGATAAAGGACAAGTCCCGATCAAAGATAACGCCAAGATTCTTTACAGTGGTGTTGGATGCTAGGGCAATGCCGTCTACAGAAACCACATCACCAGATAATTGATCTCTGAGGTGCTCAGGGCCGAGTAAAATTACTTCGGTTTTATCTGAGTTGAACATCAAGAAGTTGCAGGTCATCCATGTTTTTATGTCTTTAAGACATGCTTGAATTTTACTGAGTTGGTTGTTCTCCTCTGGTTTTATCGATAGGGATGAGTATCATCTGCATAGCAATGAAAGTTTATGGAGTGTTTCCTGATAATATTGCCCAAAGGAAGCATGTATAATGTAAATAAAATTGGTCCAAGCACAGAACCTTGTGGAACTCCGTGACTAACGTTGGTGGTTATCGAGGCTTCATCCTTTACAAATACAAACTGAGATCGATCTGATAAATAGGATTTAAACCAACTTAGTGCCGTGCCTGAAATGCCAATCGACTGCTCCAGTCTCTGAAATAGGATGTTAGATCAATTCAATTTGTACATCTGCACTCTTTGCAACTTGCTCTCCAGAGTTTACTTTATTTATTTGGAGGATTTAAAGAGCTTCGATGCACTGAAGCCGTCACGGAAACACAGCAGTTAGTCTGTAAGTGTAAATGTAAATGTCGTGTTTGGTTTCTCAATACTGAGTATATATGTGTGATGGATCGGCAAAGGAAAGATGATGGAAAAGAGATATTTAAATGCTCGTTGATGTCCTTTTGGACTTCATTCATACCTCAATGGCTCAACTCATCAGTGTCTCATGTAAGTCTTCAATTGTTGTGGAGAATGTCTAAGAGTTGGAAGAGATTACACGAGAATCTCTAGAAAAAAACGATTGTTTGTGGACAACGCATTGCAGAGTGAAGAATTCCTGTGATTTTCTTGTATAGTGAGCAAACAAAACAAAGAAAGGGAACATCGAGGAAAGCAAAGATAAGTTTTAAAAAAGCCCGACGCAACGAGGAATGTGGAACTGAGAGGAAAGGGAGAAAGAAAAGAAGGATCGGAAGGAGGAAAAGTCAAAGAGAGGTCGTCGAGAGAGCCGATGAGAGGGTAAATATGGAGGCCAGACAGTGGGGGGAAACAAAGGCAAAAAAATCACCAAAAAAAGTGTTTGAAAAGTGCAGAGAAATGAAAGGAAAGAAAGACACGGGAGAAGAACAGAACAAACTCATTTACAGAGCAGTGGCAGACTTGAAAACAATTATCCTCCATCTCCGTTGCCTGTGTGGAAGAGGAGCCTGTTTTGTGCGGGCTCTTTGTTTTTCTCAAGGACATATTCATTATTTCAGATGAGACCCATTTGAGTCTAAATAAAGACTTTCTCTGCTCTCTGACAGACTCGCTGGTGCTGTGATGTTGCGTCTGAGGGGATGTGAAAACACGGTTGAAAAGGAGCCTGATGAAAGCACTTCTATGCCACTAATGCATGTTCATTAAGTTCAAATTATCTTTTTTTATTATTTCCACCTCCCTTTTTTTTTTACATTTGAGTCTGGGTGCTAATATTTGTGGGGGGTTTTCAGTTCTGGAGAAAAAAATTAAGAAGAAAATGTCCGATTGAGTCATCGGTGACATCTTATTTTCCTCTCCGCCCACGGCCCAATGGTCCTCAGTCCAAGCGGAGCCTTTTTTTAAAAAGCAGGCCTCGTCTTCTTCGGTGCATGTGTGGATGAGGAAGAAGGCTGGCTCTCATTGCATCCAGACAAAAGACACCTCAGAAACAAGGAGCCAGAAGTCTTTTATGACTCACACAGTTACACACAAAGTGTTATTCCTCTCCGGATGAGAAGATTTTGACATCGCAGGAAAATATTTTAGTGTGTATCTCTCTCTCTCCGTTTCCTCTTCAGGTCACGACGACAAACACAGATGGAATGAAACTGAATAACTGAGCGGGGGGGGGGCTTCCGGGTCACGTCTTACCTGCTCGGGAGGTTGTCTTGTCTTTGCTGAGAGACCTCTGCGTGTGTGGAAATGAAAGAAGGAGGGTATGGAGACAAACAAACACAACACACACACACACACACACGTGCATACAAACATAACACACTTCAAATGTACTTCGAGAGTGCTGCATTCCACATTTAATTGGAAGCGGAGGGAGAAAAAAAAATCCAGCATACAGCACCCTCCAAAGTAAACTTCTCACAGTGGCGAGCCAGCCAATCACACGGGGAGGCCAGGTCTCCGGGGCCCCGCCCTCCAGAAATAGGCACAGATAACCTATTGTTGGACCTCAAACAGTGGTCTCACACGCACACACGCACACACACAGATGACCTCACACATCAAAACACATATTCTATGAGTATATTTGTTCTGAAGACAGCTGCAAACATGTTTTGGGTGTGAGAGAGCAGCGGCGAGTGTTTCCACAAATATTTAATCCCACAAATTGTCCACCCGATGAGAAACTAATGGAAACTAATGGATCAGAGTAGAAAGCAGAGCTCAGGCACGGTGGGCCTTCCAGGCTGTGAGGGGGTACAAATAAAAAGGTGTCCTTGGGTAACTACTTTCACAAATGTAATTTCATATCCACTAAGCTGTATTTTCTCCTCTCACTCACACGTTTAATGTGGGGGGGGGGGATGTTGAGGGATAAATCTGCCTTCTTTAAATCACACGTATTAATGTGACGTCGGAAACGACAGCAGGTCTGTGAGCCCGTGTGGGAAATGTGACGACTTTGATCTCGTATAATTGCAACCCCTGTCGAGACGAGGAGAGGGCAAAGAAATCTCTATTTTTTTTATTTTTCTCACTGGAATTGTTTCAAATGTGTAAACAGATTTTATAATTTCTTTTTTATTTTATTTAAAAGCCGTGCGACATTTAGTGTCCAGAAAGAAATGAATCGAATTAGATGTTGCTGTTTCAATTATTCTCCCATATTCCACATGATTTGGGGCATTTGTTTCTTTTTTCTTTCTTTCTTCTTCTCCTTTTTTTTAATTTAAATGCACGATTTTAAACTCTCACGCTCTGAAATAAATAAATGTGTCTGAATCCAATCTGGATTAAAACATTATAATTGCGAGCATTTATCCCTGAAATTCCACAGCTGAATTTTTAAGAGGATGTGAGCACTAGTTTTTATTTAACACAAACACACACTGGGGTGGGGGACATCTGTGCTGAACGCTGACCAAATCTGCGGCGACTTTACTCACAATACAATTTTGTTGGAAGTGTTAGAATTTGTTTCAAATTGCTGGCACAGCCTCCATTTTGAGTTGACTTTGATATCATTCTGCAAACAGTGAAATGTCTGGATAAGTGTTGCGTTTAGGCCAGCCATCTGTACCATCTCCAACTCCAGAGCACTTCCATGCAGAGCGCCCTGACGCGCGCGCGCGCTCTAAATGGCTCACTGCTGGCATCTAGTGGCCGAACGGAGAAGCTCACCCTCTGCTCCACTTCTCCAAGCGGATGATTAAATCCACAGATGAGGCGGCTCCTCCGATCCCAGCACACATACTGTGAATAACTGACGTTTATATAAATAAATTAAGTTAAATGTATAAATTTATAAGCGAGAGGCACAGTTCTTAATCATAAATAGTTTTCCCAAAAGTGACAGCTTTACTGATGAGTGCTGCCATCAGCAACAATATCAAACAGTGTGAGATGAGTCAGTGTGCATCTCAACTCGTCTCCTGCTCAGTGTAATGTACATAACATCCGTGAGATTTCTGGAGAAAAAAATTCCATCTTTAATTATCTAATCTATCTCAATCTATATCTGATCAACATTTATTTCACACACTGTGGGGTTTGAGTTTCAGGGAAGTTTAAAGTGTTGTTTTTAAATTAGAGATCCATTTATAGGTTATAGGATAACATTTTTGGTTGCAAAATTCCTACTAATTGCACACAAAATTACAGATTACTTTGCACTGGTAATAATAATTATAGAAATCCGCATATTTAAAATAAATTTCTTATGAAATTACCATATTTCACTTTTTTTTCACCTCATTAAATCTAAATTTATTATGATTAGGGAGAATGCATTCGAGATGGAGTGATGATGAAGGATAAATTGGATTGGAAGATAAAAACTAAACATGTGTAACTGGCCAAATGTTTTTTTTATTTTTGGAGTGTAGTACAGTCTCCCAAATTCTCAATATATGTATTTAATAACTCATCGTCCCAGAGATTTAAAATAATGCAAAATATCTGTAAATACCTGCAAAAAATAACTGTAAATACCTGCACATACGTGTGTTTACGGCACTGTGTGTGCCGGTGTGTACCGGTGTGTGCGCACATACTACTTAATGTGTGTTTACCACAGACTGCAGTAAACGCCTCTCGCCTTAGCGTGTGCATGACAGCGTGATGTGATGAAAGTGCAGCAGGGAAAAAAACATCCAGGCTGTAAATAATAACAGGTTTGAACTGTCATGTCGGACAAATAATGTTTTACTGTTCAGAAAAGTCCAAGCGTATAAAAATAGAAAAGTAATTGAGGATTTAAAAAAAAGAAAGTTACATTCCTGACGCAGGAGAGGCATATCAGTGAGGAGAGGAGCGATGGAAAACATCTCTCGTGTGAAGGATAACGGGGATTTAGCCGAGCACAATTCTCATCTAATTCTTGTAATTGTTGCCTCATAATATGACACATTCATATCAGCAAACGCATTCAGCTCCAGCTTGTTTTGGGATTGAGTTAGAGAGTTCATCCATTACAATAAAGAACAAAGCGGCCCCCTATCTGTTTCAGACATTTCTCTCTTCGTGATGCCGAGTACGGCTCGGAGCTCGTCAGAGAATTCGGGGAGAACAATGCATCGCTTTGAGTTGTAGCGAGAGCTCCACAATAAGATCCTGTGTTGTTGATAATTTTTGAAAAGGACGGGAGAGAGAGGGGGGGAAGAGGAGGCGGAGGAGGGGGAGGAGGGGGAGCGGAGGGATAAACTGAGACGGAGACAAACTCCAGACAAAAGGGATTGTCTTGGCTATTTGTCCGTCAGCGATGTCAGGAGCGACGATGGCTCGGAGGATAGCGGTGATTGAGATTAGGCCCCGCTGAGCGAGAGAAAGGAAAAAGAGAGGGAAGAAGAGTGCAGAATAGACGTGACTAGACTAGAAGAGAGAGAGAGCTCTGTGATAACCGGCAACCAACCGCCTGTTTGATCCAGAGGGATGGCAGAGGGATGTAAGGCGTTTGAAGCTGACAATCCCTTTGTGATGATAACACGTTTCTCAGTGTGCGCTGATCCTCCCTCTCCTATTGTATTATGGGCAGCAGGCGGCGGCTACCTTTAGGCCCGGCGCGGCGACGAGCAGCTGTCGGCATTGTGGGGAAGTGCCGCTAATCTGCTTCGGTATCTTTAGCCCCTCGTTTAGCTCTTTGATCCTCTCCCATTATGCCTCCCTTTCCCATTACGCAGCCAGGGAGCGAGCGAGCTCGGTGAAGCTGCGCAGGAATGTCGGGGGAGATAGCGGGGGAAAGGGGGAGGAGGGGATGAAAACGCCGGTCGGATAACGGATGTTTTGCGGTCCGTGTATGTCTCGCCGAGATGTCTTTGCACCTGCCGGTCAGCTGCAGTGAGATGGGCCGAGGTAGAAAGCTGCCACATCAAACCTTCACCTGTTCCCCCAACACACGATCCAGGCCAAGAGGTCAAGGGTCAACTTCGAGGCTCAGTGGGTTACGTCGGCCCGACTTCTGGTGAAGGTCGCGACCTTTGCCGCCTCCTTCAAAGACACCGACCCATGAAGGTTTTCAGATTAAACACCATCTCAAAACATTCAATTCAATTCAGTTTATTTTCTATAGCCCATTCTCACAAATTACACATTTGCCTCAGAGGGCTTTACAATCTGTACATATAGACATCCCTGACCTTTGACCTCACATCGGATCAGGAACAACTCCCAAACAACCCTTTCACTGGGAAAAAAGTGAAGAAACCTTCAGGAGAGCAACAGAGGAGGACTGGCATTTGGTTGATTTGTATATTCTGTTTTCTGCTTTTTATCTTCTCTGTTCATTTTTTTATTTTATTGCCTCATCTTTTACTGTGGATTGTACTTTTGCATTTTAAACTGTTGAAATGTTTCGGCCCCTGTTATTGCCAAATTGTTTTTATCGACTACTGTAACTGCACTTTGTGACACTTTGTCTGTGATAAGTGCAAAATAAATAAACCGTACTTACTTACTTACTTACTTACTTACAGGCAGGCGGACGGCACCAGGGCGTGGTGGGATGCCACGAGCGTGTCATGGTTTCACAGCACGCCCGTCGCCCCGATGAGACATGGGGGAGGAGTTACGGTGCTGATGGGTGTAGTGGAGGCGGGGCTTGATCAGGAGTTATCCCATCGCCTCGTCTTCTGCTCCTTTTACGTTAATTACAACAGGAGAGATACTTCCTGTCTGTGTGCAGGAAGTAGAGAATCGCCACGACGCAGTGCACCTTCAATTAGAGATAAATGTGCTTCCTGTGTGTCTTCTCATTAAATCTAAATTGCTTTATTTAAGGCTTTTTCTTCCCAGCAGGAAACTTCCCAGGGGTTCAAGAAGTGCATAACGTTTCTAACTAACGATACACAATCAGCACCATTGTACTGAAAGAAGTCTTCAGTTCCTGGAAATAAAAGTTTGTTCAAAAATTAGAAGAAGAAAAAAATGATCTATTTTGAAGTCAAAGATATATCAGCCACTGTTTTTCTCCCAAAAAATGAAAATCAAGCCAGAATGTGGAAAATTGGCAGGTAAATTCTCACAACTTCACTGTTTTGAAGACGTTTCCAGCTTCCTCAAAGACTCCCCCGTGCTGCCAGAAGAAATATTCAGTCCAGTGCAAAAAAAAAATGGCAACCAGAGGTGACACACATTTATTTTCTTCTTCTTCTCCTTCTTCTTCTTCTTCTTCTTAAGTTCTCATCTACATCTATCTTGTATTATATGAAGTGTTTGTGAATAATAAAGTGTTTTATATGTCGGGTGTTGAGGCACAAGAAAGGCACAAAAAAAAGCTAATATCGAAAATATTAAAAACCTCCCTGCTTCATTATTGAATATTCACATCCCACGGTGCCTCTCCTTCAACTTCAGTACAGAAACAAGAAACAAAATGTAAGAAAAGGGGTTCCCACCTCCTGCAACGTGAAAATTGTGGACAAGAAAGCCAAAGATAATTGGCTAATTATGACTAAGAAGCAAACGGCGGGCTTTTAGCAGCAGTCGGTCGTAGCAGAGAGCATCATGGGACGGGGCAGGTGTGGCGGAGGTAAGTCTGTTTGTGTGTCATCGCGCGTGTCAAACCAGCCGCAGCGAGCGGAGACGACACAATTAACAGAAACAGAAATATCTGGCTGTGCTTAAGCAAGCCATTAATCAGATGTAAATAGAGCGGAGGAGCCCTTTGTGATTAACGAGGTGAGACTCGCTGCTAATTACTGTTTCCCTCTCCTCTGGTAATTAGGTTGCCGCGTTGAATGGGGGAGAACAAGACTACCCTATAACCCCCCCCCCCAACACACACACACACACACACAACCCGTAATTGTTCTGTTTTTCTGTTCTGCTCTCTCAGCTCCTCTGTGTGTGTGTGTGTGTGTGTGTGTGTGTGTGTGTGTGTGTGTGTGTGTGTGTGTGTGTGTGTGTGTGTGTGTGTGTGTGTGTGTGTGCACCCAGGTGAGACACAGCCCTTCTTCTGCTGATCCGACATCACGTGAGAGGAAGTCCAGCTTTGATATGCAAGCGTCCAATCAGATGGCCCCCATGGCCACCCTCTGGACCCGGCCCTGTTTATAGAACATGGAACTATTTTTATATACTGTAGTTACAAATAAAAACACAGCGTTATCGAGAAGATGGGAACAGAACGCTTCTATAAACACAGGAGGGTTAGGCGTTAGTCAGGGTGCCATGACTAGAAAACTTTAAACAAGAGTTTTTGTAATAATTAACAAATTATTGAAAGCAGAGCTGGTTGAATACAATTTTCATTCTTAGTTGATGTTTGGATTTTATGGACAAATCAGCATTCATTTTAATGCCAGTAGAAGAATTGATTCATCCTTAGAATATAACTGCAGTCCACTCATTGAATCACAATAAATTATTATGTTTGGTATTTGCCTTATTACGATAAAGCTATTAAGTTGGCAAACTATAACCAATTCATCTATAATATTTATTTATTATTTTTCTTTCATGTATTTAACCAGGAAATGTCTCATTGCGATTACAAATCTCCTTTACAAGAGTGTCCTGGCCAAGACAGCAGCAGTAGCACATTACACACAGTTTCAGACAATACAACATAAAACAATGACAAACTTTTTTTATTTTTAAGAAAGATACTTTTTTCTAGATCACAGCAAGAATAAAAACCAAAACTAAGACTCAAGTCATCATAACCCAGTTCACCTATATGAACCTCCGTTTGTATAATTTCAAATACTGTCTGACATTCAATTCATTTAAATTCAGTTTATTTGTATAATTTCACAAATTACAAATTTGTCTCGGAGTGCTTTACAATCTGTACACATAGACATCCCTGCCCCAAAACCTCACATCG
The DNA here is from genome assembly GCF_029220125.1 of Pseudoliparis swirei. Classification (NCBI taxonomy): domain Eukaryota; kingdom Metazoa; phylum Chordata; class Actinopteri; order Perciformes; family Liparidae; genus Pseudoliparis; species Pseudoliparis swirei. The sequence goes on along the minus strand of NC_079397.1, from coordinate 9,262,976 downwards.
GATCAGGAAAAACTCCCAGGGGGAAAAAAGGGAAGAAACCTTCAGGAGAGCAACAGAGGAGGATCCCTCTCCAGGATGGACAGGTGCAATAGATGTAATGTGTACAGAAGGACAGATTTAGAGTTAAAATACATTCAATGAATATGACAGAGTGTATGAATAGTTCGTAGTAGGCATATTCCATATATATAGTATATATAGATATAGTGGCAGAAGTTTGATATACGGCTCATAACATACACATTTGAATAAGATTCCCTTCCTTTCACTTCTTCTATACATGTGTAACCAGGGCACGGTGCGGTGCCACTTGTTTACTGGTTTCATAAGATGATTAAACCCGAAGAGGATCCAGACTCTGAAGCTCTGATTGTTCTGCCTGCAGAGGAATGAGACCGATGAGATGTGTGTTGCTCTGATCCACGGGGACTTTGCCTTATGAGTTTGGTGAAATGGCAACTGTGATGGATGTGCATCACAGCTGTGTCAGCACTTCTCCCGGCCTCAGCCGCTGACTACCAACCGGCTTACTTCTCCCAAAACACACACACACACACACTCTGAGCTCTGGTGATATACAAGTGTAATCCATTACTACACACTTACACCAATTGTCTTCACTTGGAAGGGGCTGCTGTGACCTTCTTTATTTTATTTATAGGAAATGAAAATAAGTGGAGGCGCAGAACAGCCGATATTGGATTCTGCTGTTAATTAATGTGTGTATTATCCGGGTGGATGAAGCCGGCGGGAAGGAAGTTAATTGAATTACAGTCGGCGAGTTGGATAATGCACTGTTGTAATTGTTGGACTGTGTAAGACAGTGCTCACATGAGGGAGACGGGAGGCAGGCCGGATCTGCTTCTGGAGAACAGTAAGAAATGACTTGTTTGGTTTTGGGGGCTGAGGCATGACTGAGTCTCTAATGTAACCCTCGGGATGGAAAACTGCAAACATGTCACTGCTTTTTTACTTACAACACTTTTGCAGCACAAACTTACACACAGTGAACTATCTGCTGCGTATAGTTTTCACAGATTAATAAGCCAAACAAATAATGTCCTGACTGACATCAGGCTTGAGCTCCCGAGAGCGCAGCGCTCACTTTTTAATTCATTCTATGTTGATGTTATTGAGACGACATATTTCTTACATTTGTAAAACCAAATGTGGTTCTCCACGAAGACTGATTTTTATTAGAGTAAATTCTGTATTTTTTAAATTTGTTTTCAATTGAGAGGTTCAATACAAGGCGTATATAAATGAGCTTCCTTTATTTTTACATTTATAAATGTGTTGGTAAGCATTAACATCACAAATGTTGAAAAGCATTTAGGTTCAGTGGCCTGCGCGTACACACATTTCTTTCTACAGCATGTGCTGCCATCTAGGGGCCATCTCTGGTACTTCCACACTCATGCTCTCATCGTCCTGCTGGTTCTGGTGGGATGATTGGAGAGGCCTGGGAATCTCGTTCAATGTGTGTTTTGGGCTCCACCCGTTGGGAGGGGCCCGGGGACCAGGTTGGACTGTTAAGGAATCTCGTTCAATAAATTCGTCACCTTGGCGAGCGCCACCGCTGCCCGAGGGCAGACGACGACACCCACCTCAGCATCGAGGCATTTGTGTCTCTCAAGATACAGAGCGACTTTATAGCAACGTTCTGATGACGTCACATGTTTTGAACTGTCATTTTGCACTCATACCATGTCTAAAACTGGTATGAGATTTTTACTTCAATTCATCTGTAAATCCATATAACTGCAGTCTAGTCTCCAAATAAAAAACAGGATATTAGACGTATGGCTACAGAAAGCTTATAATATTATCATGAAATGATAGTGATGCCTACATCACGTTAATGTTGCGCCTCATTACTAAACTAGATGACCATCTCAGAATGCACCTGTCCTTTATGAACCTGCTTCATTCATCATGCAGGAAACTTACGCATGCACAAAAATATACGACACAATTACGTAAAATCGAGGACAACATTAAACACATTGCATTGTGGGTAGAGCCGCCATGTTTCATCCTAAAATAAGCAACAACCAAACAAATAGAAAGGAAATTAATTGAAAGACTATTTATCAGTGGACTTGTTATTTCCTACGTCAATGTGTACGTGTATGTATGTGTGTGTGCGTGCATGTGTATATGTGTGTATATGTGTGTGTGTCTGTGTGTGTGTGTAAGTGTGTGTGTGTGTGTGTGTGTGTGTGTGTGTGTAAGTGTAGGGGTGTGTTTGTGTCTGTGTGTGTGTGTGTGTTTGTGTGTGTGTCTCTGTCTCTTTCTTTGGGTTTTTTGTGATCGTTCTTTGGGAGTTTCTGGAAAACCACAATTGCATTGTGGGTAGAGCCGCCATGTTTTATCCTAAATTAAGCGACAAAATGAATAGACAGGAAATTAATTGAAAGATAATTTTAGAAGTGAACTTTTTATTTCCTACGTCAATATTGGTTTGAATGCAACTCAAAATGGTGATGACTTTATGTTGTGTTTCATCTCTTTGAACTATGTAATATCAGTGTTGGGCAAGTTACTGAAAATTAGTAATTAGTTATAGTTACTAGTTACTTCTTTTAAAAGTAATTGAATTACTTTACTAGTTACTGTATATCCAAAGTAATTAGTTACTAGGGAAAGTAACTTTTAAGTTACTTTTATGTCTGCTTTTTTAATGTCATGAACAGTCAAACACAATAAACATATGTTGTAGACCTATTTATTGCAATCAACAGGGCAACAGGCCTTCAAATCAAGCAGGAGTACAAAAGTCCCTTTTTTAGTTAACTTAATACAAAATAACTGTCTCAGTGATTTAACAGTGTTTTTTTACCACATTAGGCCCAATGAAATAAAAGTGATTGGCCTACAGTATTAACACTAATTAAGAGAAAACAAAGGTGCCTTGAGGTGCTGCATATAATTGAGGGGGGGTGCTAGTGAGGCGTGTACGTGCTGATCTGGAGTCAGTTTGGTAGGATTTGGGTATAAATAAATTATTTCATTTAAAATATGGATTTTTATTTAAAGATATTCATGTAATTTGCATGCAAAATAGGTCTACCTGAACCAGCGGACACAAAATTCAACCAGCGGCAAAAACCGCGGACCTGGCAACACTGGAAGTGGCTGTCAATCACAGTGTGGCACCGTGCGTGCTGGTCGAGGGGGCGTGCCTGTGATTGGCGGAGTAGAGGGGAGGCGTGCCTGTGATTGGCGGAGTAGAGGGAGGCGGGGTTAACCTGTCGGAAAACGGAAGTTACGGGTGGTTGACGGGAACCGTTGTTGTTGATGTTCGCGCTGCTGAGCTGAGAGGAGCACGCTGTCTGTGTTGGTGAATGCCCAATAAAGGAGGAGTAATAACGTCGTCCCGTCTCCGTGTCATCAGTCCATAACGTCCGAGACGTTACAATATCATTGCGCCACCAAGGTCCTGCGATGTCAGATCAGAAGCAGCTAAAGTAGCCTAGCTTGTCTTCTTGTCTGCAAGTGTTCATTTTTCACAAAAGAGAGTAACGCGAGTAACGAACTCATTTAAATTTCAGTAACTGTAACTGCGTTAGTTGATTTAAAAAAATACTTCGTTACACTCTCGTTACCGCTAAAAGTAGTGGAATTACAGTAACGCGTTACTCCCAACACTGTGTAATATGCAATTCTCCACTTGTGTCTTCTCCTGCTTACCACAGTGCCCCTTGTAGGTAGATACCGCCCCCTAGCGGCAGAGAGTGTGTATAGAGCAGGACCTTGTTCACGTTGGTCTGTAAACACACTTTCCAATGTCAATTCAACTAGAAATATAACGAGACGTTTTATTAAAGTGTATTATTGTCTTGTGACATGCGGCCTCAGAGGATGACCTCCGGCCAGAAGAGGAACGACTACTCCTGTGACTCAGCGGTTGGATAGTTGTCCTCATCACCAGCTGCGTTCTGTTCAAAGTAGTTTGATATTGAAACCATAAAACACACTTTGATTTTAGGCATTAATTATTCAGTGTGATAAGCAAACAGGGAGTGGCAGATAGTGGTGTGCATGGTGGTCCAACACGGTGTCTCAGTGTCCTGGTGCTACAACTCCAATACAACCAATATGACGTTAACCGCTCATCAATCGAGCCAATAAGTCAAAATGTTGACCTGATGCACAAGTCACATCCATCATGGAGCACAAAACAGTCAGTTCAATTCAATTTATTTTGTATAAATGACAAATTTGCCTCCAAGGGTTACAATCTGTACACATATATGACATCCTCTGTCCCGGGACCTCCCATCGGATCAAGGAAAAGTCCCCCGAAAAACAAAGAGAACCTGTTGCTGGGAAAAGAAAGGAAGAAACTTGAACAACGTAACAGATTTACAACACGTTCAATGATCGACTGACATGATAATGAGTCGTAGTCAGTCCCCAGTAAGTCTAAGTGTGTGTGTGTGTATGTGTGTGTATGTATTTGTGTGTATATGTGTGTGTATGTATGTGTTTATGTGTGTGTATGTGTCTGTGTGTTTGTGTCTATGTGTATGTATGTATGTGTGCGTGTACGTGTGTGTGTGTATGTGTGTTTAGGTGTGTGTATATGTGTGTGTATGTGTGTGTTTGTCTGTGAACGTGTGTATGTATGTTTGTATGTGTGTGTGCGTGTGCAAGTGTATGTGTGCATGTGTAGGTGTGCATGTGTAGGTGTGTGTGTATGTATGTTTGTATGTGTTTGTTGTGTGTGTGTGCACGTGTCTCTGTCTCGTTCTTTTGAAGTTTCTGGAAACCCACAGAAGACGTCAGCCGCCTCCATGACGAGAAGATTAATAATTAATAATTATTCAGTTCTGATTCGGTCATTGTGAATCATTGAATTCATTAAAGTGTAATTGCATCACTGCATTAGACGTTTGTAAACACTTTTGTCTTTTGTATACTTCAATTCATCCAAACCTCTGAATTTTGTTTCAATTGTTCCTATATTTAGTTATTTGAGAAAGCCCAATTCAAGGTAATACCGGGAAGTAGTCCATACACACTGTATTATTTCCTTCTTGTTATTACCACGGAGCGGCTATAAGACTGTCATGTGTTGAATCACGTGTGCAGCATTTGAGTCCAAGAAAAATTCCTCTATGGATCCAATTAAATGTATTGTATCTTATATCATAGTATGCCATGAAAATATTTTGAAAAATGTCATATAAACATTTTAAAGTATATCTTAAAGATGTCATAATGAATCCTGATATACGATCATAAAAAGGCCTTCAAAACATCTCAGTATAGTATTATGTTAGAAAAGTCATAGTTTGCTGTCATAAAAAAGAAATATTATGCCATAGTATGTCATAAAAAATCCATAATAATCTCCAACAAATTACATAATACAGCGTGGCAATAAAATGTCAGTGTCAAAACAGTCAAATAAAACCATAGTAAATGTGTCATGTGTCTTATTTGAGTTTATTTCTCCATCTTTATACGATAGACTATACAGTGGTATATATGTTTATGTTGTCATGACTCCTGAACAGCAGCAGGTACATCAGCTCATTGGAAGAAGAGAAAAGATCCCTGATGCAAAATACATTTTTGCTCGAGTTTGAGTGACAGGTGGCTCATCCAATCAGTTAACAATATTTTTTGGTACCGCCCCTTTTGAGCTCAATATCTTCTGTGGACCAAACCATCTAGTTAGTGAAATTGTCCCTCAACCAAAAAAACAACAACCCAGAGTTGTGTTAGTAAATAAAGAATGAAGACACAGATACGGGTAAATAGACTTTATTTTTCAAAGCATGTTTACAGTACTGAAAATGTTTTTCTTAAATCTTTTTATTTCACCTCAGCCCAGGCAACTATTCACTTTAATCCAACTTTTAGAAAATAAAAGAACTCCTATGTACATTCATTAGAATTTGAGAACAAGCAGAGATATTATTACATGTGCTTACTGTACATATAAACATATGCTAAAGTGTCCAATGAAATTAATGAGCATTTTATTTTTTAATACAATGTTAAATAGTAGTGGAGGAAATATTTAAATTTAAATATTTAAACAGTACAATTTTTTAAATACATTTTGAAAAATTCTGATTATGTGGCAGTCAAATTAAAGCGTATTACGTGTAAATGCGGTCCGACATGGGTCCAAGCCAGAAAACAATCCTTCACAGACCAGGGGCGTCTCTAGGATTTTGATACATCTGGGGGCTTAGCCAGTGCAGCTGCTCGCCATGTTGGTGCCCTAAGCATAACTCCTTCATGATGCCCCCGATAGGAAAGTGACCCACGGCGAGCGTTGTCGACGGGGGGGGGGGGCTAGTGAGAGTGTGCTCACCTGTGTGCGGATGTGTCGGCGCGCATAACAGCAGAGCGATGCGACACGAGAAGTGTTAACGGGGGTGCTGAGCGATTAAATATATCTCTTGTTCTATTTTGTGGAGCCCCCTCAGGACTTGGTGCCCTATGGGAGCGGCGGCGCTGGGCTTAGCCCAGAAGAGTAAAGCAGATGAGTGAAGCAGCGACATTTTTAGACATAGAAACACTCTCAGACAGCAGCTTGTTGTTACGTGCGCCTGCTGCCAGCCTGACTCTGCTGTTTTGGGTGAATGACCTCACGTGCGACCTGGAGGTGTTAACCACTTGTGTGCCAAATCGTTTATTTTTATTTTCATTAACATTCGGGGCTAAATAAAAAACATCCGGGGTTTTAGCCTAGGGACGCCACTGTCACAGACCTGTTCCTCGAGATATGAATCAAACCGCTAACTTGTCAAATCTACTCTCAAATACGCATCACGGGCCTTTTCAAATTCATATTAGGCCCGACACAAAACTACTCATTAATCCATCCGTCTTAAAACCACCAGAATGAAAGACGAGCAACACTAAATTAAACACAGACGTGAAGCCAACAGGCGATAACCTTCACTCCAGGACTGCGTGTACAAAAGAGCGTTCACAGGCACACGGCGCTCTCGAGAACAGGGCGGTCTCGTCAGTAATGGCCTCTTCACGGAGCTTTGCAGACGGCCCCAGCGGAGAGTCCTGGCCCAACATGCACCATTTGCAAAACAGCTCTTTCGGAGTAAATATAAAAAACTTGTTTCGCACCACTTTTTTTTTTATACTTATTAATTTCATAAATTACGGTCCATGTGTCCAGGAGTCTTCCGCTGGTCAAACAAGCAAACATCAACAACACTCTCAAAGACCTCGGCCTTCGTATATAAAGTATAAAAAAGAAAAGGAGAGTCGATATAACTGCAACTCCAATTCTTTGTGCTACATGGACGAAAAAAAATGATACAGTGTGCGTTATGTACAAGCACAAAACAGATGTCAGCATTTTAGTGTAGGCCTGTTAAAGGAACCAAGAGATGAACTCATTTCAGTTTTTAAAAGGTCCGCCCTAAAGAGCATTTAAAAAAACACTAACATTGAAACATGAAGTTACTGACAGCTACCATTATTCTTTCCTCCAACAGATGGCGCTCTTGCTCCCCAGGTCCCACAAACAGCTGACATTCATTACATAGTTTAAAAAAAAACTTAACACAGATGTGCTTCACCGAGCGAGTCTACTTAACCTTTTTTTGCCAAAAAACTGCACTTCATAAGGAACCTTCGACATCGGGCTCTTAATGCGATGGAAGAAAACCATCCGACCGTCAGCGAGGGCCAGTCCCACACCTGGTGGACAGGTGTATGAAAACATCTTTACCCCATGAGGACCGGACAGCACGGCTCTGTAATACCAAAAAGGTGATTCTCAAACGTTCACCGACACCGGTTTGCTCTCGCTCAGAACGCCCGACGTCATCGTGAAGAAAGTCCCCGACGACGCCGACTCGGCATGTGACCGACAACCAGACGACCCGTCTGGCATTGTGAACGGGGAATGTTCATATGACAGCGAGGTGCACGCTTGTCCCCAGTTTAGATTTAGACTGAAGAAAAGCAGGGGAAAAAAATAACCTAAAATGACTCAACACTACATAACTTAAGGGCGTAAACTCTCCTCACACAGAAACCTGCTTTCAGCCCAGAAAGTCAAAAAATTGACGCCCTCGTCAAACTACACTGAAATGAGACCGACGCGGCGTTCTTGGTGCACGCCCCCATGCACAGGATGCAGAGGGAAAATAAGGTGAAAACAAGTCACAAGGAAGACCACAAGGTTTTGTTTTTTTTGGTGTGTGTGAGATCATCTCACATAGGATTACGGGACAGAGCTGGTCTTTTCCATGTCGGCATTACTTTTCTTCTTTCATGTGCAGCAAACAAAGCAGGCTCTGTATTTCTTTCACTTCCATTAGAAATTTGGTGCCCCCCCCCCCCAATGAAAGTTTCTCAAGGCAATCAGATTAGTGTTTGGGCCGCCCATCAGTCCGGGCGGTTATTATGTGCTGGTTATGAATAAGGTGGCATTCCTCCGCCATCTTATTCATAGCGAGTTAAACTACAAGAGAAGCAGCTGATAAAATACAATACGCAGATATCTTGTTGATATCCAATCGATATTAGGATAATTGAGAACGACCAAAAAAACAAATTCCGGCCATGTGGTCTCGAGTCTCCACGTCACACCGGCCCACGTTGCTAATGACGCGGGGCCAACGGTTAACAAAGAGGTGTGACGAGCAGAAAAATAAAAAAAGCTTGTGGTCCATTTCATCTCTAGAGAGAAGGACATGTCGAGGGGGCCGTGAGGCCAGGAGCGGGGCCGACTCGGGGGTCTGGCTCTTAGTCTGGCGCTACGTGGACCCCTACAGGGCATTCTGTGCATTCTTCATGTGAGGCTCAGAAGATTGGAAGAGCAAAAAGAAGAGAAGATGAGGTTGTGGAGTGGGGGGGGGGGAGGGGGCATTATTCGGGTAGGTTCAGCGCAGACACCTGCAGCTTCATCTTGAAGTACTGGTTGAAGCGCAGGACTGCATATCTGAGAGAGAGAGAGAGAGAGAGAGAGAGAGAGAGAGGGCGGCGTCAGCGAAAAGATACAAGTGTACTGGACATATGAGCTACATGGAAACCATCTTCCCGTTAACAGTGTGCACTGAGCAAACGCACTTTGTTCTTTAAACATACGACTGAAATCTGCTGAGCGGAGCAAATTGAGAATAGCTGTTGATAAAGTGATCTTCCAGAGTGGATGTCCAACATGGCTACATACCCCAAGAAGTCAAAGTCGATGGTGGAGACCTTGGCCTGGATCAGAGCCCAGAGACCCCAGAAGAAATGAGATGCCTTCACAGGGGGACAGAAGAGAGAGGGCAATGCAGAGAGGATTAGCAGAAGCCCGATGGCAACAACAACAAACAGCCGACACAGAAACACCACCGCCCTCCACGCGGCCCTCTTAATAATAATAATCATCATTTATTTTATATAGCGCTTCTCAAGTCACCCGAAGTCGCTTTACAGAGTCCAGAGTCCAGTAGTCATACACACACACACAGTCATACCGGTGGTGGTAAGCTACATCAGTAACCACAGCTGCCCTGGGGCAGACTGACGGAAGCGTGGCAGCCAATCAGCGCCTACGGCCCCTCCCCCACCACCAACATTCATTCACATCCATACGAACCGGGCTGAGGCTGCGGTGCATGTCTTTATGATGGTGGGGGAAACCGGAGTACCCGGAGTAAACCCACGCAGGCACGAGGAGAACATGCAAACTCCACACAGAAAGGACCTGGAACGACCGGGATTCGAACCCAGGGCCTTCTTGCTGTGAGGCGACAGTGCTAACCACTGAGCCACCGTCTTCTGCTCTTGACATTAAACAAGGCGGCGTGCAGCGCAGCGCCTCAGATGAGGAGCGGGGTGGTGCCGGTCCACGCTGTTTAACCCACATCATACTTTAACGACTTGGAAACGGGCCTGGACATCCTGTGCTCTTCAAATTTGAATTCCTGGACCGTTTTCTTGCCCGTTCAGTAAATGTCAAGACTGATTAACAAATATAACTCAGTTTAATCATTAACTATTTAACTACTGAGAAAATACAGTAGAGATGCCAATTTAAAACTTTTCTTTTCTGTTTTTCATCCGGCCGCTTTGTGAACCGTTTCTCGTCAGCCTCGGGCACATGGAGCACGAGTGTGTCGGCAAACAGAACGTATATGGGTGACCTCGTGCCATAAAAATGACCTTGAGTTGTAGATGCAGCTCAGGTTCACAAATGACAAGATTAGAAAAGAAATAACCAGGATAATCCCCTCACCCATAAGCATACTTGTTCATATAGGCCTCAATGCACCGACTACTCTACCTACTATGAGGAGCTGGAGACAGCCATATGCAGATATGCCCTTCTGCAATAAAATGTGCAAATCATGATTCATGTGCAATACTCACCAGGGCAAATCGGTTGACTTGGACGTAGAGAACCTCCACCTCTCCGTCTGAGACGTCACTGCCTTGGCCTTTGAGCTCCTTATAGGCCTCCAGGTAGGAGCGGAGCCACTGCAGCTGAAAGGCCCGCTGAGGGTAGTGACTATAATCCACCTCATTCAGGCCTGCAGAACACACCAGACCAACACTCAGTGACCACGTCACACGCACATACGTGTGTTACCCGTTAAAGGAGAGTCCCACTCACCGGCAAACTCATTGAAATGGTTCCCAATGTCGTAGGCTTGGTAATTGTACCCAGCGTACTCGTAGTCAATGAACTTTACGTTGCCTGGAGAGAGAAGCAGGTTTGTTTAGACAGGAGACACGGGAGGCAGGCACAAAATGAGTATGTGTGTTCCCTTTTGATAACTCTGAATGTCAAGGCTTTGCATTGCATACTGTCACTTTCTTCCTGTCTGGTGTGGCTGGCTAGTTTGCCGATTGTGGGGCACGGAGTAAGAGCTTGCATTTTGAGGACGGTAGACTGTAGAGGGAGACTTCAGCACAGGGAATGTTATACACAAAAAAACAAAAGGGAATTAAGAAGAGATATTCTTTTTTTTTTTTTTAAAGAACTACAGACGTCTACGCATGCACCATCATGCCTTTTAGGGTAAATAAAATCGTAATGTTAGGAGCTATGGAAGTCAGTCAAGAAATATATTGAGAATAAAAGCTTTTTTTTTTTTTAAAGCCTTTTCGAGATTAGAGGAAGCGAACCGAACACCAACATAGAAAAAGATAGCTTGCACATCCTCGTGGAGGTTGAGAAGTCAATCTCCGATGATGTTAGTGAACCGATTAGTCAGCATTTTTGTTTTTCTGTCGCACAAGACCGCCAAATAGGCAGCCGGGATACATTAGCAGAGATGAAGATGTGTGATGCAACACGTGGAACGCATACAAAAAAAAAAAAATACATCTGGCTTTTCAAAAAAATGTTTGTTTTGGATTCATGCACAGAATAAAAAAAGAAAGGGAGGGAGGCGGGGCAAGTCAAAGTTGTGTTTTGAGGAGATGAGGGAGAAACAGACAAAGAAAGCAGGAGGGACAACGAGAGGAAGATAGTCAAATACAAAGACACTTGAGTGCTCTGTTGAAAAGTAGTGAGCTGCCAAAGCAAATGTACAGCAACACACTGTTTGACACGTGACCTCTGTTGTTGACCTTCAGCAGGCAATGCACTCGCCAGTAAACTGGAGCGATCTTTTAAGAGCGATCTCAAACTATTTTTGTCTCGTGGGCGGGTTGACGGGGATCTTTTACATCTTGGGAGTCAACCCACCGTCAAGAATTGGAGACTAACGGCTTAACAGCCTGAAGCTAATTCTTTGAATCTCGGTGTCTCTGGAACGCACTTTAGAGGATCAAAGAATGTGTTGTTGAAGGCATTTGTTGGCGTTGGTCAACAAAAAAAAGGGAAGCGTTGATCTCAAAATGGCAGTGGTTGATCTCAAAATACAAACCCTTACTTTTATAAGCCCAGTTGTGACAGCAAAATAAGATATTAATTATTAAAAACCACTAAATGTTACTTTAAAAAGGACAGCACGTTAAATCAAGTGCGTCCACTCTACCATAACGTTTTGGGTTTTTGTCTCTTTGGCTTAACATATGGAACATTAGTTTTTGAGGTGGGTTACCAGCCGACGTGTAGGTCCTAGCGGGACACAACTGAACCCCTCCAGGCAGTGGCTATAGCCCCCCTGTGCAGCAGATGAAAAGGTTGGGGCAAACACATCTTCCACACATGCTCACTCTCACACTGACATATTTGTCTTTTTATCCATTCTTGCTCCCACGCACAGTGTCGAGAAACATCAGGCCCTGCTGCCAAACTCCCCTTTCCTTTTTCTTCTTCCCCCCCTCCTCCTCCTCTTCCTCTTAGCACATGCAACCTCACTTCCCCTTCTCACAACACTCCCCTCCAACGCTCCCTTCCCATTGGTCCGCTGTGAACCCAATAGCGTGACACCTCTGCAAATGACAGAATCTTTGATACGCTTCCTGTTGCAGGTTTTGAGGCCCGCGGGTCCCAGTGAAATGTGTGCGCGTCGCTCGTTCTTTGCAAAAAGCGCAGCAAAAAGTTAGCGGGGCAGGGGAACTAGAGCAGCCTGCGTTAGACTGAGAAGACACACAGTAAAGAGAGACAAAAAGACAGAGGTGGGGGAAAAGGGGAGAATAGCACTTGTTGAAAGAGATTTTTTTGAAAATGTTTTATCTTTGGAAAACTGAGAACAAAATTATCAAGCTTCGACCGCTTCCGTTTATCATCGATACAGGATGCGGTGGCTTCTCTGCAGTCGCGTGTTACCAGTCAGCAGCTGTGGCGTGACAGGAAGTGGTGGTCGGTCTCTTCTCGTGCCTACTTTGTTTTTCCAAGTCAATAAAAAAGGCTGAAGGTGCAGAGTAAAAGATGAAGACTGACGTTTGCAACGGCGGTTTAGAAACGATTGCTTAATTCCCTGGCGTCCATTCCATTGTGGTCGTCATGTGGGGGTGTGGTCTAGTTGTGTTTGGCGAGACGTGTTGGTGAAATTCCTTTTGAGTATTAATCAATAAGACTTCCATTACGTTCCGATTAAACCTATACTAGTCATGACTGTAGTACAAGCGTCGCCGTTAACGCCAATTGGACACGTCGAATATGGCAAATATTCCCTTTGAGGGAGTTCCATGCTGGGAGTTGGTCCAATCCCATCAGAACTGCTTGAGTCAGATATGTATTAGATCTGCAGAAGCAGATTCAAATGAGATTCTGCAGATGTGCACGTCTACGTCGGAGAGCTAATGTTGAGCAGGAACTCCGGAGTGCTCGGGCAAAGGGGGTTTCTCTGCACGTCGGCAGGGTTTCAGTTTCAATGGATAAAGCTGATGATTTCTATTTCTGTATGTCAACAAATTCCATTCAAAGACTAAAACCAACAACGCGTTAGTGTGTGACTCAATACTTTGCTACTTCAACAGCCTGTGGCTCTCCGCCCCGGGGCCCATTTAGCCCTTATGAACACAAAGCATTAACACACTTCATACACACTTTCACCGAAGAGAAAAAATTAAACTTTGCAGTTTACTAAAAACAGCTGTGCAGTTATTTGTAAATATGAAACAAACATGAGTAAACAATGAATTTATTGACCACTTGCGATGGGTTATGTGGTACAGACTCAAAATAAACTGGTCAAAATGTCCCCCAGTGAAACGGTGTGGCTCACTGTTGTGTCTTAGTTTGGGGACAACAATGGCGCTTTATAGCCGGAGGAATGCGCTATACATAGGGTTTTAGCAACGCAGATAATACTTGTTAGAATGTTGGTTGGTCTTCTCCATGGGATTTGACGACAATCAGAAAAATACAGAATATCACCAGACATATCCTTTGACTCATTATTGGTGCTACGGAATGGAAATTGCACAGTAAGGAGGATTGACCGAAAGTAGCTTTACACTGTAGGCGTTTGGCTGGTGCTCAGTGACGTAAAGCAAGTGCAAACCATCAAAACAACATGTGTGCAATAACCAGCATCGTAAGTAGCCTCACTACTGTCAAAATGAGGAAAAAAATAACTGGTGAGCGAGTAGCAATGGAGGGTAATAGGTAGGTACAGGGCTCCTACTGCTGCCATGAACTCATCCCGATTAACCCAAGCAGTGGGCAGACTACGCGAGGGCCCTCAAAGCCGACTGTGCGTGAGGTTTGTCTCTCTCCATTGCCTCCCCAGGGCAGGGTGGCGGAGGGCAGCCACAGCCTCGGCTGTCATTCCTAGGGGAGAAAGGCTAGACACAAGGAGCTGTGAGACGGGCCCCGCCCCTCGCCGCAAACCGACGAGGGGGCTGACAGCTCTTTAACACCCCCACCCCATTTCTCTCATTCCTCCTGACGAGTTTAACCCCAAAAATTCCTCTGCTACAAAAAGACAATGATAAGAACAGTTTCACTGACTCGTACGGCGTCAGGCCAGATTAATCAAGTTGCTCAGTGCATAAGCAAGCTGAGCACAGGCTGCCGGAGCGGCATACCGTGAACATAACATTACTAAAAGCACCAAAAACACGTGCTGTCAACAGAACTAAGACTTGGTATGTGGTATGACGAAATGGCATTGTTTGTTCACGCTGACAACAGTGGTTTACATTCTACGTTGTCGGCACAGAATTAGAACGACGGATCGGACAACATGTTGGACGTGAGAATGAAATCCATATCAGAAACGACTTTACCTTTGAAAAAAGGCATGGGAATTTGAAATAGGGAAGATTCAATATATTCTGTGACAGAAAGTTTACTTGAATACAAATCTGCCAAAATAGACCGGAGGCAGACACACATGATGTGTCCCCGCCCTCCAATCCGCACACAACTTTTATTCGCGTTGTGTTTCGTCCCATTTCAAATGAGGATTCCATCAAAGCCGAGCAGCCAAAGAACAGGTTTGTCTTTTTTTCCGACCGTTCTAATCCTTTGCCTGCAGCCTAATGCAAACACCAGCATTGAGTGAAGCATGTGACTAGGTTTGAAAGTGCAGCTAATGCCGTCCTACCTGAGCGCAGAGACCAATGCGGTACACACTACACAGTTCAGTCACACGGTAATGTCTAGGACTACACTTGTGCAGTTAATACTCACCTGCCTCCGCATTAAAAATTATGTTTTTGCAGAGAAGGTCATTGTGGCAGAGAACAACGGGGGAGCCCAGCACAGACAGGCTCTGCTGGAGCCACACCAGCTCTTCTCGGAGGCACCGTGGACTCGGCACCTCCATAGTCAACCTGGATGGGCAGAAACAAGAGGGTGAACACTGTATTGAAAGACGGCGGTATATTGTTAGTATTATTTAAGAAAATAAGGATGACAAGGGAAGTGAGGGAAATGAATACAGATAATTTAAGAAGAAACGGTGTGTGCGTGGGAGTGACTATTTGCAATCACAAAAACCTAAGCTGAGCATTTCTGAAAAATAATAAACTCCATAAAACGAAAAGATGAACTAAAATCCTCCTAATTAGAATAAAAAGCAGCTTGTTTACGACATTTCCTGCCCATTAAATTAGGTTTCATTATTAGTGCAGTGACACACGATGCTACTTTCATACAGCAGTATTACATTTTTTGTCCATTTACATTTACCATCAAATGTATTTATTTCATGCAAATGAGCAAATTGGTTCATTTGTTTTTCTGTCAGACCGTAGCGCTGATCCGGAGACGACAATAAACAAACATTGCTTAACACAATTCCTGAGCCATGTGCCAAGCACTCCACCAAGTTCCTTGTTTTTGCCTTCAATGGTTGAACACCAAAGACGCTGCCGGCGGAGCAGGATTCGAGAAGTTCTCCGCATCTCAGCGTTCAGGCGTCGGTGGCCTTGCCTCAAAGGAAATGTGCAGTCTGAAGAGTCTGTGTTTGTTTTAGGATTCGCTTTAACCCTCCTGTTATGTTCGTTTCTTACATACAGCCGTGATGTTCCCGGGTCAATTTGACCCGGTTAATGTTGAATCATCCAAAAGTGGTCAGAAACCAAAAAATTCTAAGAACTATAGTTTGTACATCATCACCAACAACATTACTAACAATTAAATCAGTTATTAGTGGAATTGAGTTATTTACCCCTCCATAGATCAGAGTTCAATCAGGAGCACTCACTCGTTTTAATGAAAAATACATGTTCAAACTATTTTTTAGGAACATTGAAAGAATCTAAATCTAAATTGCATTAGTCTACCATAACATGTATTTTCTCCTAAATTTTATTTGCATTTTGTACGTTTTCTCTTTTCATGGGATGATGTAGATAAATAGAGATGAGACACCTGTGCTGTTCAGGGTCATAATGACCCGCCCACTAAAAATCAAGCCAAATGAGTCATAAAGGATTTGTATTGAAAGTAAACGTTAGTTATGTTTATTTATAGTGTTAAGATGCATACATTATATGATAAAAGATGACCAAAGGCCAGCACACAGTCATCCTCTTGGTGAAGTCGTATGTATCTGCAGAGTGTAATGTTGTAGGACTGCTCAGCAACCATTTTGTATGTTTGGCCCCTCCCCTGATACGTGTGGGTGGAGTTTTGCCGCAGGGAAAAATAAAGGTTCCCGTCAAAATAGTATCTGTATTTCTCGCACAGGTGGCGTCGTTAGAAAGAGAATGGGTGTGGGTCTGAGATTGTGAGATTGGGATGAGACAGGGTGTGTGTCTCTCCCAGTCAGACAGACAGTATATTAGAAGTACTATACTACATATGTATTAGTTGTGACATGAAAGAAACCCTCACATTAGTGTCCCATGTCCAATAAAGGTGTATTTAGGGGGAAAGTTAGAAGATGATAAACATTGTTTTTTCTGTAAAGTGTGCTTCATGTAGGGTGATGGGCTCACAGCAGGATAGAGATGGTTACCATAACAACCACCTGATTCTTTTGTTTGAAGTTTGAAATGTGTACAACTTTATATATGTGGTTGTGAACGGGGTGTGTGTGTGCTGATATGTGTGTGTGTTGGTGTCTGTGCACGCGTGTGTGTGTGTGTGTTGGTGTGAGTGTGTGTGTGTTGAAACTTGGTGGGAGGGAGTAAGAAAGACTGTCCTACATTTACAAAGAAAGAAATAGTCTAAACGTGACTCTTCTGATGACTTTTAGCCTTCACTTTCACAGCTGGGTCAAATTGACCCGGGAACATCATCTCTGTTATATAAACCTGCAGGGGGGGGTTGCAAACACATGATATTTTTTTACGTTGATTACACTAAATAAGGTAAGCAGAAGAAGTTTTATACTGAAAGAGCACTTAGAAGTATTTTTCCTAGATTTTCAAACTTTGAAACGGGTCAATTTGACCCGCAACATAACAGGAGGGTTAAGTGTCTCCAGACGCAATGGTGTCGTAATTGCAAACGCAAAGTTCAATTAATCTACACTCAGTGGTGCAAAAATGTCAAAATTGGTATGACCCGATTGTGTCGTAATGACGTGTGCTCGGATTGTAATTGACATGTTTGAATTTTTTTTAAATTAATAAGTTATAATAATAAGTTTGTTAATAGAGATGTTTTATGATTGTTTTGAGACCTTGAGCATCCGTAATGCATCAAAGTGGATAGCCATCATGCCCACTCAGACTTTCCCTGTCCAAGTAGATAAATAGCCCAACACAGTGGCGATATATAGTTTTTCCAGGCATCTATATAAATAGTTGATTGTGCCCCATCATTAGGTTAAAAATATTAATAAACCCGTAAATAGCCAAATGTTTGATTTACAGGCTGAGATGTAGTTTGAGACGCTAGTCGGCCGCTGCTAGACAGTTTGACTGAACTGCAGCGGTCTTCAACTCAATTTTGTGTTAGCCACATTTAAGGAGCTGGCAGATTTGAGAACCATCTTCTCTTTGGCCTCACCTGGCGTTGCGCTGTGGGTCCTTGAAGTACTTTGGGATGAGAGCAAAGTACTTGCCCATCTTCAACCACAGGTCAGATTGGGGCACCCAGCCATTGTGGGCATGGATGGCATGGTACTTGGCCAGCTGCCTGGCAATGAGACTGCAAGGTAGAGAAGACAGAGAATAAGAGGGTTTGAATTAGGAGAAGCAAGCAGCAATATGGGAATGGGCTCCAGTCTAGAAATGTAGTTGTGAAGGGAATATATATATATATATTTTAATCAAAGCAAAGCCATTCATTCTTATAAAAAAAATAGATGACGGTTATCATCCGTGTTCAGCCGTCATTTCCACCAAGTGGCAGTTTATGAAAAGTCTCCTTAGCTGGGGCTACAGTTCAGGTGCAGAAATCTTTCAGTCGATAGATATGACTGACTTTACGAGTTCCATCTGAAGGTTGTACATTTGGTAAAGGATCGTGTATACATGGTTTGTGTCATTGTGTATAAGCGAGTCTAGACCGTTCGCCTCCAAGTGGTATGAATATGTGACAAGAATCTTTGTTGCAGAAAAATAAAATATTTTTGTACCTATAGACAGGTAGGCTGCGGATGTGCTCAGGCTCCAGGGCAGTTCCTTGCAGAAATTCATAGCAGAGGCCATTGTTGAAGGTGCAGTACAGGTGCGGGGCACAGCGGTTTTCATGTAGAACTCGAAAACTTTTCACTTCATTTTCCCGGTCAATCAACAATTCAGTTTTGTGGCCATAAATACGGACCAGGACCACATCCTGTACGACAGTACCCACGTAGCAACCCAGCAGCTTGTTGGTGATCCCATCTGTGAAGAACTGCAGAGACAAATGGAGGAAAGAGTGGAGAGCAGGTGAATCAGGCAGTAAATCACAATGTATCCCGGACTTCAGAAATCTAGCTTGACGTCTACGTTCTCCACATTATGCCGTACAAGTACAACTAACCTATTTTGAGCATTACATATGTTCTGAGAGAAAACTGGCAAGCTACACACAACAAAAGGGAGAGAAAAGGAATGAATGTAGCATTTAAAATGAGGGCCTGTCTGGTTTTATCGAAGCTGGACTGAAGCTGGGTACTTTTTGGGGTGTGGGGGAGCGGTGGGGGACATCAACATACCAGCCTTAATTGTTCACTCGATAAAGCATTGACTGAGAAAAACATGTCAGGAATCTGATTTTGGCACGAGGAAGCAATGTCAGGCATTTGCTGAGTTTCCACTTTGCTCTCATTGATGAATATAGACGAGGGTGGCAGGGCATGTGACCAGCTCCAGTGTTTACCAAAAGGAGCCACACCCCCAGCCTGTTACTGGGAAACAAAAATAACTCACTTTCTGGATACACATAAGCACAGCATTTTATGTTGAGCTCATGTCACAAGTTTCCCTTGAAAATGCAATATCGGACATAATGCTCCCACACATTCGTTTTTTTGCTACTTTATTAAGTTATAGGACATAATGTGCCCTCATATTTTTTATTTGTTACCTTATTACAAAATAGGGCATAATATCACCATTTATGTTGCTACTTTGTTACAATACAGGGCATAATGATCCCACATATTTTAGTTTGCTACTTTATTACAATACAGGGCATAATGTTCATTTAGTTTGCTACTTTATTACAACATATTTGACTGAGGCAGATCAAAGAAAGCACTTAAAGGATTACATAGAGACATTACAAGTTGTATATAGTCTATTAGTCAGCATAGTTTTTTGCCCAAGTTAAGAACAAACTATGCACACTCAATCCTAGTCTCATACATTCCAGAAACTATATGGCGCAGCATGATGACCGTGAGTTAAGCTGCGAGGTAGTAACACCTCTCCTCCACCATCTGTAGAACCATCTCCATGCTCACTTTTTTATTTGTAAGACACGAAGTATCGTGTCTTACAAATAAAAAATGCAACAAAGCCCGTTAGGACGAACAGGTTTTTTATTTATTTCGCAGGCTGCGCCTTAAAAGCAAGCAGAGACTCCCCATGTTTCACCCGGTACCTTAAGTGACGCAGACGCTATTTGCAAAAAGAGAAGAAAAAAAAGAGCATTAGCGGAGGAACTGCCGCAGTGGTTATCTTATCTCCCGCTACCGTCCGTGTGTGGACGGCGGCGGCTGCCACTTCAGAGACACACACGTCGTTTCAGCTGCTAGCGGCTCAAATAACAGTTTTTGCGTGTCATTCTCTCCGGGAATAAATTAACTAGTTTCTCACGACACCACGTTGCTAGCTTACACCAATTTTCACAATTGAACTTTAAAAGAAAGGCCGAGCTATGTACGTGGGAGGGGGGATGTGTCTCACCGAACAGACGAAAGATAAAATGTTGAAAATAAAATAAAAAGCACCTTCAGTTTGACCTCGGATGGCTTCCAGCTCGGTCTCAGCTCCTTGATCAGCCTCAGTGCACCAGATCTGTAGTCGCTTTCGTCAACTGTCACGTCTATTTTGGGCACAGCGGGAGCCTCGTCGGGTACGTGAATGTAGTTCGCCATGATACGTCTTTATTTCTTAGAATATCTTGAACTCGGAGGATCAGTGCGCTGTTCGCGGGGGCTAAATGCGCAATGTATGAAGATATGTGACCAGCGGCCGATATATAATGCCGGAGTAGCAGTAGTACGTAGTCGATGTGCGGCAACGCCTCTCAAAAAATCCCACCCACCTGAAAAAAGTTCCCCTGATGCATGCTGGTCCGCAAATGACTCACTGGGAGCGCCTGTTCGTGGCACCGGCGTGCACCGCCGGCGGAGCTTAATCATTACACATATAAATAGACACTTTCGTGTGAATGTAATACTAATACAAACAACACATGAACACTAATTAGACATATACAATCGATGTTAGTGCACAAGAAGGGTTAAATATCAACGGCGGGACTCAAACGGTTCTACTGCGATTGAAGTCGCTCGTCGTCGGGGGATACGCACGAGCGCACACACGGTGCTTCTGACGTCACTTCCGCAATCTACTTGAATGAAATGAGCTCTGTGTCAAGTCTGAGCGTTTTAAATGTCAGAGATGGAAAGGCCTGTCCTATGACACGGGGAGGTTTAGCCCAGTTGAACTCAAAAGTAATCCGGCTTTAGAGTCTTATGCGCAACACGCAGCCAGGTAGGTTACGTGTAACGGAAAAACGAGACCGTGTAAACACAATGTTGGACTCGTACTATAACCAGCTGCATGGAAGATACCCAGATGGTCTTATCTCTCATTACGTTGCACATCAAAATCATATCTTATCTTATCGATAAGAACTGAATGACAGACAGTATATATCACATGTCACTCTATAGACTTGTGTACCCAACGCACCCCCTGAACTCACAACGAGCACACATCTCGGTTGCTGATAGTTTCCTTGTCCTTGAAGGACAAGCTTAGGCTAACCCAGGCCTTGTGTCTCTCTGTTGTGTCTTGTAACCCACAATCACGGCCACAGCTCTACAGTTTTGTTATGCACTGGTGTCTCAAAAACAACTCATCTCAACCAGCCACAGAATGTGGAAATAAGTCAAGGTCTGCCTATGTTACTGTGTCACCCATTAGTGATGGCATCGCACACATTTTCCTGCCCTCCCATTTAATTCAGCTGATTTTGATTTTTTTAATCTCAGCTCATGAGGCAAAGCAGTGCTTTATTTCCCTCACCTTTATTGTCCTTTATGTCGACAGTCTCTTCTTTTGGAAACTTATTCCTTAAGTTGTACATAAGGGGAAATCACTGGAACACGCCCCTATTTCCCCTCACAACTAGAACACTTATCACGCCACTATAGCACACATGGATTTTTACTTATTTTGCACAAGGTACCTTTATCAACCAATGATTCAATCAATGTGGGCGGGGTCCTATCGGTGAACCACTGACCCCAAAACCCACACGTCTCCAGTCTAAATTCCCCTTGTGGGGATTCATCTTTCCATGTTACTTCTGTTTCTTTTCCTTATAACAATTTTTTTTAGGGGGGGGGTTACAAATACCAACATCTCCAAGAAACAATAGACTGCATTATAGGAGCCTGATAATGGCTATTGTTATATAACGCCTGCTGAGGCACAGGAGGAGCCGTCGTTGCTAGACAACATAACAACAACAGGATTCTCTTTCTTTACCGCCCTGTATTGCTGAACATATCGCATTATTGTACCTACAACTATTCCTCACATCATTAATTTTCTTAAATTTAATATGTCCTGCTCTGGTATTTTATTGTATTTTTTATATTATAACCTTGCTTGTTGCTGCTACACACACATTCCCCCCTGGGGATGAATACAGTGTGTGTGTGTGTGTATATATATATAGTTATTATATAGTATGTAAGTTGATGGCTTTGCATTCATGTTACAACTAAATAAGAAAGCCTTTTCTAGACATATCCCTCAAGTGCTTGTGAAGTACTATGTTTAAAAAACAACATTATTTGAAAGACAAAATATATTCTTTAATTGACAAGTGTTAAGAACCAAGATAATTGCTACTTCCTCAGACAGCTTCTTCTCAATGCCAACAAAATAAATAATTGGACACATTTCATCCATTTGAGAAATTCTTCAGGCTCAACACGTGGCTGAATCGAACCCCTCAGTCAAAGTAGTCCTCGATATCAATGTTGGGGTTGAGCAGCTCCTCTCCGTAAGGGGTCAGATCCATCTGGTTGAGGATCAGGTTCTCGAAGGTCTCTTCCAGGTCGGTTTCCCCGATCAGCACCGCTCCCACCATCCTACCTCCACTGAGAACCACCTGGAACAGTCCAGTGGTGGATAAAAATCATTCTGATGACATGATGACATCCACAGACGCTGTCTCTTCACAAGTTGAACAAATAACCAGCTGATCCGGTTTCGCTTCGGGCTCATTTGCGGCAGTAATAGCCACAGAAAAAACAATGGCTGCTTTCAACTAACTGCTACAACTAATTACATTAATTAAAAAATAATTAAAAGGGGCAACTTTTCCAAATGCCTGAATGTCTTACAGCATGCACAACTTTCTTCTTTATTTCACAGATGACAGTGTAGAAAAGGAGGGAGAGAGATAGAGAGAGGGGGAGGGGAGGGAGGGAGGGAGTATGACATGCAAGCCTGGAATCAAAACCAGACCGTTGCGGTTATATGACAAACGCCGCACCCACATTACCAACATGTGACTTTGAGATGGTTACATAACAGGCATTTATTTATGTAAAAAGTAACAGTTTTATTATGTCAGTGGATCACAATTGGTTCATGAGACACGCGTAAATTAGTGTGGCACTGTTTAAAAACAACAACACTGTAAACGGTGAGCGTTGACCTCCTCGTCAGTCTCACCTTGACATACTCCCGACCTTTGGTGCAGCGGAGCAGCAGCTCCTGGTCGGGCCCCAGCCCCTGGCCATTGAACTTGCCCAGCAGGACCACCTGTGGAATGGCGGGCAGAGAGGAAGTCGTCTCAATGCACAGTGTGACTGAGCCGAGAGGTGGAGACACTGAAAATGTCCCTGAAGGGTCTTGAAAGTAACGTGTAATAATAGTGCGCACAGTAGATGATTAACATTTTGTCGAGCAGCAAAATGTCACGCACCTTGTAGTTGAAGAATTTGGTAATGTGCGAGAAGAGTTCGAAGCAGAAGTCCAATTCTATTGGTTCTGCCAAGACGTGTGCCGCCATGCAGCGGCCGGCGTACCAGCCCATCTGACGGGCCTGCGTCCACAAGCGCATCTGTGCACACACACACACACACACAGGATGAGATTCAGATCTAGAGAGCTCTGCTCTTCGGTAGACGCTCCACTGTGGCTCCTCTGCTCACCAGAACCACTGTGCAGTTGACTTTTTTTGTCAAATATACATTGTCATTATATATAATATGGTTGATCCGATGTGAGGTCAAAGGTCAGGGATGTCGTATGTGTACAGACTATAAAGTCCGCAAATTCATAATTTGTGATATTGGGCTATACAAAATAAACTGAATTGAATTGAATGTGTGGCACAATCCTCAAGACGTGCTCTGATGCTAAAGTTAGCTTCCAAGGTCAAAGAGCAAGACCTTCACGGCATTCTTTGGTATCTAGATTGCTCAACACTTGGTATTTTCTGCATATAAATGTGTGTTGCTGATGGAATCCTCCACAATAACACCGGTGGATGCTGCACAAGCAGCTGCCGGTATCGCACCAGGCAGTTTATTTGTTGCTCTTTTTCGGTAAACATATCAGCAGAACATATTTGCGAATCAAACCCCTGAGCAAATGACAATATCTCGCCCTCCGGTAGCTCCACCCACAGCTTTCAGCCCTCCTTCCATAAACACATCCCAAAATGATCAGTGCATCTCCAGCTGCAGCCCGTCAGTAGATGCATATTATGCACGGAATCATATTTGCCCGGCCAGACAAGATAAGCCCAATTAGATACCGGGACTCGTTGTTGTCATTGCACGGCCGGCTGACAACAGCTTCAGCTCAGCGAGACTTTCACAATCAACATCGACTCTCAATTTGATCACGGCAACTTCTCACGTTGTTTTATTTTCTTTTATTTTATTAATTAATTAATTGTATTTATTTTATTCATTTCATTCATTGTATTTATTGTATTTATTTATCCTAGTTAACTCGAAATTATTATAACCCACAAGCCTCAAAAATAAAAAAGGCACTGGTAATGGTACTCCTGGTTTACTGGGATGGGGTTCGATTCCCTGAAGTGTCGGCATAAACATGGTTTAATATTTTCATTGTCACTGTTTCAGAAAATAGTGTTTAACGCTTCCTACATTCACTAATAAGTTACTTTGTCCTCATGCATAAACCTTACTAGATGAACTCTTCTGACAGCCTGATGAAAAGTACTCAACCAGCTCTCCCACCAGTGGCAGGGCACTGAAACAAGCCAGTTTTCTTGATTGTCTACTCTAAACAGACTCCAGGTGGGGATCCTCGCCTCCCTCCCAGTTAGTTGCAAGTGGTGTGTTGAGCAGCACTGAACTCCCCCCTCAGTTGCTTTCCACGCAGCCCCACTGCTCCTTAATAACTAAGGATGGGTTAAATGCAGAGAACTAATTTCCCCTTAGGGATTAATAAAAGTGTATATTCATTCATATTCATTTCAAGACAAACTGGCCTTTTTACAAACTAAAATAAGTCTGAATGTTGGATATTTAAAGGTTTCCATACCTATTTCAGTACAGTCTATGTGTAAAAGACACACTTTGTGAATCATTTGCAATCAGGCACCATCCTATGTACTAAAGCTTCTAAAAAGGCAAAGACTACAGGTTGTCATGCAATGATTTGACACTTAGTCTACCTGCTGCCACAGTGCACTGTGTTCCCAGCATGCAGTGCACACGTCTCCTGCAGCATACACATCTGGCTCTGATGTCATCATGTAGTCGTCTACCTGCAGGCCGCCATCATCTGCCAGCGCAAACTAAATATGCAAAGCCACCAAAAAAAATCTTCATTACGAACAAATCAACACTATATGTTCACAAACGGGTGAAACAAAGTGCGTTGCAGACTTTTTCTGGTAAAACGCATATTAATTTTGAGTGTTGTCACGATTAAAAGAGTTGATGCAATGGCAGATTTAATAGTCAATGCACTAATTTAGTCCCAATTTGCCACTCAATGTTCTTTTCTAACTGTCTAGTCAGGCATGTGAACATGTGATAAATACGAAACAACAGGATGCACTAAATCACCCCGAAGCAAATCTGAATTTTGGGGTGAGCGAACTCACATTGTTGCCATGGAGAAACGGCTCCGTGTTTGGCACGACGCCGGTGGCACTGACGACAAAATCACAGCCAAATGTTTTGCCGTTCGTCAGCTGGATGTAAACCGGCCAGGATCCTTCTGAGAATGAGAGAAAAGCTCAAGGGGTGAAAGACAAAGGGAGCGAGGAAAAGGACGAGTCCCGAGTCCCGTTGGAGCAGCCGGTCTGGTTCTCACCGTTCTCCGCTCCGATTGTTTGCTGAGGGGAATCGAGCAGCTCCGCGGAGGTGAAGATCTTTTCCACCTCACACTGGTATTCCACTGAAACTCTGCGGGAGACCTGAGCCCACGCCAACAGAGAGAAGTGAGCCAGGAGGAGAGGAGGATGGTTTAACACGGTCAAGACAAGCGGTCACATCTACACAAATAGACTTCTCGAGCAGACCTCCATGATTGAAGACGGGCACAGAGGCTCTCAGTCACAACGGCGTACCCGCTATCTCACCTGCTCGGCTCCTCGTAGAACTATCCCCTCGTGCCAGTCTGGACCAAGGGCACTGCCAGCCTCTGGAGGACCAGAGCCGCGCCTTCGAGCGTTCCTATCTGGAAGTTCACACAAAACAAGAGCATGATCATCTTGGTACAGATGCTGATGTAGCAGGGGAGGAAAAAGAGGATATTTGCGTGTAATACATTGAAATCAAACTAATATGAAGACCTGCTGTGAAGGTCTGGGATGCTCCTGGTTCTGGTTCCTCTGTGGTGTAGCGAGTTCTCTTACACGGAGCAGCGAGTTCTGGTTTGTCCACCTGCAGGGATGGAATGAGGAACTGTGCTGCCCCGGCATCAAAGAAGGGGTTTCCTATGGCCTTGTCCTTCACAGCCCAGATCACCTCGCAGCCCTCCACTTCATACCTGAAGGGAAGATGTTCAGAGACACCGAATGAGAGGCCAGTGTGAATGACCTCTGAACACGGGGAGAGCATTTTATGAAAGGCGTTCATGTCGGTTCAACGCTCTTCAGTTGGAAAGAATAACATAGGAACCCAAGAATTACTAAGTCATTACTAACTCTGATCCTCCCCGGAGTCCTTGTGACTACACGTCTCATAGGGTCCATTGGACCTGCCTGGTGAGCCGGTCTCCTGTCATGGCCCTGCTGATGCCCCCCCCCCTTCTGGATCTTGAACTATGCCTACTACAAACTATTCATACACTCTGTCATATTCATTGGATGTGTTTATGTAACTGTAACGCTTCCTTCTGTACACATGACATGTACTGTGGGACTAATAAATGATTATCTTATCTTGTCTTATCTTATTGATTCTGTCCATCTGTTGCTCTCCTGAAGGTTTCTTAACCTTTTTTTCCCGTGAAAGGGTTTTTTCTATCTCTGGGGAGTTTCTCCTGATCCGATGTGATGTCAAAGGTCAGAGATGTCATATGTGTACAGATTGTAAAGCCCTCTGAGGCAAATTATAAATTTGGGATATTGGGCTATATCAAATAAACTGAATTGAATTGAGTCCCACGTGTCCTCAAAAGTAATACATGAAACTTTTGTTTCAGTATTTAGGTTGTAGTTCTCTTACACTAATTCCAGGGCAATCCCACCGTTGCCAACAACAACAATTCTCTTTGCTCTGGATAACTTCTTCTGGAGATCCTGAAACACAAAAACATGGAAAACTACTCAGCATTTTTTACATTTTTCAAATTTGCCCTTTATTTAACTGGATAAGCTAATTGAGAACTAGTTCTCATTTACAATGACTGGATGTTCTTTTCCACACACAGTGCCAAAGCCCAGAGGAATTTACTGTAGTTTATAAGAAGCATCACATTCACAGGAGTAAAGGGAACTAAATATTGCACAAACAAAATATAGATGACATTTTTTTTCTCTTTGAACAAACAACTTTGTGTTACTTATTTGTTTAGTATCTTAATGAATTTCAGACCTGCGTGTCAATAACAATGCAAACACCAAGAGAGATGGGGTTGTACCTGGGCGCTGTCTGTGTCCCGTATCCCCAGGACATGAGGGCTGTCCCAGTTTAGGAGCTTGGGTCTGCCCCCGCCGCAGATACACAGCTTCTCATAACCAAAAACCCGGCCGTCTGCGGTTTCCACAGACTGCATATAGAAAGAAGAAAGGGAGGTAGAGATTTCTTTTCACATCCAGCTTTGACTTGAGCTTCTTTCTTCTCACGTTGGTAAAGGTGTGTTGCTTTTCACACACTAGTGTTGTATTTTGGACACAATACACTTTGTCTCATCACAGTCCTATTATTCTCCTGTACTTTGACGACGTGCTGTAACCGCATGTCCACAAGGGGGCGATAGTCGACAGATAATGGTCACCAAAAAGCCTTTGTTGAGATGTGTTGCAGGAAGTCCGTCTGAATTGTATTGCAATAACAACCAGTGGCGGGCCGTGGGCCTGGGGCCTGGGCCTTCAGTGAGGTCCTACACAGTCCCACCCGAATTAATCCACCTCTTATTACTATCATTATGATGCCATGGCTCTAGACCAGGGCTGTTCAATACGTCGATCGCGGCGTAGTATTGGTAGATCGCATGACATAAAAAAAAATTGGCCCGCCCCCGTCATTTTCTCTATAGCACGTCTTTGTTCATTTATTAAACTAAACAGCCGTCTGATGTTGATCGTATCTCCACAACAGCATGTCATTTCTCTCGGCTCTCCGTCTCGCGCGCTGCAGAATGCGCGCATCGGGACGGAGAAAAAAAAGTCACTTGCACTAGTTTGTTCACTAAACAGGACATTGTCGCACCCAAAGCAGTTTAACCGTAATGATAAAGACACATAACTATTCACTGAAAATAAAAGAAAGAAAACAAATAATTTGCACCATAGGCTATTTGACATTTTATTTTGTGCCAAACATACAGACACATTTAATAAAAAATAGAATGCATTGTATGCCTACTCACCAAAGACTGATTATTTGAACACAAAATCCATCCTTCTTTCTTACCTCAAGAAGACTTCAATGACTCTGTTGTACAGTCTATCAAATTCAGTTTCCTAGTTCTGAGGTTCTGCATTTACCTGCCCATAGGCCCCGCCTCTCAATATTGGTAATCCAATCAAAAGACGTGCAGCACTCCGCCTGCTAGCTGGCTCCTGTGCCGGTTCCGGGGCCTTCTAGAAGGCCTAGAGGAGCCAACTCTAAAGCTGATTGGTTGACACAACATTGTCATTCCCATTCACTTGAAGCTACCAGCGCCGCAATGTTGATTCTGAAGGCCTAAGGGCAGATTTTAGCCCCCTGGCAACACACGATGGCTGAATATGATTGGATAAAAGATCTAACATAAAGACCAGCCCTCCAAATCTCAACCTGGCGCTGGCAGCAGCGCAACCAAGAGGAACGCTATGAAATTAAGAGAATAACTCTTACTCTGGGAAATAATTGAATACATATTTGTGGGAAAATATATTTAGAAAAAAATATATATTCTGATGATGTTTA
The DNA here is from genome assembly GCF_029220125.1 of Pseudoliparis swirei. NCBI lineage: Eukaryota > Metazoa > Chordata > Actinopteri > Perciformes > Liparidae > Pseudoliparis > Pseudoliparis swirei. The sequence goes on along the minus strand of NC_079397.1, from coordinate 9,233,940 downwards.
GGCCAGCAGAGAAGGCCTTGCTGGCCCTGACGGCCCGCCACTGATAACAACATTAGAATAAGTAAACAACTAATACGGAATTACAGAGTGGTTGGTTTATTAAAATAAGTTGTTAGTTAGTACACATATTACTAACATTCCCCATTTCGTATTACATCTAGAATACCAAACACAATTTATCTCAACACATCATTACAAAATGATTATTTGTATGCACACTATCGAGAGCGATCGGTTTTCTATTAAACAGCTACTTACATGTGATTGTGTGCAAAGTGATTTCACAGCAGAGTGGATGATAGTAAGGTCGGGAAACTTCTCCGCCAAAACACTGGATGGTTGCTCCTCAACATCAAACTCCTCCAGAGTCTTGGACACCTTGTCAAGGACAGCACGAGTAAAGGGGACAGAATATTATGTGCAAATGGTGTTGAAGGACAGGTGTGTGACACATTAATACAAACCAGAGTATGTCCATAAAAAACAAAACAATATTATGATCCAATAAACATTCATTCATTGTATTAGAGACTACATGGGAAGCACACCCTGTCAGTTGTTAGTGCACAACATGTGTGTGTGTGTGTGTGTGTGTGTGATGTTTCCCCTGAATTCCATCAACATCATCATCCCCCTGACCTGTTTATAGTTGGTCACTGCCTTGATATGGAGACCTGCTGTAATCAGAGCCACGTCAGCTGACGGAATCTGGGATGACAGCTGTCAATGAAGATTAAGGTTAATGCTTCGCAGCTATAGGACATGTACTACAGAAGAGCCTAACTGCCATGCTAGGTTCATATATGTATTCTCTGTAGACAACAATTCATAATTCACCTGCTCAACACATGTCACCCCCGCGATGCCACCTCCTACGATCACAAACCTAAAGGTCTTCTCTTTTCTAGCTGCCATTCTTTAGATACACAATTGCAATGCTAACGATATCAAGCTAACACGAGCTCTCTTTGCATTTTTAGACAAAATGGTGGTTAAATATACATGTTTCACTCTGCATGGACACGTTGAGAAACATTTAAGACCAAAATGATAGATTGTAAGTCTTTAAATGCTCGAAGAAATTCCCGTGATAGAAAGATGATCACAATTTCCCTTCGCACATGACAACAGAGCACAGAGGGAACGTCACTTCCGTGTTTACAAATAACTACGGCAAGCAGCAGGGAAGTTTCCCAAGTGTAGACACTGAGGGAAGCGCTTTGAGATGCGTTTGTGAGATACTATAAATCTATGGAAGCAAGAATATCTCATACCTCAACATCTCTATTACACTTAAAGACAGACACGTGAATACATACAGGATAACAGGAAAATGTTTGCAATTAAATTATAATGCCTGGATGACATTTAGCTGGTTTAGTTTCAGGATTCTGCTTGAGTATTGTGTGAATGCTACCTTGGTTTACTGGGACACTCAAACTAAAAAATGCCATAAAAATCACATCTGTTACTTTGATCAGTAGACATGTCTTCTGTGTAAAGGGTCTACTAAACTAAGTTAAATCGATTTAAAATGCCATATAAGTGATTTAAAAAAGACTGTATGTTTGTTTCACTTCTTCACCAAAACAGAGCTTATCCCTTCCACGAATGCATCTCATTTCCAGCCAACCCTGATCATTATATTTAATACAACGTTTTTGTTTGTGGGCATACAACATAATTTAATGTATTTGTTTCTCTCACATATCTTTAGTGCATTTCATATTAGGGTCAATAATGTCCCTGTGTAACTACAAAGACCTAAAGTATGCAAGATTAAAAACCCAATTCTTTTTTTGGAGTCATAATTTGCATGTTGTGCATTTGTCAATAGGCCTACTATTTGAACAAATAGGCCAATTTTATTATCACAAATTTGAATTAGAATCCTCTTCAATGGCCAAGTAGGAATAAATCAAATTATGTAACAGTTTTAAGTGCCTCCCATTTACACAGTCATGGGCGAATATAAGGTAGAAGATAAATATACGGAATTAATAAATTACTCCATATACAAAGCAGTATATTCAGTCTTTTATAGAAACATTTGACAAAAAAGGGATATTATTGCTAGAATCAGACAATGTTACCTGATGTTGATTTATTTGTTTTAGTCACTGCAATAAAACACATGTACATCAAGGTTGCAGTGGGAGTAGGTTTTAGTCCTTAGTTTTGAATGGTGAGGGTATAGAAAGGCCCTCTTGTTTATATTTGGATCACAATTGCCTCTGTTATGTCAGACATTAATGTGGTCGTCGTGTCAGAAATCAAATAATGTTCCATCAAAACAGTCATCCACCGCCATTACTGCTGAGATAAACAACTCACCACCGGATAACGATTGAAGTGCGGTGCCATTTGTGATTTTACATGAAGTAATCGACCAATCTTGACACGATCCCTATTCTGTGTCGAGGTGTTTGTTGGATAATGGCTGCATTGTTTTTGGATTCGTCAGCTAAAGCCGGCACTTGTTCTATTTTTGAAAAACCTTTTATGCCGGTGGTAACCATGCATGAGAGTTTTAATGTCACTGTCTGAGATGATTGGGTCACTGGTAATCAAACACAGGTTAATGCTGTGCGTCACACCTCCCCTTTTCATTAGGATACCCTGAATAACCCTGATGGGAGGGCAATACATGTGGAAAACAGTGCTGTGATCACTAATATTTTAGAATTTGGACAAATGGTGTTTGTTTATGCAGCATAAATATATATATATATATATTTATGCTGCATATTTTTATTTATTTATATATTTATATATATGTTTATTTATATATATATATATACATATATATATTTTTGTTTATGATAAAAAATGCTGTGATATTATTGTGGATGCATTTCAAATGTCTGTTCTGGCCCTCAAGCATATTATTGAAAGCATTCTGCTTTGGAAACTAATAAAGCAACTTTTCCTTTACTTTAACCTCTTCTCTCTCTCGATTCTCTTTTTCCTTTTTAGACACTCGGTGAGAGAGAGCCATCGGAAAGAAAATGGCGAAAATCTTATTATGCAGACGATCAGCTAGCCTATCAATCTCTTCTCTCCTTTTTCTCTGCCTCTATCTCTGCAGTCAAAAGCTCTTTCAACAATACTAAAATTCAATCTTTTTTCTCTAACCCCAAAAAACTCTTCTCTTTTCCAACCTCCTGTCCCCCTCCTCCTTCCACCCTTCTACCAAGCCACTTTGTCGACTACTTTACAAACAAGATAGATGACATACGCTCCTCCTTTACGAATGCATCTTCTCTCACTACACTTCCATCAACTTCTTCTTCATCCCCCTCTCTTTCTTCTTTCACCCCCCGGTCTCCTAATTAAGTTCTTAGCTTGGTGACCTCCGCCCGCCCGACCACCTGCCCCCTTGACTCCATCCCATCTCACATTCTCCAGGCTATTGCTCCTGACCTTCTGACCTTTCTCACCCATCTTATCAGCAGCTCCCTCTCAACTGGCTGTTTCCCTAACTCTCTGAATGAGGCGAGAGTTAACCCTCTCCTGAAGAAACCCACCCTCGACCCGTCTGAACTACAGACCTGTCTCTCTTCTTCCTTTTCTTTCCAAAACTCTCGAGTGAGCTATCTTTAACCAAGAGTCCTCCTTTCTCCACAGTAAAAAACATCTTGACCCTCACCAATCAGGATTCAAGGCCGGCCACTCAACAGAGACTGTCCTCCTTGTTGTCTCTGAGCAACTTCACACTGCTAAAGCAGCATATCTGCGGCTGCCCTTATCCTTCTTGACCTTTCTGCAGCATTTGACACACTGAACCACCAGATCCTTATTTCCTCCCTCCAGGACCTAGGTATCTCAGGCATTGCTCTCTCCCTCTTCTCTTCCTACCTCAATTAACGCACTTACCGGGGAACTTGGAGAGGATCTGTGTCTGGACCTTGTCTTCTCACGATTGGGGTCCCTCAAGGCTCCGTCCTGGGTCCCCTCCTCTTGGTATGGTATGGTATGGTATTCGGTTTTATTGTCATTGACTAGAGTACAGGTACAAAAGCAACGAAATTGCAAAGAAAGGGTGGATGGAAGATTACAGCATAACATGAGGGAAGAGAGGCGAGAAAAAAACAACCCCCCGACTATGCCCCTAAAGGGGTACAGTGTGGGAGCAGGAAAAAACACCTTATCACATAAGCACATACATCTTAAACATGACTTGCAACGAGTAGGAAGGGGGGAGGGGAGGTAAGCCAAAGACTGGGTGATCTAAGCCCAGCCATTGGAGGCAGAAGGTGACCAGCACCGACAAGCAGCCAGCCCGGTCCGTCAGCCATTACAGCGCCAGCCACAGACCCCGTCCTGTCACACTGGGGGGACGAAGCAGACGAAGGCGTGGGATGGGGGTAGTGAATGCAAATCAGTGTGTTGAACGTTCGTGTGTGAGTGGCCTGGTATGTCGTCCTCCCCCAGGCCACAACAGACAGAGTTCTCAGACCGCAAGATGGTCGTTGCCATGGAGATAGCCTTGAAGGGTCCTGGGGAGAAAACAACCACAGGTGTCTGTGGATCGGGGGAAGGGAATGAGAGAGGTTCTCGCTTCAGTGATCTTCGGGGGAGTTGTTGTTCCAGTAACGGCCTTGGCCAAGGCCCGTCCTGGTAGAGGGAGCCGAAAGCAGATAAGATTGGGATTGTTTGGTCTTCCAGTAGCTGCATTAGAATTTGCGCAAGTACTATTCCTCCATTTTCCTCCCGTTTGCCAATAGGATTTCAAATCGATCCAATTTCATTTGCAGAGCCGTCAGCTTCTCCACGATGTTGTCATTCTGGCGGTTTAATGCCACAGTCTGAGTGCCAACAACTCTGCCCAACGCGTCAATCATGTCGGGCAGCCTTAGGGGGCTTTTAACAGCTGTCACCGTTTCCTTAATTTTCCGATAAGCCAGGACAGCGCCAAATCCAAACAGCAGAAATCCTGTAATCATAGTTCCGAATAGGTAGATGTCTTCTACGTCCTCCATGGAAAGGGCTGCTAGGCACACGACACGCCACTTCCCCACGCGTCCATCGTGTAACCAGCACACACGTCCCGGCAGGACAGGCAGGTTCCCCCGAACCCGAGCTTCTCGTCGAGAAGACGGTGTCAATTGCGTTAAGAGACCAGTTGATCAGGTCCATGGTTTTTAGTTCGAAGAGCGATGCTGAGAGAGTCTCTCAAGTATAAAACAAGACAAGACATGACGATAGGAGCCAAGCAGGGAAGGGAAGGTCATGGGGAGGAGAGGGAAGAAAAATGCGACCGCCTTCGAAGAGAGCCAATTCTCTCAGCACTGTCATTCAATTGCATGACTTTTTCTTCTATGGCTATGCTGATGACACCCAACTGATCCTCTCGTTTCCCCAAACGGAAATACATGTAGCTCCACGAATATCTGCCTGTTTGACTGACATCCCTCAGCACATCACCTGAAAATTAACACTGCCAAGACTGAACTACTTTTCCTTACAGGAAAGGGCTCTCTCACCCACGACCTGACGATTATCAGGCTCCGTCTACATCCAGGACATGGTCTAGACATGGTCTAGCCTCACACCCCAGCCCTCTCACTCCGCTCGGCATCTACCAATCGACTTCTGACTCCGTCACTGCGAGGTCAACAATCAACAGAATCCAGATTGTTTGCTGTCCTGCCTCCTCAGTGGTGAAACGAGCTCCCCACTGACATCAGGATAGCAGGAAGTCTCTAAATCTTCCGCCGGAAACTAAAAAAAAAAAATTCTGACTAAATATTGAATAAAAACAGATTAGCACTTCAGTGGCACTTGAATGGCATTTACTTATAGTATTACTGATGGTATTACTTATAGTACTACTCATGATATTTTTGTAGTTTGGCTTTTTTTGAAGAAACGTTACTTTCTTGATTCTTGTTGTTCTGAGTATGTACTCATGGTTGAATGCACCTACTGTAAGTCACTTTGGATAAAAGCATCAGCTAAATGAAGTAATATAACCAGGGGTGCACATAACTTTTTCAGTGAGTTACTCAGGTGAGTACCGGGAGATGGTGTTTGGTACTCACTCCATATGTCGCGTCAGCTTTTGTGACGTCCACCTACGGGGGGGGGGGGGGGGAGGGGTGCAAGTGACTTTTTTTCATCCCGGCATCGGAGCTCGGAAATGACATGCTGCTGGTTAGAGACGATCAACATCAGATCGGTCAAATATGCAAAGGCGCGAAGTAACACAAGTGGTGTTAGAAAACACCACAGCACAGACAGCACTGGTGAAAATTACAAATGACCTCTTAATGGCAGCAGATAAAGGACTCATCTCTGTACTGGTCTTGTTAGACCTTAGTGCTGCATTCGACACCATTGACCATGACATCCTATTACAGAGACTGGAGCAGTCGATTGGCATTTCAGGCACGGCACTAAGTTGGTTTAAATCCTATTCATCAGATCGATCTCAATTTGTATTTGTAAACGATGACGCCTCGATAACCACCAACGTTAGTCACGGAGTTCCACAAGGTTCTGTGCTTGGACCAATTTTATTTACCTTATACATGCTTCCTTTGGGCAATATTATCAGGAAACACTCCATAAACTTTCATTGTTATGCAGATGATACTCAACTATATCTATCAATCAAACCAGAGGAGACCAACCAACTCAGTAAAATTCAAGCATGTCTGTAGCAGCACCCGTGGGTTTCCCCCAAAAGCACCAAGGATCAGCCACGCAAAACAAGGTTCCGTTGGATAACATATTTTATTGTGTTCCCCACAACACCGAGCAGACCACAAGACTGCGCCTCTGTTCACTCCTTCCTCCCCTCCACTCTCAACTGAGAGCCTTTATGAGGGCGGCCTCGGCTGCTGACTGATTGCCAATCACCAGCAGTCGAGGCCAAATTGGAGACAGCTGCCACAATGTCTTAAAGACATAAAAACATGGATGACCTGCAACTTCTTGTTAAACTCAGACAACACCGAAGTAATTTTACTCGGCCCTGAGCACCTCAGAGATCAATTATCTGGTGATGTGGTTTCTGGAGACGGCATTGCTCTAGCATCCAACACCAGTGTAAAGAATCTCGGCGTTATCTTTGATCGGGACTTGTCCTTTAACTCCCACGTAAAGCAAATCTCAAGGACTGCATTCTTTCATCTACGTAATGAATAAAAAAATTAGGAACACCTTGTCTCAAAAAGATGCAGGAAATTTGGTTCACGCATTCGTTACTTCGAGACTGGATTACTGCAACTCCTTATTATCAGGCTGCTCTAATAAGTCTCTTAGGTCCCTCCAGTTGATCCAGAATGCTGCAGCTCGTGTTCTCACTAAAACTAAGAAAAGAGATCACATCACTCCTGCACTAGCTGCTCTGCACTGGCTCCCAGTAAAATCAAGAATCACTTTTTAAATTCTTCTCTTAACGTACAAAGCCTTGATTGGTGATGCACCATCATATCTTAAGGAGCTTGTAGTACCATATTGCCCCACTAGAGAGCTGCGCTCACTAAATGCGGGACTACTTATAGTTCCTAGAGTCTTAAAAAGTAGAATGGGAGCCAGAGCCTTTAGTTATCAAGCTCCTCTTTTATGGAACCAGCTTCCACCTTCAGTCCTGGAGGCAGACACAGTCACCTCGTTTAAGAGTCGACTTAAGACTTTCCTCTTTGACAGAGCTTATAGTTAGGGCTGAATCAGGTTCACCTGCTCCAGCTCCTTGATATGCTGCTATAGGCTTATAGGCTACTGGAGGACGTTTGAGGATACTCTGAGCACCTCTCTCCTCTTTTCTCTCTCCTTATGGATGAATTTTCATCTCTCAATCATACATTACTAACGTTGCTTTCTCCCCGGAGTCCTTTTGACTTCACGTCTCATAGGGTCATCGGACCCTAGATCCTATCTGCCTGATGGATCATCGAGGTCTGGATCGTGGAATGCCTACTACCAACTACGCCACTGCCCTGTTGAGACTCTGCCCACTGTTGAGACTCCGCCCACTCCTCCTCTCTACCTCCATCTGCCTGATGGATCGTGGAGGTCTCCATCGTGGAATATGCCTACTATGAACTATTCATACACTGTCATATTCATTGAATGTATTTTAACTCTAAATCTGTCCTTCTGTACACATTACATCTATTGCACCTGTCCATCCTGGAGAGGGATCCTCCTCTGTTGCTCTCCTGAAGGTTTCTTCCCTTTTTTCCCCCTGAAGGATTATTTGGGATTTTTTCCTGATCCGATGTGAGGTTTTGGGACAGGGATGTTTATGTGTATAGATTGTAAAGCACTCCGAGACAAATTTGTAATTTGTGAAATTGAGCTATACAAATAAACTGAATTGAATTGAATTGAATCTGTTGGAGCTTTTTTTGGTTCGGACCCGAGACTTTTTAGCTCTCTCTTTCCCATTCAGTCCTCATCCCAAACTGAGCTGAAGGGGCCCTGGTGCCAGCTGCATATTTACTTTGCTGACACGTTAGTGCAATCTTCTCAGCAAGGAAGCAAATAAGTCCATTATTTTTAAATGTTGAACAATTTCTTAGAAATATTGTGCTGACAGATGATATAAGGTTGCATAAAAACAGAGGTTGAAATAATACCAAGACAAACAATTGGATTCATTCAGTTTAGTCTAATTTACCTAAACTGAACTAATCTCAACTTTATTCATATATATATATTTAATATATTTTTAATTATTGCACTGTGTTTATTTATTTGTTGTTTATTGTTGTTAATGTCATTTTCTATTGTTGCACCACCCGCAATGACACTTTCCTTGTATATATAAATATACATGGCAATAAAAAAGTTGCTGATTCTGAATACGTAGGTCATAGGCTATTACATATTTGACATAGATCTATGAAATTTGGCCTTTTAAGGCCTAACAGGCATTTCACGTATACTCTCCCAGGCGTCACCAGGCAATGACTCAGAGATGCCATAGCCCATAGGTCTACATTATATATACGTATATGTATTAAGGCATTCCTCTAGGTTGCCTGTGGCAACTCCCAGAACATGACTCTATAATATCTTGTTAATAGCAAATCTGATGTGATTTATTGGATGTCTTCTGTGTCTTACTTACAGAGAAACATGATGAAGCAAGTCAGGAGCTGGTTACCAAAATGTAATACAGGCGGAGTGCTATCAGCTCAAAGCTTCTGCATCTACCTTAATATGTAATGTTGTGGCTTGAAACGCACACAGATTAAAACAATTTCATTATCAAAATCAACATTTATTTCATATGGCTTTACATCTATTTTCTTCTATTTATTGTTTTGTTATTCTCCTTCATGTATCTTTATATAATCACATCATGCCAGCGTGGAACAGCATTAACACGACACGCACACAGTCAGGAAAGAAAGAACACGCATTCACTTTGACGTTTTAAATTAAAAGGCACTCTTTCCAAAGTCACCATTAGTCACGTCATTCTCACAATCACTGTTACATAAGATGTGCGGTTACATCATCAGAGCGCTCAGCGGGCTCTAGAGAGGCAGGAATCTGCGAGGCTGCAGGAGGTCCCTCTTGCCGTAGGTGCCCGATCCCACGTTGGTGGGTGCGTAGATGGTGCCGATGGTGTTACTGGAGCGGACCAGGAAGTCCGCTAGCCTTTGGGTGACGCAGGTGGCCGTGTTGCATTTTCTTTTCTCTCTGTGGTGGCTGGGGATAAGAGAAAAGGTAAAGAGAGAGAGATAATGAGTGAAACACTTCACCCTGTTATCAAAGAAAAGTGGTTACATTAAGTAACCTAATGTTTCTTTCCTGTAACGGAGGTTTGAATTAACACGGCTGCTGGTTTTCTGTAAATGCCGTTACCTGTTCATCGCTCTGAGCCCCCTCTGCGGTCGCGTACCAAGGAGGCCGAGGAAAGAGTTGGAGATTAGCCCCGGAGCTAACCAGCCGCCACCATCTGGGAGGCCACTTTCCCGCTCGCTGGATGAGCTGGGACTGAAGTACCTGTGTCAGAAATGGAAAAGGTCCAAAGCGTTTTACACTGATAGCTGATTATAGCCTCTTCAAAACATCCACTAGTCCCGAGAGCAAGAAGACAAAGTGGCCACTTAGCGGCACACGAGTTGCACAATGCAGCACTTTGCCTCACAAAAAGCCCAATTGGCTTTCTAGCTCCAGACCTATCAATGCCCCGCTGCTCCTCATGCAGAACATTACCGTCCTACTCGTGAGACAATTTCCCTGATATTCCGCTGCTTGTTTGCCGACCTCGGATCTGGTTTACGATCCACATTTCAGAAAATTGAAAACCTGCACAGTTGAATTGCTTGCCGCTGTTTGAACTCTGACCCCACAATGTTAGACGAGTGGTGGCACCGCCACACCAAAGGGTGTGTGACTGTGCTCGTGGTGTGTTCACCCACCTGTCGCTCGGGGCTGCGGCGACGCAGCGCAGCAACACGAGCAGCATGAGGAGAAGCACAGGCACCCTCAGGTGATACATAGTGGAGGGAGATTACCTGGATCAACAGGGATACAACGACGTTTGATTTATTCTAACAGATGATTAAAGGGCAATCCAGAATGCAATCTTTTTAATTCACCTTTATTTCACTTCAAAGACCTTCATTCATATCATCAGTCCATAAGGTTTTAAGATACATTAAATTGTCATTTCTATAGAGTCACTATTATAAGAAAAAAATTATTATTATCATTATCAGGAAAGTATAATTTGTTGTAATTCTATACGATCAATAATTCACATACGGTCTAATTTAAAGCTGCGCTCAGTAACAATATGACAGCGGCGCCTACCGAGCACGAACCACTTCAACATGTTATGAATAATCTTTTTTCTTTTTGTGTATCATATTGATTTGCATCCAGCAACTGACAATCTATCTGCCAATTGTTTGTTTAATTATTTGACAACAATTATTTATAAAATGGCAGTAATTAGAAACAAATTCCCTTCACAATTTCTCAAAAGTCTTAAAAAAATACTTTGCATTGTCGGAACCTGCAGTCTAAAAAACAAAGACATTAAAAATATTATCACATAAGAAAAAGAAAAGCAAATTGCAAATCCGCACGACTGAGAAGATGGAACCAGATAATATTTAGGATATTCGCTTAAAAAATTATAATGATTTTATTTATCATAATTAGTAACAAGTAAAAGTAGTTTCCATTTATATATATTATATATTATATATATATATGCACAAGTTGTTGCGCTTTTTATATGTTGTAAAACATGTATATATAACATGTATATATATCAAAAGACATCATATATATATATATATATGATGTCTTTTGATATATCCTTACATTAAAATAGAAAATCCCTTTTTTTTTCCAAAATCATTTTGCGCACACTTAATGCAACAAGACTTGATTGGTTTCTTACCACGAAATCAGTTCTTGACCTTGAATTAAAAACATACAGAAGTGATTTAGCAAAATGATCTTACAAGAAAACTATTGTTCATTTCATTGCAACACCCCATTTGTATACACAATATTTAGACTCAGCCACAGGTCCTAAAAGACGAACTGTAAGTCTTAAATCAGAGTACTCACTTTCTGTCGCGTCAGCCAGCAGATCCCAGCTTGTCACTGGAGCACTCCAGCGTTTGTCAGACTGTCACACAAACCGACTCCAACTGTTATAGGCTCTTCGCGCAAACCACTTGTGACATCAGCTCTGTCCAAATATAGACTTGCATTTTCATTTACACAGGATGGGGATGGGGAGGACAAGGGGGGGGGGGGGCACGGGGGTGTCGAGATCCAACAGGGGTCTTGTATACGCCCCACGCACACTCAGCTGTATACCTTAATGTACACTAAACCTGTAAACATGCCACAAATGCTAATGTTCATAACACACACACACGCACACACATATCTTTGCACGTCACCATCCTCATCATCACCCTCGTCATCAGCCTCCGTGATGGGACTGACTCGCCATAAACCCACACCAGGGGACGGGAAAGTTGTCTTCCCATTTTCATCTTGAGATGTGTAATGAAGTTTTCGGGGTCACCAAACTCTGGCCCGGCCTCTGCCTCCCGATGGGCTTCATCCACGATGAATTATAAATGAGCGGATGAATTATCGTGAATAATGTATGACGTCTCATTATTTTGACGGGACACGTCACAAACATCTGAGGGAGAACCAATTAAGGATTGCGATGCTAAAACCTGTGTGTGTTGCACTTGACGCACGTGACCTGGAAATCAGACTAGTAGCCATTACATCATTAACCATCTGTCTTTGCATTAGTTTCCCCGAAAACTTAGTTTGAAAGAATACCTTTTTTTCTTGTGAATGTGTCATGTGAATGGTGTTTCTCCTACCTTGGATAATTAATCCAGTTTCTCTCAGCTCTGTGTTGTGTTTTAGCATCTTTAGCATCGTTAAATGTTTGGGTTTAAACGGTCCTCACCTTCACTCTTTTTGCTGACTCGGCGCTCTCATCTTTTTTGGCGAGAAAGCTTCTAAAACTGACTTGGGTTAAAAACTAACTGGTGAACTTGAAAGCCTTTGAAAAAACACAGATATTTCCCTCAGGAGTCGACAGTTATCATAGATAGAGCTAAAGGAGAGTGAATATTAGATAATATTACAATTGTCAGTCGACTCCAGATGAATGATAATGTTGCTCTGCATCTTTGGGATGTCTAAATAACCGTCTGCTAACAAGTTAGCCACACTAACCCAAAAGGTGACAGAGTTTGTGTTTACAGCCGGTCACCGCTGCCCCCATGTGGTCGGAAGAAATTGCAGGTGAAATATCTGATATAAAAATATATCTACGACTTACGTCCGTCCGCCTTACGCCAAATAACTTTGTACCTTCAGAGACAAATTTCCAATATCGGAATAAAATTAGGAGAGTTTTTCAATAGTTGTGGCCTCAGAAGTTTGACATAAAGTGGTAATAAAAGTATTTTTCTTATCTTGACATTCCATTAAGGTCGAACATGTTTAATATAACGTATATATATAGTAAGTAAAGTTGTTATTCTCAGTTCACACTGACATGTGACCCCTACCTCTTCAGACCTTTCCAAGAATGTAAAGGTGAGTTTTATTTAATCCCCCAGTGAACGGCGTCCACACCGACTGACTTCATGAGGAGGAGGAGGAGGATGAGGAGGAGGAGGAGGGACCCTGAGCCAGTCAATGCAGTTACTCTGAGCAGCATGCATGGGAAAGTTCATATATTTAATTATATTTCTTACTATTTCTCTGATGTGTTGCTGATCACAGTTTAGATCCAAAGTTGCAAAGAGGGTTTGAAAAAACCTATAGAGAGTCGACATGGTGGGGGCTGATGTGCTAACTGAAACAATTGGCTTCGTTCGGATTAAATCATTATTTATTTTTTACGACTGATAGTCTTCAAGCAGTCGTAAATGTGCAATTATCAGAGAATGCAACAACATTACATTCACATGGAATACCGTTCCTGACGTTCATGCCACAGCCTCGGTGAGGAGATGCCACCACAGGCTGCTGGTAAGTGATGGGTTCTCTACCGCACCGCGGAGAGAGAGATGTAGTGGAGTCCTAATGGACATCTAACACCCCCAAACCCACCGAGGTCCAATGAACACCTCCTTGTGTTTCCCATAACCTGCAGTAACACAAACGCAAACACACACACACACACACACACACACACACACACACACACACACACACACACACACACACACACACACACAGAGAGAGAGGGAGAGACAGGATATTGTATCCAGATGTCTCTACTTTTGCTTATATTGTTTGCATGTAAGTGATGGTAAAGTTAAATCTTGAATTATTCAACTCATACTTGTTATTTCCACGCATATTTCAAATCATGTAACTACTTTAGGATGATATTAGTGGTAGAAATAATATGCTGTGTACTGTACAACCCATTTATATGAATGCAATTGTATCGTGTCATTGGCAAATGGTTGATGATTAAATAATTATAATTTGATTTAATATATAAATAACCAATTAAATATTGATCTACTCTCGTGGATATGAGCCGGGTGTTTAGAAAGGTTAATGTACCCAATCTTCAAAGAAAGGACGGGATGGCGGGAAAGATGGAAGACAGGAGTAACAGAGAAAAAGAGAGATTGAAGAAAGTGGCTGTTATGTAGGATTTGAATTTGTCTATTTATGAAAAGTAGTCTGGAGAAACAAGTCTTTTGTGTCGTGCTGCTTTCTTATTCCTCGGATTACTTATTCTGAGGAGCGGCGGCTCAATCGCCTGCTTCCGTCGCAGAGAAAAAAGCCTCAACTGACCCTCAGTGTGCAGAACGGTGATGGATCTTTAAACCATCGCACATTCTTCGTCAATTCTTATTTCCTCGATAGAGGAAGCTTTGTTCCCATTACAGTGCAGAGATTCGAGCTCGGAAGGTTTAACACACACGGCTTTATTAGTATTCCTCCAGCGGTGGAGAGGAGGATCAGGAGTCACGGGGGAATGGTGAGTCGTTAAGTGACAGTACAGGTAATGTTAAGTAAAGGTAACGTTAAGTAAAGGTAACGTCCCTGATGAACCACACCTTCCACCCCATGCATGACACTCTCGCAGCTCTGCACAGCTCCTTCAGCCACCGGCTGATTCCTCCCCGGTGTCTGAGGGAGAGGAACCACAAGTCCTTCCTTCCTGCTGCTGTCAGGCTGCACAACACACTGCAGTAGATTGCTGGAGATCCTGGCAAACTCAGCACTATACTCAGCACTTTACTTTACTGTATTTCCCCCCTGTATATTTAGTATTAGTATTAAGTTTTTTAGAATTGTGTTTTGTGTTTTATATTTATTTTCATGTGCATGTGCATGTTTATGTGCTTGTGTATGTGCATGTGAATGTGGATGTGCATGTGGATGTGCATGTGCAGTACCTTTAAACCCTTATTCACACATATTTTGTTGAAAAATCAGCCTAAATGTTTAGCAAGGAGAGCAGACCTAATACGCATGTCACCAGTGAGAGAGAGAGTGTGTGTGTGTGTGTGTGTGGTCTCTTTCTGACCCATGATGCATATAGATACTCAAATATGCGGTTAACGTCATTGACACCTACCTGTACAGGGAAAACAAATGAATGACTCCTTGGTCAGAAATGTGAGTGGTTTGTTGTTTTGTCTGATTTATATTGTTGATACTTTTCCTCCAGCCTAATTATACCACTGAGGTCTCCTTTGATATTAATGCACTCTGAGTTTTCTGAATTGCAGTTCAGTAAAACAACATCAGCGGTTGAAACTAAAGACAGCATTCAAAGGTAGAGAAAGAGAAATGAAAGAGATATTTAATGGTGTGAACACTTTAGTGCAACTGATGAGACACAAACACATCCTGACTGTGTGATCCCGTTTCCCAGGGGCCAAGAACACGACTCCAAATGCTGTCTTCTATGTTTGCCCTTCAACTCTATGAGGTGAATATAATAATAATAATAATAATCATTTATTTTATATAGCGCTTCTCAAGACACCCAAAGACACTTTACAGTCCAGAGTCCAGTAGTCATACATACAAACAGTCATACCGTTCAGGTATGTCAGTATTTTATTTACAGCTTGTTCCGTTGCCCCCTAGTGGCCCAAAAAAATCAATTACTGCAAGTTTAATTAACAATGA
This sequence comes from Pseudoliparis swirei, assembly GCF_029220125.1. Classification (NCBI taxonomy): domain Eukaryota; kingdom Metazoa; phylum Chordata; class Actinopteri; order Perciformes; family Liparidae; genus Pseudoliparis; species Pseudoliparis swirei. Next base: position 9,218,307 of record NC_079397.1, on the reverse strand, counting down.
CATCAGTTTGCACTTTTAGCACATCACCAAGGAGGAATAAACATAATTTAAACATTGTTTGTGTCCACAGTATGACTTTGTGTGTTATTGACAATAATATCACAAATCTCGGGATTTATTCATTTACATTAATTTTGGCCCAAATCTTTATGCCATTGATCGATTTTCAACCTCGCCTTGCAAGGACGATATGCATATCATCTGCACACAAGTCAATATGTGCAGATGTGCACACGAGGTCTTGTTTGAGAACACATTGGTGGACATCTTAGTTGTGTATGCCGTCAATTTGTGTTGTTTCTGTCTCTCCCACGTTAGCATCTGTGAGATCGTCCTCTTTTTCCACCTGTGTGTCCGTCTCCTCGCAAACCTTGCCTTTTCCCTCTTTCTCCTCCGTCTTTGCTTCCTCACTTGGAGGAGTGAACTCTACAGCGGTCTCCGTCAGGGATTTGAGCTGTTGAGTCTCCCCGGTGATATTTGAGGAACTGAGTCGGCCAATCTGTGAGAGCTGCACTATTCTGTGAACCTCCCCTCCCTCCTCCAGTTCTGTTGCGAACCGTATACAAACTTTGGGAGGTTTAGGGTTGCCGGGATCGTCCTCGGTGGGTTTTGATGCGGTTCGAAGGTCAATTCCTTCTGAAGCTTTGCTATTCTGCGTTTGTGTCTCTCTCTGCGGCTCACGAAACTGTCGTCTGAGGAGGACGATGACGGCAATGATGAAGAAATACGAGGATCCACTGAGACTAGTGATCAGACCCAGGAAGATGATCCTGAAAGTAGAGACAATGGAGGGCAACACAGGGAAGAGATCCTTATTGCTCTGGTGTCTAACGTGATGGAGAAACACTTTTAGCACATTTACATTTTCACATTTGCAGCCTGAGGCGTACCTGTACATATTAGAGTCATAAATGCGACATGCCCCCATTCCCCCGCACTTCTTGATTGACCACTTCAGGCAAGTTGAATCAATCAGGGCTCCGAAATACACGGGTGCAGGAAGTCCACCTACAGACAAGGCATCACATATCCATTAATCAATCTAATTTTGGGACCTATCAGAAACTTTTCCGATTGGAAGAGGGTTAAGCATGAAGTCCATAGCAAAAACAAAATGCAGTTGAAACTGGAGATAATGAAGCTTACCAAGAGTCCGAGTTACTAAGGCCTGGATACCTAGCGCAAGGGATTTGAGATCTGGTGAGATGCATCTGTAATGACAAATCAACACTGCGTCGTTCGTATCGATCTTTTTCGAAGAGAGTTGCTACCACAGGCGGTGACTTTAAATAAGTTGCTAAGCGTTAGATTAGAAGATAGATAGACCACTTCCATGTCGCCATAATGAAGCTAAATACGTAGCTTCCTATTTATCGTACAGACATGAGAGGGATGTCAATGTTCTCACCTAACTCTGGGAAAGAGAACAAATAAGCACGTTCAGAATGTTTTAACAATTGGTTTATAATGCATATGACTGACTGGTGACATTAGGTATTTAATTTGATTTACCGTATGAAAATGATTTTCACCCCAGGCTCGCCTGGACTCAGATCATAAGAATGATAAGCATCATACGGGGCAAATATTCCCAGTTATCACAAGTTCCTTCTCGAGTGCACAGACCGTATGATGACCATGTAGCCAGGTGTAGCTCCCAGAGAGTTGATGAAGGAGCTGAGAACAGACACAGCCATGTAGGCGGTGAAACTGCGGCCGCAGTCTGCGGCGTGAGGACACTGGCCCAGCCTCACGGACCGGCTGCTGCCTGCTGGGAGGGAGGCGGACACACAGCTGCAGTTGTTGAAGACCTGGGAAAGAGATAAAAACTGCAATGTAGATCACGCTTCAAGCCAGGGGCGTCTTTAGGCCCATTTTAGGGGGGTCTAACTACTATCTGTTACCTGCTTACAATTAGGTTTACTTTTTCCATTGAATGGTATATTTGACACTGAACTAGTCACTAGTCACTTTATCTCAGTGATAGTGTCCAAATGAGCATAAAATATCACTATGACCCTGACATTCTGTCTCTTGTGTTATCATATACTGAATGAAGCAAAACTACAGAGCAAAATCTCACTCTTTCTGATTGAACCAATCTATGAACTGTCGGAAACAATGGATATACGGGCCCCCAAACGCCCCTGCTTCAAGCTATGCATTTGTTGAAAAATGTGATGACATGCATCATTCTGATTTGTGGCACCTGATTATTGTAGATTTCTATTCTATTCTAATTTAAATATATGTTCTGTGTGTTTCTTTGGAATGAAGGTTTAAGGGTTACATAGTATTTCTGATGAAAAGATGTCTAATCTAACATCTCAAAGGATTTTTAACGTTGATGATTTGGAAATTATTTCCAAGAATTCCTAAAGAGGTCCTACGTCTGTCATCGGTGTGTGTTTGTGCATCCACGTGTGCAGTTCTACCGTGTTCTTGCCATATCCACTGGAGCTGAAGCAGCCAGCCATACACGGAGAGATGTAGGTGATGCCGCTGTCGGAGCACACGGGGTCCCACTCCTCCGCTGAACACGAGCAGTCTCTGTTACACTCTGAGAAGAGCATATCGCTGTCGGATGATGCACTCTGCGTCCTGCAGGGTTACAGAGGGTTTGCATTGTGTACAAAGCTGCAGGTTATTGTATTCTCAGGCTGTGAGAAGAGTTTATCTGGTCGGTGTGTTAAACGCAACACCCTCAGCACTGACCCGTTGTATGAGACGGTGAGCCCGGCCATGGGGATGTTATCACACTTGGTTCCAAACTGCAGCAGCAGAAGGAGGTACGCCATAAAGGACGTGGCAAAAGAGAGCTGAGCTCCTGACACTAAGCTCAGCTTATACCTCTTCATCAGCAGCCCTCCCAGGAAGATGCCCACCGCCACCGCTGGCAGGTTCAACATACCTGGAAGGAAAAACACCAGGGGGTCTGGACACTGGGAGGCCCTGTTACGGGACGTTTCTCATTATCAGAACCCAAACTACATTTCACGTGTTAGTATTTTGAAAAAGAAAATAATGAAATTGGAGAAATACACTCATTGTAATACTTTCTTGCTGATGGCTGCATGGGAAGAATGATACCGCTCTAATGTCTGTATGCTAAAAGCCTCAGGGCAGTTAGCTTGTGTCAATATCAAGACTGAAAGCAGCAAGCCTTCCAAAGGTAAATACAAATGCCCACAGCACCTCTGAAGCTCACTGGTTAACATGTTGTTGATGCTAAAATGTTCATGCAAAAAAAGACAAGGGGGGGGGGGGGGGTAGTAGTAGTCAGTGTGTCCTTCATGATGCCCCCCCTGAGATAGGAAAGGGACCCACGGCGAGCGGCCCTCGGGGCTGAGCGATTAAACATCTCTCTTGTTCTGTCTGTTTTGTGATATACATGCCTAAAAGCCAAGGTGCCTAATATTTCTAGACTGAAATAATATCGGCATTATAATTATTATAACTATGAGGATTTTTTTTGTTGCCTATTTTGTGGTGCCCCCTCAGGACTTGGTGCCCTACGCACAGCGCGTAGTGCGCGAGCGGCAGCGCTGGTAGTAGTGTACAGCATGCCGCACAAACAACAATGCAACTAGTGGAGGCGGCGAGGTGCTCAGTGTTGCCAGATTGGAAATGGTGAAGTATCGTACCAAAGGCTCAAAATGGTTGTATTTGGAGGATAATTATTGTGTATCTTGCAACACGCGCAAGAAGGTGGAACGTAAGGGAGATACCATTTCCAAAACTTGTAGGCTAAGGGGTAAATACTAGTTTGTGAAAGACCCAGAGAAACACAAATATCCGACGAAGCAAAATCCCGGACGTTTTTGGAATCCCTGCCGGACGCATTTTTTAGGTCTCAAAAAGAGGACATGTCCGGGGAAAAGAGGACGTCTGGTCACCCTACTATTTCCTCTATAAGCTAATAGCTCATGGACATTTTACCGATGAGGAAGTTCGCTCTGGATGCGGACTGTCCAAACTGTTGTTCCATGTATTTGGCTTTAAAGGTGAACAGGCCAATGAAAGAGTTGAACTTCAGGATGCTCCCACAAAGGAGCAGGAAGTAGGAAGGAGTTCCCAACAGGCGCTTCAGTGAGGGAACAAAACCTGTGGAAGGACAGCCAGTAAACATCTGCAATGCCAATATATCTTAATACATTAATACATGCTGTAATTTATTAAAGAACAAAATCAGTACTAAATATGTCAATTCATCAAGAAATGCAATGCTGTGTCATCAATGTTCTGTTATGGGAGCAGGAAGAGGATCGGCTCAACCTTTAGAGATGTCAGTCAGCTTGAGGTTGTGATTGTTGTTGTTGGGAACGTCCTCCGCCCCATCGAGGGTGTCACAGCCAGGAGTCAGTTTGCCCTTAACTTCCTCCTGATTTGGCAGCGAGCGGGGCAGGAACCAGAAGGGAATGCTGGAGAGGAGGAGGAGGACGGAGGACACCATGAAGCCCATCCACCAGGCGCCCACCCAGCGGGCATCTTTCGGAGTGATGCTCACACTTTCTTGATGCCGGAAAAGAGCATTGGAGTGAGAAGCAGGAAGCTGATGCGTGTTTAATTTTTTCCCTTTTATTTTGGATTTCAAACGGTCACTTCTTTAATGTGTAGGCTACATCGGATTTCAATTTTTGAAGGAATTAAACACTCTTTTGGACACTTTTTTACACTGCAACACTTAGGTGGACTGATTGAGTTGTGGGGCGACACATATATTCGTGATTTTACTTTTTCTACACGTGAGACACTCAGAAGAGACTATATAGCGTGACCGACTTTTGCACCATGAGCAGCAGGCTAATCAAAACCAATCTGAACCAAAGCTCGAGCCAGTCACCATGTCTCCTCTGTCAAAAACATGACATTGCAGCAGAAACACGCTCATAGGTTTCGCTCACAGAGGGCGTTTCAGTTTTATTGTTCTCTTCAGAGCAAAGACTAACCTTAACTGATATATCTTGTATTACACTTACCAATATCAACATATCCAATGTCAACATATAGTTTGGCACAATAGGAGCCCAGGAGGAAACCAAACATGGGGCCCAGGAGAGTGATAGTCTGGAGACATGCTGCAAATCACAAACCAATCAGTAGACATTTTGTACGATGTGGTCTAGAAAAAAAGGTATTTAACTCCAACTCCATTGGGACTAGATATGGTAAGAGTTAAAAATACCAGGAGAAACTTGACAAGACAATACCGTCATTCTATGAGTACGTTTTAAGGAATGTGTCAACCTCCGGGTCTTAAAAGTGAGGCCAAAGAAACCTGCATTCTTTGTAATGGCCATTAGGGGGCGACTCCTCTGGTTGCAAATACATGTTTGATTGTATGGAAGTCTATGAGAAAATTCCTCTGCTTCTCACTTGATTCATTACCACAGTGAACATTGTAAACATTACTTTATGGTCTCAGTTTGTCTCAAGTCTTTGTCAATATAGCATGATGTTGTTTTCAGAAATTATGGTTGTATTTATAGTTGTTTGAGGGCGTGGCTACCTTGTGATTGACAGGAGTTGTTTTGTGTGTTTGTCTTACAACTCTCTCACAGTGGGTTTTCAGCAAATACAAGTTCATAAAAGTCACTTTTGTCACTTTAAGTCACTTTTTTTTGCAAAAAATTCAAATGAAGACCGACCAAAACGAAGATGGGGATTGCCAAAATGTAGAACTGAAGGGTTCAAAAACATAGTCCACAAACCAATGGGTAGAGTCAAAGTAACTATGGGTAGTGTCACAGTAACTTTGGGTAGTGTCACAGTAACTACGGCCATTTGAACCCTTTAGAATGAGCAAAGGTATCTTACCGATGTAGAAGGGTGAATTTTCCGCTCTCGCAAAGTCGTCGATGTAAGAAATGCCCAGAGGCGTGACCGGGGTTTCTCCGATCCCTCGCAGAGCGTTGCCCAGGAAAACATAGATCCACATGTTGGAACCGGACTCCCTCTCACATGCTCCATAAAGACATAATAAGGAAGCATGGTATTGATTTAGTTGCATAGGTCATTTTCATGGACACAGCTATCTCTGATGTATTGTTAAACATTATAATTATGATATTTAACAAGGTTTAAAATCATAGTTCAAACCACCACATGTATGTGCATGTTTGTCTGTGTGTGTGTGTGTGTCTGTGTGTGATCATTTAGTTTCTAAAAGAAGACTTTGGTGCATGTGTATCAAGAGCTCCCTCCTATTCACAAGTAAATGAGAAAAGAGAAAATAAAGTCTCATTCAATGTCGATGTGATAGGATGCGGCATGAAGCTTGCGTACCACTGCATTGTATGTTACTTCCACATTGTGTATTTTTGTAAATACATCCCATCACAGTGGCTGGTTGCGATCAAAACATTACATTTTGTCAGTCTATGACATGTTATTGTGAGAGAAGAACATGAATGACACCGTGCTTAACAAGGACTGGCGGATACTTAAGCAGATATGTGACCAAGATGAGTTTATTAGCATTAATATTACAGATATCTGCCTTGTTGGTGATGCTGTAAGCTCTCGTTTTTCTTCTATCTCTTTTCTCTTTCTGTTTTCCGGTTTTCAACTCCTGTTGGCTTGCTCTGCGGCCGACATACAGACCCACTTTATGACTTCAGCTGCTACAGTCAGGGATGGATTAACGAACGGGCCTACCGGGCCCAGGGGCCCATGAGCTCAGGGGGCCCCAAAGCCAGAGCCTCCGCGCGTGACGTCGCTGTTATTAACATTGTATTGATATGAATATGATGATATGACACGATGCGCCGTAGCCGGTATATGCTGGGCTTAAGTCATTCATGTCAGTAACAAGGCCCCAATAGTCCTACTGAGGGATGGATTACCGAATGAGCCTACCGGCACCAGGGGCCCATGAGCTCAGGGGGCCCCTAAGCCAGAGCCTTTGCGTGAAGTCTCTGTTATTAACTTTGTATTGATATGATACGATGCGCCGTATGCCGGTATATGCTTAAGTCATTCAAGTCAGTAACAGGGCCCCAATAGTCCTACTCAGGGATGTTATTCCTGGTTATTCGTTTAATTCATATAACCGAAGTCCCTGCTATCATATAATTCGCGTTATGTTGTCTGCTCAGCTCCGGTATCGTTGTTCCATACGGACTGTTTTGTTTGCGATGTTTCTTTTCTTTTTTTGCGGGGGGGGGGGGGGGGGCCTTGACACGTCCAGGCCCAGGGGCCCGTGGTTTCTTAATCCGTCCATGGCTACAGTGTGTGTAGCTTGTAGACAGCACGGGAGGTGAGCGGCTTTGAAGGTCGGACCAGGATCAGTGCATTCCAGGAATGGTTGAAAGAGAGCCAGGGCTTTTGAACCAGGTTTCATGTTAAGTCTCTCTGTATGAGCTATGGGTGAGGTTGACTTTGTGTAGTGGACATTATATAGTTAGGTATAGTCAGATATTTAGGGTCCGAGCGACTGACGAAGTCAGTCTGAGAGGACCCTATTGAAATTGCTCGGATTTTTATTATTATAGCTTCTTATTTTAAAACATTGGGGGGATATTGGGGGTACGTGTCATTCACACCCCAAAACTCAGCAAATTTGGCATGCTTGTCAGGCTTGGGGAAAATAGACGGATGAAATGGACCTCAAAATTCGTGCTTTCGTGCACTTTCCAGGCGAGGCGTAGCTGACCAGGAAAGAGTCTATTGTTTACTCACACCTCAGTGTACCTGTAAGCCCATTTCCCCCCTGGGTCTCGCCCACAGTCTTACTTGCATTGTCTTCCACAGAGGGCTCGATCTGAATTTCCAGTACTTCTGTTTTTCGACAGGCGGCGATGTTCATGCTTTCATTCTGGAAAACTTGAATGATCGTGTTGTACTTGTAGCTGTGAAAAAGCACAATGAGACATTAAAGAAAGACATTTTGGAGCACTTCTAAAATGTCGGACGCAATGTCGGCATTTACCGTCCCATGAAGAAATGCGTCAGGCCGGTGAGGAAGGACCCGACCGCCATGAGGAAACAGCCCACAGCAATGAGTCTGGGCCGATGTAGCTTGGCCCCGAAATGGCTGACCACAGCAAGAAACAACAAGTTGCCTACCTCCAAAAAAGAGAAACCAAGGGAGCAGAGGAAAAACGACATTTAGAGAATTATTAGCTGTAAAGTCAAAGAGAAGAAGTGGAAGTAGGATGGAGGTCAAATCCAGACGATAGACGGTACCCATCTCAAAGCTGCCATCAATGAGTCCGACGTGCGTGCTGGAGAGGTCGAATCGCCTCTCAATCTGAGTGATGGAGCTCTTCATGTAGGTTCCTGCCAGAGCCTTTGAGAAGCAGGCGAAGGACAGCGCCATGATAAACAACTAGAAAACAACAAAAATACAAGTCATCGAAAAGCCAAACTGTATAGTTTGGATTAACGGTTTTCTGGTATTAGCTGATGAATATCTGATACTTCATGCTTTATCAACTATGATTAAATACAGAGGAAAACTATTAACGACGTGCAACAGCAGCAACATGATTAAACTTTCCATTTCATACATTAAATACAGATTATAGGCACTTTAATACTAATCTTCCAACTAACAAAAGCTTAACTCTTTCTGCCTCCACAGCCTTTGGTTTTAACTCTGTGTGTGGGGCCCCCTGGAGCCCCATTGTTTCTGAATTAATTCCCATCTGACATAACTACAATTATCCTCTTCTGCCATGTACCACAAAAAAACCAAGTAATCTGAAAATATTAGGCTGTTTTTTTTGCAGACGTTTTAATTTTCGTGCTCTAGATTCTCTTGAAATATTTAATATGAGCTAAAAATAAAAAAGGACATAGCTGGAAAGGGAAAGGGGAGGGGGGGGGGGGTGTAATGGGTATTGGACAAGATTGTAGAATAGATGTGTTTTGGGGAAATTGCTCCATTACCTTTGCACATGCTGATGTTGTGCTGCAATCAGACTGAGCTGTGGTCTGATACTGAAGTGTTAAGTAGAGATGTAAATGCCAAGCTTTAAACAAGAAACATATAAGCAGCTCTTGGCTCGACTTTGGGGGAAATCAAAAGTTCAGTGGACCAAGAACTGAAATTTGTGCGACTCACAATTTAAGCATCTGTCCATCTATCCTTTATCTACACGATCTTATTGAACTTTGACCCCTTGCTGTGGAGGGGCAGTGCTAACACTGAGCTGCTTTTTGGGCCTTTTTAACTGAATGTCTTCATCGACTGCATCAACAGGGTAGAATTACAAGGAACAAGCCGAGGAGTGTGATTACGGATGGCTTCAGTACTTTGAGAGTGGAGATGCCGGGGCGTTTTATGCTCCCCTGATCTGGGTCACACAGAGCCTGCTGGCTGGTCATCTTGTCTCCGTCCTCTGCTGCTTCCGCCATCTTACACTCAACGTGTGTGTGTGCGTGTGTGCCGGTCAGTCTACCTGCCCTTAGTCCACTGCAAGAAAAGCAGACATACACTGTGGATAGACAATAAAGGAAGGAAGGTCAGGCTAAAGATAATGACGACGTGTTTTGACTGAATTTATTACTTAATACTGTAACTGAGCATTCTGGGTTTGTGATGTGCACTTACAACATGTTAACAAACGGCGTCGGGACATCAGACGTACATCAGACATGTTGTTCAGCCCACGGCTTCACTCTTTACTTATTTGTTCCCCCCAAGTCCAGTTACCTTTTCTCTCTACGGCAACCCCGAAGGGACATATCATCTCCAATACCAAAACCCATAAGATAGTCTGTTAATATAAATAAGTAATAAGTCATTACATTTGTACATTTTTTATATATATATATATTATCTGTGACATGGCAAGTGAATTATACAGAGTTCAAAGGATTTAGAATTCAACATTTATTTTTGGAAATTGTTCTATTTATGCTGGAGAAAAGCCTTATAAGGCTTAGCTAGTTAGTTAGAAGAAGCAGCTAAAACAGCCTGCAGCCCTCAAACTCCAAAATTCCAACTTTTCTTCTTTTTTCTTTATTCCTTTCTAAGCTATATGCTATTAAGCTAAGCAGAGCTAATAGCATAAAATTAAAATGCGTAAATTATAATAATCCTGAATGAGTCAGTGGGTTTATCCGACTGACGACGACTTGACGACTGACAAAAATCTAAGAAAAATGCCTGATATCAACAGTTTTAAAAAAAAAGTTTAAAAATATGATGTATATATTTTTTATTATTTGTGTGTGTGTTTCATTTCATTCAGTCGGTCATAGATTAACTCAGCACACACAGCACACACAACCATTCACTCTCATTTTCACACACCTATGGGCATGGCAATTTAGACATCACTGACTGCTGTCTTGTGACTGTGCAGGGAAGCGGGAGAACCGGAGGGAACCCACGCCGCACCAGGGGAGAGAACATGCTCCACACAGAAAGGACGCCGACCGGGAATTGAACCCACGACCCTCTTGCTGTAAGGTGACAGTGCTAGCCACTACACCACCGTACAGCACCTTTTAAATATGTTATTTATAATTGTATTAATATTATTTGTAATTGTATTAATATTATTATTATTATTAGTTAACTGGCAGGATCGAACCCCTCCAAGCTTTCTGACATGTACTGGAATGCAGTCGACTCTGGGGTGACGTCCTAGCCCCACCTCCCAATTGTGAGTCACAGCACATTACTTTTACATTCTGTATATTTAGATGCATTAATAGTATCCATCATATTTAATGGCATCAAACAAAAGTTCAAAAAGAGAAAACAGAGCAACTTTGTGGGTACCTGCATGTGTAAACTCCACCGACGAGGCTTCCACACAATCCTCTCAGCTCAGTTACCGTTGGGGGCTGCAGGTGGAATCCATGTCCTCTATACTCGTTGACCTGACAGGAAGTCAACACACTCAACCAGTCTGACTGTTTTCACTTCTTAACTCAAATAAATCTTCCTCAGGTTTAGCCTAGTTTAAAACTCCAACTTCAGGTTTGATCCACCGGTCGCAAGATTACTTCTTTAAGGCAACTGAGGAAGTTCACTGGAATACCGAGTGCATCTCCAGATCTCTCTTCTTCTTCTTCTTCTTCTTCTTCTTCTTCTTCTTCTTCTTCTTCTTCTTCTTCTCCTCTTTATTTAGTAGTAGCCATGTGTCGATCCTCCCACTGAGAGGAGGGAAGCCTGCTCTCCCCAAGCTCCTCTTCTCCTGTGCAGTTACTTGGAAAAGGCCTCACACACATTTGTACTGAACACACAAGCCAGCTAGTCCGGGAGGGGTCGCCGCAACAAGAGGACAGGAGGGTGGGGGGTAGAGGAGAGACAGATTGGTAAATCTAAACCAAGCCGCTTGGATTATTTTTTTCTCACAAGGCAAAGTATCAGATGAGTGGAATCTTAAAAAAGAGGTGTATGAAAATTCAGGTTGCCTTTTTTCCAAGTAATTTCATATATTTTCTGATGACACACACGCGTAGCATCAGGACACCTCCATTTAAAATCACCGACACAAAACGTGTTGGTTAGAATTTGCTGGATGACTTTGATAAAGACCTATCATATATGAAACAGTGTGTGCCTCGGGGTGTAAACATGGCTGAGGGGTGCGGTGTGAGTTTGTGTGTGTATGTGTGTGTGTGTGGGGGGGGGGGGGGGCCCTCACAAATTCCAAAGATTAAGAGCCTTGACATTCCTACACAGCAACAGCGAAGAAATGTGTTTGCCACTTTTCTTTTCTGAAAAAGTATAATTGGCTCTATAGAATTGTGGGCAAGTGATATATATCTTTTGTTTCTCCCCTTTTCACTGCATCTAGTTACAGGTGCAGTCAGCCAGGAATGCAGTGTGTTACTGCGTTAGATCATCACAGCTGAAACATATTAGAACAAAACAATTTTAGAACATTAATGATGTAATTCTGCATGACAGATTCCCGTCTGACTGTCTTTATAGTTCGTACTAATAGAAGCAGTGGCCTTGCAGAGAGTATTTCGTTGTAAAGAGCGCAGCCTGCTGGTGAAACCAGGCGCTGCACACAGGAGCCACAAGACATGTGAGGAAAAACAAAATGCAGTGGATAAATACGATTAAGGCTTTTGAATGCAGAAGAGATTAGATAACTTACTTTTTTTTAAAAATGTGGCTACTTTTTAAATTTAGTACAGCATTTTTTTTGTATTGGGATAATAATACAATTATAATGGTCATGCAACATTGAACAGTTAAAATATTTCATTTAACACGGGGAAGGCCAAAATGAGAAAAAAAACATATTTGGTGAGAAACACAGAGCTTACATAATAATAACCTTCAATCAAAAGTAATCCAGACTGATGTGTCGATGCATGTGTGCTTTAACATGAGTTACCTGAATAATCACATGACTGAAATCAAAATGTTTCCCTTTTGGAGGACTGCAACAAAAAATATTTTCTTTTCTTTAAAAACAAATTGTCACCCAAAGTCTGTCATGTTAGCAGAAGCAGCTCAACTGGAGCCTGGACTGCCCTTTTTAAGATGAATGATGACCCTCGTGTTGTTGGTACCTTTTACCTTTCTCATGCTCTTATCTATAGCTACTGTATTTGTTCCCTTTGTTTATTCTGGGGATGCCATATTAAGGCATGGGGTTTCTTTGTTTCCCACGCCCACACACAGCATGGCTAAATGTTGCTTTATGTTTGGGTGCAGTGTGTTATTGAGGCCTTGACACTGAAAACAGCTGCAGACGGAGGCCAAAGCTTCGCTCTGAGAGCAGTGAGACTGAAGCAATAAAGTAAAGCTGCGGGCAAAAAGATACTCAGGTAACTCTGTCAATTGAAGGGAAAAAACATTTGTTGAGTATATAACAAAAAGCCTTTTTTCAGACATAGTTGGTTTGCTTAACCCTTGTGTTGCCTTCGGGTCATTTTGACCCGAATCAATATTACACCCTCCCCCCGCCTATGGGTCATTTTGACCCGATTCAATGTTTCACTCTCCTGTTACCTTTATATTTACTAACATATTTTACCCTTTGGGTTCAATTTGACGCCAGCAATTAAAACCTCCAGAAAATTATTAGAATTAATATTGTTTTCCAAGTTTAAGTGTGAGGCACTTTATGTTTGTTTGTTGACAACCGAAAGAACACCGACATTAAACATTGAATGGGGTCAAATTAATCCAAAGGCGGGGGGAGGGTGTAATATTGATTCGGGTCAAAATGACTCGAAGGCAACACAAGGGTTAAAAGAACATTATTAATACTTAGGGTTTAAATATATTGAGAAAACATGTCTTTAATGCTTACAGATTCAAGGAAAATCAACACACTGTAAGAGCACAACATATATCGAATATAAAAATGTATCTACATACGGCCGATGATACATTTCCATTGACGACTACAGTGTATAACAGAGTAAAACAAAGTTCCACCTACTTTTAGTCCACTATCCAAACTATAGTGAACTTTCTCAGAAATGAGTGAGTCAGATGATTATATAAACGTCCATGACCTTGAGGACTTAATGATGTGATGTAACAACAGGTGTGTCTACAGTCAGAGATGGGAGATATCCAAGCATGTCAAATGTCGCTGCCCCTCTACTGCTCGTTTCTCTGCAATGATTCAAAAATGTCTTAAAGCCACAATTCCACACTTTAGAAAATACATATATGGCAAGATGAAACAATCGATACCATTCTTTATATTTAAAGCTACTAGAAAGGTAGCCGACCACAAAGACGGGCAACAAAGAACAAAGTCTGCTTATCACCGAATCTCAAGCTTATCAATTCACACATTATATCCCAGTTGTTTTTTCCATCATCTTTTCTGGTTGCGAGCACATTTGCCAACATGCTGATCTATACCTTTAAGTTACTCATATTTATCTTTAAAGCAAGCAGGTTTGTTCAGAGATGCAAACTACCAGAGAAATTAATTTGCACCTGACAAAAATGTCACTGTGCTCGGGTGTCCACATCCAACTGATTTGCATTCGCATGTACAGGACTGTCTCAGAAAATTAGAATATTGTGATAAAGTTCTTTATTTTCTGTAATGCAATTAAAAAAACAAAAATGTCATGCATTCTGGATTCATTACAAATCAACTGAAATATTGCAAGCCTTTTATTCTTTTAATATTGCTGATTATGGCTTACAGCTTAAGAAAACTCTAAAATCCTATCTCATAAAATTTGAATATTTCCTCAGACCAAGTAAAAAAAAAGATTTATAACAGCAAAACAAAATCAAACATTTGAAAATGTGTTTCCAGGTGTTTCGAGTTAATTAGACGATTCAAGTGATTTGTTTAATACCCTACTTCTAGTATACTTTTTCATGATATTCTAATATTTAGAGATAGGATATTTGAGTTTTCTTAAGCTGTAAGCCATAATCAGCAATATTAAAAGAATAAAAGGCTTGCAATATTTCAGTTGATTTGTAATGAATCCAGAATGCATGACATTTTTGTTTTTTTAATTGCATTACAGAAAATAAAGAACTTTATCACAATATTCTAATTTTCTGAGACAGTCCTGTATATAGTGCTCGAAGACACTGGCGACCAATAAGTAGTATTGGTTTGGCCACTTTAATATCATCGACAACTCCTTTTATCTTTCTCAGACCGCTCGTGCTGCTTTCAGTCACAGTCCCAGGCATCCAGTGGGTACCAGCTATCTCACCATTTGCTGTTGGGGCTTTTCTTGCAACCAAAATGGTCAAAATCTGTAACAGTCCTAATTATAGCAGCTATAGACAGAATGCACTTAAATCCTGATCCGAGTCACTATTCTTGTCATAAAGTTGGTTAATTTACTGGGTCAGTTGAAGCTCTACACTTGCTCACTTGTTAACTAAACACCCCCCGAATTAAAACCTGCGTCTTTCCCCGCCGTCCTCATCACAATACTGTTCGACAAAGACGCTGAGTCAGGCGTTATGATGTCTCCAACTCTCACTGAAGAACATGGGAGACCACACGTTCAACACTGAAAGAACTCAAACGATGCGTCATGTGACGAACGTTTTAGGCCGCAAACGCTAGTTGAATTTTTACTCGTGTTTAAAACATTGCTGCACACACACTCTATTGTACATTCACTGTACACATACATCACTTTGAATGTTAAGTGGTGGAACTCGACTTTCATGACGCACGGACACAAAAAAGCCAAACGTTCTCCAGATATTTGACGTATTTTGTGCTTCGGTTCCTCAGACATCACACTGAAATGTTTCCCCGGGGAACATCTTGAGAAGTGAGCGCCGCGTGTTCCCATTTTGTTTACCCGACTGTCTCGAAGCCTCTAAAATGTCCCGTCTCGGTGTATATGTGGAACGATGTGATTGTTGCTCTTATTAAAAACTGAGCAAAGAGTCTTTGACCGTTGAAGTGAACAAACTGCAGCTGATGTTTACAGCACGATATTGTGGTAAAAAGAAGAAGAAGAAAGGTGTACTACTTGAAGGCCAAAGAGTGCTGACACTGTACCATTACCGCATCAGGTCCACTATGGATGCAGCAGTACTTAGGCAATGGAAAATCTGTTTGGTTCGCTTGCATCGTCCAATGGTGTCTCCATCCTCGGACACCTTAAATAGTGCTCTCGTTGCCTGCATCGTCTTTCTTTATGACAATGTGTGCGTGTCCGTTGCCCACCGAGTCGCCCTCCACTCCGTTTTCTTTGGCCTGATCCCTCAGCGCTAACTTCTTGTGTCTCTTGACAATTATGAAATAGAGGCCTCCCCAGAGCAGGTTGGATAGGAAGTAGAGTCCCGTGATCAAGCCCAAGAATGTCATTCTGCAAAGTGAAACACATTGGAACAGGGGAGGTTAAGTAAATGTAAGTGTTTTCATTTGGAAGTTCTTGACAGAGTTCTAACCAAAATAAATAATATTCTACTTAATGGCAAGTGTGTAAAAGTGTAGAAATCCAGAGAAAATGTTTTGAAATACAAATAAAAAAACTTTAATTGACCCAGAAGTAGAGGTGAGATACTGACTCCTTTTTGTTAGGCCCACGTGATGATGTTACACATTGCACCTTTAAACTGTGACTTTAAATGATTAATTCCAATGGTACAGCTGATGGTTGAATGTCTCTTAAAAATCAAAGTCATCTTTATTGTCAATTCTTCCATTTGTGCAAACATACAGAAGATCTGAAAGTACCGTTCTCTCTTTGTCCAAAATAAAGTGTATTGTAGTAATAATAAAAAATAATAATAGTAATAAAGTAATAAAGTGCAGAACAGCAAACAACAACAACAACAAAGAACATTTAGACAACACATAAATTAAGAAATATAAAAAACTATAAAAAATGTAAGTCTGTATTATAGCAGCATTCAGACTTAAACTAGATTCAAACTTTTAGAGATATATTAGCAAACATCGTCATCACAGGAATGTTACGGATAGAGTATTCCATCAATAAAACACCATAAAACTGTACCTGAACTTATCAGCATCATAGAAGCGGCATGCTCCCCGGCCTCCACACTGCTTGGTGCCCCACTTCAAGCAGGTTCGGTCAATCAGTGCTCCGAAATATATTGGAGGAGGTATCCCACCTGAAAACACAGAGAGTCACATTTTCTTACACATATCAAGAGCTAATAATACAATATGAGCCTGGTTCTTGAATTTGGAAAATACCTTGAATATGATGATTTTACACACAAATCAGTATTTCAGATACGTACCCAAAGTTCTCACTATTAGTGTCTGCATACCCAAAGCCAGTGACTTCAGGTCTTTCTGTATGGACCTGGAAGATAAACCCAAATACTATCACATCAGAACTCAAAATCAGCATTTTAGTTGTGAGAATATAAACAAGATGCAATATTACCCGCAACAATGTTATAGAGGCAGTACACACAAAATTGGTACAGAAATCAATAAAACAATGCAAGGCATAACCATAAAAGATGTTTCGCTGACCTGAGCAGTACGATGTATCCCGGCGTACCCCCACAGGCAGAAATGAAAGACCCCAAAACGGACAAAGCCATGTAGATTTTGAATATGTTTTCACAGTTGTTCCCCCTGGGGCACTGGCCCAGCTCTGCAGACATGTTGATGGCCGGAGTCATCGTCTCTCCAACGCAGGTACAGTTATGAAACATCTAAAGAACCAGAAGAAAGAGATATGTACAACTACCTTTGACTGTGGGATTTATGTGTACGTCAAGACTTTTTTGACAATTGCCAATGAACCAGAGGAATGATAAAAAAAGAAACTTCTCTCGATTTTCTTGATATGCGAGAGGAGTTGTTGTGTGCCTCTAGCTCTCATCTTTAATCTAGCAGTCCTATCTATTTTTAGGAGAACAGATCAGCGGCAGTCTTACCATGTCCTTGCCGATGCCGGTGGAGGTTTGGCAGCCAGCCAGGCAAGGCGAGGCGTACGTTACCCCGTTGTGGGCGCACACTGGGTCCCAATGCTTCACTGAGCAGGAGCAGCCCATGTTGCACTGGGACAGCAAGGTCTGCTGGCTGTAGGACACCTGAGAATCCCTGGTGCACACAGACGGGTACAGAGAAGCGTGAGTCGGGGGGTTTGTTCCAGGGAGGAATGAATGAGTTTCCTTGGAGATTATTCTTTATTATTCGAAACACTTAAATATATAAAATATAAATATTTTTTTTAAAGTATAAAAATCATTTAAAAAGTGATGGGAAATGGGTTTGTATGCCACTCACCCTTGATAGGACACAGTCAGACCTGCCACCTCGGCCATATCACAAGAGATGAAGATCTGGATGAAGAGCAGACACAAGGACCCGACGGAGGCGGCGATTGACACCCTGGCTGCTCCGATGACACCCAGCTTGAAGCGCTTCAGGATGAGGCCTCCGGTGATGATTCCCAAAGCTACTGCTGGCAGGTTCAGTATGCCTGGATGGACGAATGAATTGATCAATGAATGGATGGATGAATAATATATGCTGGGGAAAGTATAAAGTCCTACTAATCACAGGGTTTTTTTTGCCATAAAGTGATAAAAACAATGTGTCAAAGACATTGGGTAACAAATAAACGTGTTAAAGACGACACATAGAGAGCAAAGGAATGATGATTCCTAATGTCAAGGGACTACATATGTGTCAAGGGTCTACATATATGTAAAGGACTAGAGATATGTCAAGGACTAGAGATTTGTCAAGGGACTACAGATGTGTCATGGGACTACAGATGTGTCATGGGACTGACTACAGATGTGTCAAGGCACTACAGATGTGTCAAAGGACTAGAGATGCGTCAAGGGACTACAGATGTGTCAAAGGACTACAGATGTGTCAAGGACTACAGATGTGTCAAGGGACAACAGATGCAAATTAGCTGTGTAGCTACAATATGTTACAGTGAATCAAATGGTGACATTTATGTTTTAACTGTACATGGTCCCTTTTAAATAAAGATAATAATAATTAAATATTGAGCTATTCTAGCTTCCCGTCCACAGCCCTGAACCAGCTCCACCTGTCATGTTACAAATGTGTTCATTTTAATTTATTGTAACTATTTAGATTAGATTACATTATAAACATGTATTAATTCCCTGTGGGGAAACTTATTTGTCACCAACAAGTCATTCTGACGAAAAATAGACACAACAGACAAGAAACACACGAAAAGGAACAAACAAAACCAGAAGATGCTCCATAAAACATGACCAACAGAAAGATGCTAAATCCAAAAAATAAATAAAGCTGTTCATTAAGACTGAAAAAAAAAAAAATAAGCTACTATAACCTGTGCATTTTTTCTCTCTCTCTAATAATTTTTTTTTTTTTTTTGTACCCTGTCCTAAAATTAAAAATAAAAATAAATTAAAAAACCGAACCGCTGCTGGAATGGAAGACCTTCTCAGTCGCTCAATGGAACACCGAGGCATCTTAACCCTTGTGTTGCCTTCGGGTCAATTTGACCCGATTCAATGTTTAACCCTCCTGTTACCTTTATATTTACTAACATATTTTACCCTTGAGGTCAATATGACCCCAGCTATTAAAATCTCCAGAAAATTATTAGAATTAATATTGTTTTCCAAGTTTAAGTGTGAGGTACTTTATGTTTGTTTGTTGACTCCCGAAAGAACACCGACATTAAACATTGAATCGGGTCAAATTGACCCGAAGGCGACAGGAGGGTTAAGTCGCTCACTGAATGAACTTCGGACATTCTTAAAAACACGGTGTCCCACATGTTTAGCTTGGCCCTTGTCCTCTTTTGTATGGTGACCTCCAGTGAGTCAGGGGGAAGGCCAATCACCGAACCAGCCTTTTGCCTTTTTGAACCATTGCCACCGTTTTATCCTCTGCAGTAGTTTAATATTTGACACTGTTAAATAAATGAATGTGGATCCTGTTACAATTTCTTTTCTTCATACAATTGAACTGTCTCTGTCGACGTGAGTTTCTTCAACATGGCATTCATACTACGATTGACAGGAGCTGTACATTTTAGCCATTGATCCATTACTTTTAGTCGACTGTTTTATTTGTTCAATAATGATCCAATATTTTAAAATAGTTTATTAATTACTCCTAGCTATCTTTTTAAACCATTTTAATTTTTTTGATTTTAACTGTTTGAAACATTGATCCAATAGTTTTAACTCGTTTAACCATTTACGCACTACATTTAATTCGCTGTTTGAGCTATTTATACAGTTTAAAACTTAACAGAACTGTTTGTCAATATTTCCAAATAGTGTTACTGTGTATTCATTACTCCTGGCTATCCCGTTTAACCATTTCCACAATACTTTTAGCTTTGAGCTGATACATCCATTCATTTGCTAACCCTTTCACTCTCGATCTTCAGGTCTTACGGCTGACCCAATAACATTTAAAACATATATAATTAACTGTTCCAACATCGTTCTGCGTACAGAACAATGCAAAAGTAACACCATCATCTGGCCGTGCTGGTACTCAGTCATAAAATGCTTATCTTAGTTTGGGGGGCTACTTTACAGACACAGAAGGAGAGACCCCAGTGGGCTACTCCGCGCTTACGCTTCAAGTCAACTTTATCTCTCAAAATCACACTTCCCTTCAATAACATCATTGTTTAAGTTGCAGTAAAGACTGAACAGGGCTCAGTTATCGCTCTGTACCTATGAGTAAAATGGCCCTGGAGGCCGATTGGCCGAAGGCTTGCTCCATGTACTTTGGCTTGAAGGTGATCATGCCAATGAAGCCGTTGACGGAAACCAGGTACGTGAGGACCATCATCGTGAAGATGCTGTTCTTGAAGAGCCTCCTCAGGGACGGCACAAAATCTGGTGGGGAACAAAGAGAAATGGTTGGAATAAAACTAAAGTAGTTTCATTGAGAAACACGATGGCTTCCTTGTTGTTGCCGGAGTGAATTGTTAAAATATACAGTATAAAAAGTCAAATTCATTTGGTGTCCTTAAGTCTTTGCATACAAAATAGCAGCCGTTTTGAGAATGGCATACATTTATATTTGAAGTGGAAATGTTTTTTTCATAATTATAAAAATAATGTGATTATTTAAGGGACTACATATGCAAATTAGTTGTATAGCTTCAATCTGGTACAGTGCATCAAATGGTGACATTTAGGTTTTAACTGTGCATGGTCCCTTTTAAAAATTATATTATAATAATAGTAATAATAATAATATGTCTATTCACAAACACAATGCAAATGAGAATACACACATATTTAGTGTGGCATAATTTGTTGTCATTTTACAGACATTAAAGAGCTTTCTTTACGCAGCTTGTCTTTGTTCTTTGGTCTCTTTATCGTCTATTTGTGTAATCTTTTTGTATTCGTTGATTCATTTTATAATATCCCTTTCAAATAATTATGTGATGTTATGTCATGTTGTAATGAACTCTGGCGTGACTGTCCCTATGGTTAGATAACTGTTTCCATATGTTTTTCTGCACTGAAGTGTCATTCAACTCAGATTGCGCCGGAGTTAGTTGCTGCATTTCCAGTGTTAAGGGTCACGGATCACAGGCTGTGAATTTGCTGGGCTTCACCTGGTAAATGATTGAAAACCTCCACCCTGAAAACTATTTTTGTATTGACACATCTCTTGGTGTTTTAAATCGTATATAAGTAGTTTAGGGCATGCATTGCTCTTCATAGATAAAACGGGAATAAGTCAAGTAATATGAGATGACCTGTGCTATAAATTACAGCTGGAAAAACAAACAAAGCACTCTGCTTCATAGCATTTTAAACTGATGCAAAAGTGGGGGTGGTACCTTTAGCCAGCTCCTTTAAGGAAACTGGCTTCTCCTCCTGATCCTGGTTTTCGTCTCCGAGGAAATTCTCCTGCTCCGCTGTTGTGGCGAGCTCGGTGCCCGTACTGTGGCTCTGCTCTTGCCCCTGTTTGGGCAAAGACTTGGGCAAGAACCAGAACGGGATACTGGCCAGCAGGATCACGGTGCCAGTCACTATGAAGCCCAGCCACCAGGCCCCCACCCAGCGGGAGTCCTTATAGTTGATGGTGATGCTGTCTGGGAGCAGAAGCCGAGCAAAGACGTCGGGTTAGGAAGTGTTTGAAGGACTGTTTTGCAATCACTTTATGACACACTTGGAGGAAGGGATTATTGTTGTGCTGAAGGTCACTTTAATGCTAGATTTTGTGTAATAAGTAGGGCTGTCAATCGATTAAAAAAAATTAACTAATTAATCGCACATTGTGAAATTGCGATTAATTACAAACTTTTAATCGCGATTAATCGCGATTAATCGCAATTGAAAGTTTGTTCCTTCTTTTTAAAGACAAAACTGCTTCTCTGACTGACAGGCTGCTATAGAGCCTCACATGTGTGGTGGGAGGTCCTTGTGATTTACTGAGTGATCATTGGTTGTTTTTTTCGCAAAATGTTGACAGACAAACGGATTGACCAATCACATTGAAGGTTTCATGTGACGAGTTCTTTCCGCGCCGCGTCACCCGACACGTCGCCCTCCGTTCCTCTGTGTATCAGAGGGGGAGACGGAAGGAAGGAGGAGCAGGAGGAAACCCGACTGATTCATCCACGAGTTAAACTCATTTATGATCCTTATTTTTGCGGAGAAATAATTGTTTTAAAAACGGAAACAGTGTCAAACCGTACTGCCGCGGTTTGACACTCAGAGGAATGTAACAACTTCAACGAACACCGGAAGCAAGTCGAAGTGTCCTTGAGCAAGGCACTGAACCCCCAGTTGCTTCCCGGGCGCATCACTGCAGCCCACTGCTCCTTAATAACTAAGGATGGGTTAAATGCAGAGAACTAATTTCCCCTTGTGGATTAATAAAGTATATTAAAAATAAAAAAATAAAAAATAAAGAATCTATAAAAAAAATAACAATAATAAGGTCTGCACACAGCCAATATTTTCCTTATCAATCAAAAGAAACTGACTTAATGGGTGAGAACTACCAATTTGTGTCACATTAACACACATTGAACACATCTCATGGATCATGGAGGTCTGGATCGTGGTCCATACACTCTGTCATACTCATTGAATTTGTTGTAACTCGCTAATGATTCCTTCTGTAAACGTGACATATATTGCTTCTGTCCATCCTGGAGAGGGATCCTCCTCTGTTGCTCTCCTGAAGGTTTCTGAAAAGTTTTTTTCTATTTTTTGGGAGTTTTTCCTGGTTCGATGTGAGGTCAAAGGTCAAGGATGTCGTATGTGTACAGATTGTAAAGCCCGCTGAGGCAAATTTGTAATTTGTGATATTGGGCTATATACAACAAACTGAATTGAATTGAACACATAGGTCCCATACCTAAATCCACAGACCCGATGTCCACGTAGACCTTGGCCAGGTAGGACCCGAGCATGAACCCAAACATAGGGCCTAAAATTCCCACTGTATGGATGCAGGCTAGGGAACGGAGAACGAGAGAAAGACATGAGATGTAGCAATCAAGTATTATCCAACATATATAGGACAGGCACACAGAAGAGCAACAAAGCACTGACTAAGTGGGCTAATAGAGTAAACAGAGAGTAACATCCTTTCAAGTGAAATAAAGTAGATACAACTGCAGTGACATATCTGTAGTGCAGTGGGAAATGTCCCGATGAGGTCCGGAGGTAAAGAGTAACTCACCCAAATAGAAAGGAGTGTTCTCTTCTTTGGAGAAGTCGTCGAGGTAGGACACACCCAGAGGCATGATGGGAGTCTCTCCAATGCCACGCAGCATGTTTCCCAAGAAGACGTAGATCCACAGAGACGAGCCGGACGCCTTTTCACAAGCTGAGGGAGGAATGAAATGAAACGGGGACATGATATTGACAACTCTGTTTTGTGCTTCTATGAGTGACTTGATGTGGTATCTCCTCTGTGTGTGTGTTGTTACCCGTTATGGCCTCTAAATCAGGCGTCTCATCTGCCAGGCTGTGGTTGGACAGGCAGGGCAGGAGGCTCTCAGTGCTGTTGGTATTTGTGGCGTGAGACACGCTGGTCTCATACTTGTACCTGTGGGAAACCAATTGAGAATAGTTACAACGCCGTCTATTTCAAAAAGATTATCTGAAAATTACAAAGGCTATTAATAATTCGGACTTCTATAGCGCTTTTCTAAATACCCAAAGACGCTTTACAGGGAACAAGAGACAGACAGAACAAAACAAAAAGTTAGCAGACAAGACGAACAAACAGGAACAGTAACGTGAAGAAAGGAAAACAAACGGGGTGACAAACTGGAGAAGCTGTATGAGTCGTATCGGGGTAAGGGATTAGCAGGTGAACGCGATTTGGAAGAGGTGTGTTTTGAGGGCTTGCTCAAATAATGGTAGGGTGGGAGCCTGACGGATGTGGATGGGGAGAGCGTTCCAGAGGGGGGGGGGGGGGTGCAGCTGCCGAGAAGGCCCGGTCACCCCAGGTCCGACGCTTGGTCCTGATGATCTTCCGAGTGTTTGTGCCGGCGGACCTGAGGCAACGGGTTGGAGCGTGGAGGGGGAGGAGGTCTGAAAGATAGGGAGGGGCCATGTTGTTTCGGGCTTTGTAGGTGATCAGTAGAAGCTTGAAGTCTATCCTGTACTTGACCGGGAGCCAGTGGAGGTGGTGTAGGACCGGGGTGATGTGTTCAAAGCGTCTGGTGGAGGTGAGCAGACGGGCGGCAGAGTTCTGGACACATTGAAGTTTATTGATGATTTTGTTGGGGGAGCCGTAGAGGATGCTCTTGCAGTAATCAAGTCTTGATGTTATGAGGGCGTGGATGAGGATTTCAATGGTGGCAGGGGACAGGGAGGGCCGGAGTCGTGCGATGTTCCTGAGATGAAAGAAGGCTGTTTTGGTGACGTGGTTGGCATGGGGGAGGAAAGAGAGGGTGGGGTCAAGGATGATGCCGAGGTTGCGGACCTTGGTAGAGGGGGTGACGATGGAGCCATCGATATTGAGAGAGATGGTCTGGGCGGAGCGGGTGAGGGAGTTAGGGCCAATTATGAGTATTTCAGATTTGTTGCAGTTGAGTTTGAGAAAGTTCTGTTGCATCCATGATTTTATTTCGGTTAGACAGGTGGTGAGAGTGGTGTGGGTGACTGAGGTGATGGTCTTGGATGATAGGTAGAGTTGGGTGTCGTCGGCGTAGCAGTGGAAGTTGAGACCATGACGACGGATGATTTGTCCAAGGGGAAGGATGTAGATGATGAAGAGGAGGGGACCGAGCACGGACCCTTGAGGGACACCGTGAGAGACAGGGGAGGTGGAGGAGTTACAGTTGTTTATGGCAATGAATTGATGTCGATCTGAGAGATATGAGGTAAACCAGGAGAGGGCGGGGCCAGTTATGCCAACGGAGTGATGGAGACGTGAGAGGAGGATGGAGTGGTTGATGGTGTCAAAGGCGGCACTGAGGTCTAGGAGGATGAGGATGGTGAGGAAGCCAGAGTCAGCAGAGAGAAGTATGCCATTTGTGATTTTTAGTCGGGCAGTTTCAGTGCTGTGTTTTGAGCGGAAGCCGGATTGGAAAGGTTCGTAGAGATTATGGCGATTGAGGTGGGATTTAAATTGAGATGCAACATGTCTTTCAAGGATTTGGAAAGGTAGGGGAGGTTGGAGATTGGACGGAAGTTGTTGGGGTCAAGACTAGGTTTTTTCAGCACGGGGGTGACAGCAGCGAGCTTAAGTGTGTGTGTGTGGGGGGGGGGGGGGGGATATAAAACCAGAGGAGAGTGAGGAGTTGATGATGTTTGTGATGAGAAGGGAGAGTGAGGGGAGGCAGGCCTTGACTAAGGAAGAGGGGATGGGGTCGAGGGCACAGGTGGAGGTCTTCATGCTGGAGACAATGGTGAAGAGGTAGGTTTTATTGATTGGACTGAAGGAAGAGAGTGAGTGGATTGAAGGTGGGGGAGGGTCATGTAGAGGGCTGGGGGAGAGGTAGTGGAGGAGGCAGCCAGCTGGTTGTGTATTTGGATGATTTTGTTGTTGAAGAAGGATAGAAATGAGTTGCATTTGCTGGTGGTGAAGGAGGTGGTGATGGTGTCTATGGGTTTGAGGAGTTTGTTGATGGTGGAAAACAGCATTTTGGGGTTGTTGGAGCCGGATTGGATGATAGAAGAGTAATGAGAGGAGCGAGCGGCGTTGAGGGCATCTTTGTATTGTTGTTGGTGGAGTTTGAAGGCATCCAGGTAAACAGTGAGTCCAGTTTTTTTTTAAAGTCGTTCTAGTCGACGGCCCTGTTTTTTTAAATGGCGGAGTTGGTCAGTGTACCAGGGGGCAGAATGGTTGAAGGAGACAAGCTTGGTTTTTTTGGGGGCAATAAGGTCAAGACAGGTGGAGAGTGCATGATTATAGTCATTGACCAGGGCAGTGGGGGAGGCGGTCGGAATAGGAGCAGAGGCAGAGACGATAGCAGACAAGGAGGAGGAGAGTGAGGGGAGGTTGATGGATTTAATGTTCCGGAATGTAATGGTGGCACTCTGCTTCACATGGGGGATGGGGATGTCAATGTCCAGGGTGATAGCCAGGTGGTCGGAGATGGTGAGGTCAATGCTGGTGAGATTGGAGATGGTAATGCCGGAGGTGCAGACCAGGTCAAGTGTATGTCCTTTTTTATGGGTGTGAAAGTCGACATGTTGGGTGATGTTGAAATAGTTGAAGATGTCCAGGAGTTCTTTGGTGCTTGTGGAGTCAGGAGAGTCGACGTGTATGTTGAAGTCACCGAGTAGCAGGATGGATGGAGAGATGGCGCAGAGTTCTGTGAGGAATTCAGATAGTTCAGAGGGGAAAGCCGGGTTAGGGGATCGATAAATGGTTGCAGTAATCAGGGGTTTGGGACCAGACAGTTTCAAAATAAGGTGTTCGAACGAGGATGGAGCCGGGATGGTTATTGCAGTTGTGTTAATGTCATTTCGTATAATTGTGGCTATTCCAACACCACGCCCATGGAGGCGTCAATGTATGAATATCCAGGGGGAGTGGTTTGATTTAATGAGAAGTAGTCATGTGGGGTTTGCCAGGTTTCAGTTAAACAGAGAAGTCCAGATTATTGTCCGTGATGAATTCGTTGAGTTAGAGGCCTTGTTGTTGATGGAACGGGGGTTGAACAGAGCAACCTTGAGGTGTGGGTGAATTTTGACATGCTGGGATGCTTTGGAAAGTGGGTGGAGCCAGGCAGCGCACTCATTCAGGTTGTTGTGGAGGGGACGTGCAGTAGTTGCGGCGATGCGATGTGCGGACCAGAGGGAGGGGATGAAATGAGTGAAGCGATCAGGCAGGGAGTAAATAAACTTTCTACGGGAGGCTCTGTGGATGTAACGGCGACGGCGGAGGAGTCCAAGTGCTGTGATGGCTGCAATGAACGGAGTAGCAGAGCAGTTGTTTAGTTTGAGGAGTTGTGAGGAGGAGTATTGTAGAGTCATGGCAGCCGGGGTGGTTGAAGTGGACGTGGTAGGTGAGAGGTTTCTCTTCAGCACTGTAGCCAGGCTGACAGAGAGTCACAGCTCTGTGGAGCCGAGTATTCCTATAGACCTCAGTGGTAATGACTTCATGAACTTCTTTAATGAAAATATTTTAACTATTAGGGACAAGATTAATAATCTCTTGCCCTTAACCAGTGCCAATCTGTCCTCAAGTGGAATGGCCTTGGAAACCGCTGTATGCCCTGGTGTATATTTGGAGGGCTTTTCTCCCATCAACCGTGACCAATTATCTTCAACGGTTTCTACTTCTAACACGTCTACCTGTCTCTTGGACCCCATCCTGACGAGGCTGCTTAAAGACGTTTTG
Organism: Pseudoliparis swirei; assembly: GCF_029220125.1. Lineage (NCBI taxonomy): Eukaryota > Metazoa > Chordata > Actinopteri > Perciformes > Liparidae > Pseudoliparis > Pseudoliparis swirei. The sequence continues at coordinate 9,191,128 of NC_079397.1, read as the reverse complement.
CCTTTAATTGGCAGCTCTCTATTAGATATTATCAATGTGTCTCTGCTAACAGGCCACGTACCACATTCCTTCAAAGTGGCTGTTATTAAACCTCTCCTGAAGAAGCCCACTCTGGATCCAGAGGTGTTGGCTAACTACAGACCGATCTCTAACCTCCCTTTCCTCTCCAAGATCCTTGAGAAAGTGGTCGCAAATCAGTTGTGCGACTTTCTACATCATAATAGTTTATTTGAGAAATTTCAATCAGGATTTAGAAAACACCACAGCACCGAGACGGCACTGGTGAAAATTACAAATGACCTCTTAATGGCAGCAGATAAAGGACTCCACTCTGTACTGGTCTTGTTAGACCTTAGTGCTGCATTCGACACCATTGACCATGACATCCTATTACAGAGACTGGAGCAGTCGATTGGCATTTCAGGCACGGCACTAATTTGGTTTAAATCCTATTTATCAGATCGATCTCAGTTTGTATTTGTAAACGATGACGCCTCGATAACCACCAACGTTAATCACGGAGTTCCACAAGGTTCTGTGCTTGGACCAATTTTATTTACCTTATACATGCTTCCTTTGGGCAATATTATCAGGAAACATTCCATAAACTTTCATTGTTATGCAGATGATACTCAACTATATCTATCGATAAAATCAGAGGAGAGCAACCAACTCGGTAAAATTCAAGCATGTCTTAAAGACATAAAAACATGGATGACCTGCAACTTCTTGATGTTAAACTCAGACAAAACCGAAGTAATTTTAATCGGCCCTTTCTGTAGACGGCATTGCCCTGGCATCCAACACCACTATAAAGAATCTTGGCGTTATCTTTGATCGGGACTTGTCCTTTAACTCCCACGTAAAGCAAATCTCAAGGACTGCATTCTTTCATCTATGTAATATTTCAAAAATCAGGCACATCTTGTCTCAAAAAGATGCAGAAAAATTGGTTCACGCGTTCGTTTCTTCGAGACTGGATTACTGCAACTCCTTATTATCAGGCTGCTCTAATAAGTCTCTTAGGTCCCTCCAGTTGATCCAGAATGCTGCAGCTCGTGTTCTCACTAAAACTAAGAAAAGAGATCACATCACTCCTGCACTAGCTGCTCTGCACTGGCTCCCAGTAAAATCAAGAATCACTTTTAAAATTCTTCTCTTAACCTACAAAGCCTTGATTGGTGATGCACCATCATATCTTAAGGAGCTTGTAGTACCATATTGCCTCACTAGAGAGCTACGCTCACTAAATGCGGGACTACTTGTAGTTCCTAGAGTCTTAAAAGTAGAATGGGAGCCAGAGCCTTTAGTTATCAAGCTCCTCTTTTATGGAACCAGCTTCCACCTTCAGTCCGGGAGGCAGACACAGTCACCTCGTTTAAGAGTCGACTTAAGACTTTCCTCTTTGACAGAGCTTATAGTTAGGGCTGAATCAGGTTCACCTGGTCCAGCCCCTTGATATGCTGCTATAGGCTTATAGCTGCCGGGGGACGTTTAGGATGCACTGAGTACCTATCTCCTCTTTTTTCTCTCCTTAAGGATGAATTTTCATCTCTCAATCACACGTTACTAACTCTGCTTTCTCCCCGGAGTCCTTTTGACTTCACGTCTCATTGGGTCATTGGACCCTATGAGAGGACATAGATCCTATCTGCCTGATGGATCATTGAGGTCTGGGTCGTGGAATTCCTGCTCCTGACTACGCCACTGTCCTGTTGAGACTCCGCCCACTGTTGAGACTCCGCCCACTCCTGCTCCCCACCGCCATCTGCCTGATGGATCGTGGAGGTCTCCATCGTGGAATATGCCTACTATGAACTATTCATACACTCTGTCACATTCATTGAATGTATTTAAACTCTAAATCTGTCCTTCTGGTCACATTACATCTATTGCATCTGTCCATCCTGGAGAGGGATCCTCCTCTGTTGCTCTCCTGAAGGTTTCTTCCCTTTTTTTCCCCCTGAAGGGTTATTTGGGAGTTTTTCCTGGTCCGATGTGAGGTTTTGGGGCAGGGATGTCTATGTGTACAGATTGTAAAGCACTCTGAGACAAATTTGTAATTTGTGAAATTGGGCTATACAAATAAACTGAATTAGTAGCCGGCGGCTAGCGGGAGACCGGCGGCCAGCCGGCTAGTTGTCCAGGGAGGAGGTATGAGGTGGAGAGCAGGAGAAGTGGCCGGCACGATCCGCAGCAGGCAGGCCGTCGGAGCTGAACCGCTGGGACCGAGGGCAGGAGGTTGGAAGCCGGTAGGTTCGCGGGTAGCTGTCAGCTAGCGGGAGACAGCTAGCTAGCTAGCAAGCCAGCTGTTCGTGGCAGTGGAGAGCAGGTGCGACAGGTAGCAAACAAAACAAAAAACAAAAACAACAAACAAAACAAAAAGAAATAGCGTGGGTGTGAATTTGGGAGAAGGTAAAACAAAAAACGGACCAGACGGAGCGGCGTTAAATTCGCCAGCGTCCCCCTCTGTAGACCGGAAGGGAAAAAAGCTCCGTATTACGAGATTAGATGTAATCTAATCATTTATTAGATGTAAATGTAATGCTCAATATGCGTGAAATCATTTGTGTTTATGCAGCATGAAAACACTGTGTAGGCTACATGTCTTTAAAATCGTAATATCTCCCTTACAACCATGGCTGGATTACTAAATCCCCCAAAACCCCTTCAACTTCCTGTGTGACTTCTGATTCATGAGACTTTAATCAACTGCAAGTCTATGAAGCACAAGATTAACCCTTTATTTTGGGCGAGGAACCAACTATGGTAACTTCATTGATGTTGATTTTCTACCTATAAACAATATATTTGTTGTAACAGTAAAACAGTATTGTTATGTCCTCCAATAGCACTGTAATGTTGACATTTAGAATTTCAAAGTATTTCAATGAGTTCCCTCTAAAGGGTTAAGCAAACCAGGTTATGTATTATTTCTTAATATTCTGACTGTGTTTTGTAGACACTATAATCGTATGAACTAATGTACACACACAATCCTTGCCCTGGTAGTCTGACTTTCTCATAAAGCTCTTTATAGTCTGCTGTGTGCACTAATGTTGGAAACGACCAGCCAAATACAAAGGTTATGAGCCTCGTTATATGACAGACCAAACCGGTCAATAGATATAATTAGCTGTTATTTTCCGATATTATATTCATTCCTCTGTGCATATTGAATCCTGAATAACAGTAGTTCGTTAACTCTTCCCTTTGTGGTTAAATTAAACGCTAAGATTCCACAGCAGCTCTGCTGTGATTCTAATTAAATGATGTGTATCATTAACAACATTTGATTCATAAGAAGATTAAGGAAACCGTGTATACTAACAGTCCCTGGAAGAAGTGAGGCAGGGCCATGAGGTAAGATCCAGCAGCCATGATCACACAGCCGATAGCAATCAGCCGGGGACGGTGGAGCTTAGCGCCGAAGTAGCTCACGAAGGCGATCACCAAGAGGTTACCTGGGGGGGAGAAGAATTACAATAACTGAATGAATAATTCACACTTCTGAAGATATGCATACGGTCCTTACGTGATTAGATCAAGAGCGCTCTCATGTCTATATGCTAATTGAGAAGCTATAGTCAGCAGGCGGCCAGCATAGCTTAGCAGGACAAGGGGACACATTTAGCCTCTGAAGCCCACCAATTAATTAAAAAAACATCTATATCCCTAATATTTTTGTTTTAAAGTAAGCTGCACATACCCATTTCGAAGCTGCCATCAATGACCCCAATGAGGGAGCTGGGGATGTCAAAGCGTCTCTCGATCTGGGTGATGGAGCTCTTCATGTAGGCTCCACCAAAGGCTTTGGCGAAGTATACAGATGCCAATGAGGCCAGGAAGAGCTGGAAACACAACACACACAACCAGCATGTTGGGTGAAACTGCTCTTCTCTACAACAAGAACAGTTTGATTTGATTCGTTGAGGTTCAGTGATAATCCCCCCTTCAAGAATTCCCAGTGAGAGGATTCATCTACATTGTTTGGAAGGTTTTTGAATGAGGCGATTGCATTTCAAAGGGTAAAAGGATGTGATTGTACCTCGCACAGATGATAAGGTCAATGTCTGTATCAACACATGATGGATAAGGCTCACGCACAACACCAAGCACACGTTTAAAGATCTTCACTTCTGTTTTATCTCTGATTGGATTTACATTCACTCTGATTAGTTTAATCTTGTGTGTACGGACAAATAAACAGGACATTGCAGTCACGCTATTCAAGTTGTCGTCCTCGTCAAATTAAAGGGACACAATGTTTTTTTTGTGTGTACTGGAGATTTCAATGTTTAGTGAAATCCTAAATCTTTAGAAACTCATTTGAGTCCTTTTAGGATCGCCTTGCTTGACAACGTGCTGTAGGTCGTAGACGATTGTGTAAATATGTGGATAGAACAGATAAAGCTTCACAAACAAACACATTTCTTCCAGTTCACTGTGCAATAAATCAATATTAACAACTAATATTAACTACTAGCGTTCAGATAATGTCCAATTTTCTTATATGATCATTCTGAAGTATCTAATTAACTGTGCAGCCACATTGATAAAGTGAATCAATAACAAACAGCTTGCACATGCAATTCACACAGGTCACTGCAATGATGTCCTGACTTTGAGCTCGATCTCTGTGCCGATCTAACACGAGAGATTGACAAGAGAAAAGACACTTTTTATGGATTCAAAGTCTAATTTGGTGTCAAAGTCTTAGATTGTATCTAGTCAAGAGGATTATTATGATTTATTTTCTTCTTTTTGGTTAATGCTTTGCTTTTAACTGCCTCTCTAGGGTTAAGCAGTGGTCAGAAACAGAGGATTGTGACACGGCAATGACATGCCAAGATAAACACGTAGAGATAAGGTAAAAGGCAAGCTGTTTTTACAATGATATTTAAAAACGTTAGCATGGTCACTGATCCATTTGTGAGAACAACAATGCATATAAATTAGGGCTGTGAAACGATTAAAGTTTTTAATCGGATTAATCACAGGTTTTTGTGGATTAATCATGATTAATCACATATTACCGATATTCTCGGTATATTTTGTGAGAACATAGAGATTTATGACAAAAGACGGATATATACATTTATACATTCTACTATACAATGGTGCTGCAACTCAGCAGTTATTTAGCAGTTTTCTTCCATATGGAACATTAATACATCTTCATCATAAACAGAATGTTTAACCCTCCTGTTACCTTTCGGGTCAATTTGACCCCATTCAATGTTTAATGTCGGTGTTCTTTGGGGTCAATTTGACCCCAGGCTGTTTTTCACTGTGTCAAACATATAAGAAATATCAACTTTTTTATTTATTCAAAGGGATATTTAGGTAGTCAACAAACAAACATAAAGTACCTCACACTTAAACTTGGGAAGCAATATTAATTCTAATAATTTTCTGGAGGTTTTAATTGCTGGGGTCAAATTGACCCCGAGGGTAAAATATGTTAGTAAATGTAAAGGTAACAGGAGGGTTAAACAGAACATTTTTCTCTTGTTTGTCAACCATTAACTCCACCATGATACAATCTAAAGGCCTCTAGTCTTCCTCTAGCAGCTGCTGAGGCAAACTGACTGTGTGGGTTTTCTTCATGAACTGGGCCGTGATGAAAGGGACGGCGGGGACACCGCTGCAAAGCTGAAACCTCACCGGCCCGGACAGGTGGACAGATTGACAAGTGACTTTTTTTGCTCGGTCCCGATGCGCGCGCACGGAGCTCTGTGGCGCGCCAGACGGAGATCGATAAGTGTTAACGCAACGCGTAGAGACAGAAATGACATGCTGCTGTGGAGATACGATCAACAACAGACGTTTAGTTTAATAAAAGAACAAAGACGTGCTATAGAGAACATGTCAGGGGGCGGGCCAACCTTTTAATGTCATGCGATCTACCAACACTACGCCGCGATCGACTGGCAGGTCGCGATCGACGTGTTGAGACCCTGATCTACAGGAAGTAAAAGTCGTAACAAGGTTTCCGTAGGTGAACCTGCGGAAGGATCATTACCGATGAACAGCACGACCGTCTGCATGAGAGCGGACAGAGTTCAGATTGAAGTGGTGTATTGGAAGCTCATTTTGCAAGTGACTTTTTTTTCGTCCCGACGACCAACAACAGACAGATTGGAAGCTCATTCTGCGCATGCGTTAAATGCGTTAAAAAAAAAAAACTAGTTAAACCTGTAATTGAATTAACTGAGTTAACGCGTTATTTTTCACAGCACTAATATAAATACAATTATTATGGCCCTTCATGAAGCAGCGAGCTATGTTCCCCGACACTTTGTGCAAAGGGAACACATTACTGACCTTGAGGTTGGAGCAGAACGCTGCACGTGTTTTTTGGGCCTCTATGCTCATGATGCTGCTGTGTGCTCAACAGATGCCAAGAAAGCAGAAAAAAGACACACACACTGCACCGGCACCTGCAAAGAGACACCACGTTCAGGAGTTTGGGGCCAATTATGTGATTTCATCTGATTTAATCAAATAGATTTTCTTCAAAATAGCACAAATTTAAATATAATTAGTCACATCAATGACTTCTGAAAGACTTTATATCATCTTATCAGACAATCGATTGCCCCAAACCGTCAAACATACTGGTATTTTATAAAAATTCACGATGTTCATCTTTCTGATCACATTACAGACAATTTACCAGTAGTTCACACTTAAACACCAGTAAATAGTCAAATATGTTGTCAGTGCGTCTTCCAGAAAGCCGTAGTGCAGAATTAGAGGAAGGGAAAAAACATGAAAAGTATTTACCTGAGAGGCAGCAGCGGTCCTCTGAGGGATGGGGTGGATGTGGTAAAGCAGCTGACGACTCCAGGTACTCGGCAGGACTTTGTGCTTAAAGCCTTATCTCAACCAAACTATAACATCGCATGTAATCAGTAACCCAACCACTTGCTGATCATGTCAATAAAAAACTCTCCAACCTCTCGCACACACAGACACACAGGCACACAACACAAACCCTCAAAACGTGACTCCCCCTGCTGATTAAGTTCCAGTGGGATGTGAGTCTGATCAGCACCGGAAGGTTCAGGGGTTCACCCAATGCAAACACACACACACACACACACATACACACACACACACACACTCACGATCTGCGCACACATCCTTCTCTGTGAACATCACACGTCTTCCAAGTATCCATCCTTTGGTGCGCACAACAAACAGCAGCAGCGTGAAGCGGCCCGAAGCTTATTTTACAAGCCCGCTGCTTCTGTTGCTTTGCTGTTTTTCAAAGACCGAAATGCTTTTCCTCTCCTGGAGAATTTCAGCTTTTGTAAGGCTGGGTGTTTCCTCGGCCTGATCAAAGTCTTCCTGTCCTATTGATAGACCCTAACAATGGCATTCTCCAGGTGTCCTAATGGCTGAGTGTTGCACATCACATCACTTGATTAGATTTATTGGATAGGGTAAGAGACAATCAAGGATTACCCTCACATGTTTAAAATCCAACACGCCCGAGAACATTGAAATCAGCTTTCAGTAATGAGATATTAGAATGAGAAAACGTACAGTTAAATCTGAGAGGGTAAGGTCACCTAAACTACAGAAAGCACATACCTCTTTGGGTAACATCCATACAGAGAGTTGGGTTTATAACATCAAATCAACAGTGTGTTGTTAATATCTTCATAGGGACTTTTCTGCCATGTAATTTGTTGAATATAATTATTGGATTATTTAGAGAAACAATGGTGTTGATTCTTAAATCTGTGTTTTTAGTACATTTCCTCGACCTACATTGTGTTCACAGACCCAGATATGTATCGCAAAGTATCTCAAAATACAACTTATCTGCATGGCTTGATACCACGATTGAGAAGCAATGTTTCTGTTTAATTTGCGAAAAAATAACCCTTTGCTTTCTGGAACACTGGAGAAATCGGAGTGATCGAAACCTCATTATAGTTACTGAGGTTGAGAAATAGAAGAAATTTGAGTTTAATACTGCACCGAAAGAAGATACAAACCTTGGCAAGTTGTCAATGGTTAAGTTTATTTGATTTGAAGTAGATTAAAGAATCGCTTTAGATGAAAAAATACAGTGAGAGATTTTATTTAAGAATCCATATCCATAGAATCCCGCTTTTGATCTGTAAATCAAGAAGGCAACGTGGCCATGAAGCTTATTTCCGGTCTGCGGTGCCGAGATGTTTCAGGGCAGCGGGTCGCAGGCTTTGCAGTCGCAGCCGGTGACGTGCTGGTAGCTGAAGCTCCTGGCCGTGAGGTCCGAGCACTGCAGGGTCACCCGTTTGTTCACGGAGCTCCGCGTCCGACAGCAATTGTTCTTCTGCGTCACGAGCAGGTCACCGCGTAACACAACGCTGTTGCAGTTAGCCAAGGCACCGCAGCAAGTGGGGGAGGGAGGGAAGGAAGGAAGGAAAGAGGGAAAGAGGGACGATGGAGTGCAGAGAGGCATTGACACACACACAGAGGGAGGGAGAGAGATGTGTTATTGTATCCTTAACCAGGTAAAACAGTCAGAAAAATCTCAAGAATTCACACAGGACTGAAGTAAAAGCATAAAAACTCAAAATGTGTGTCACTGTTGGTATTGATCGGAGTATTTTTTCTCACCTGGGCTCAGACTCACAGTGGCCCTGACACATTGGCACCTGCATGAGGGCGGTACAGTTGCTGATTGTGACGTTGATAGCAGTTACCCTCGGGACACAGCTCTGGTTACCTAAAGGCAACGAGTGAGGGAGGCAGTCTGAAGCAAAGCATCTGCAAGATGTGAAGACCTTTTCGTCTTCATCGAGTTTTGAATGCAGGAAAAGCCCCACATTGTTTACATGTGCAATGGTTACATTTGCTGGAACTGAAAAGTCATACTTCTAAAATTTGAAATTGTAAATAACGTCAGCGTTGTATTGATTTCCACTAACTCACATGTGAAGCAACAGTGTTGGTCGTCCCAAATTCTGTCCTCCTGGTGAATACATCGTAAGAGCGAAGGTGAAATCTTCCCTTTTCTAATTATTAATAAATATCCCATTTGGCTCCAGTAGTTTCAGCTTTTAAAGTTTAAACTTTAGGAATAAATAATTTATTTCCAATGGAAATTGCAATAAAAACCCGAGTCATGATTGTAGAATCAGGCAGAGGGGGGAGGGGTACCTCAGGACACTTGTCCTCGGGACAGACTCGAGTCTCAGTGTGAATCCCCTCTTTGATGCAATGGAATGACATGCAGGGATGGTCGGCGTCCTTCCACCGGTCTCCTACCTACACACACACACACACAGACTGATATCGCAACGAAACACTATACACGGGAACATTATTCATTTAATTTAAATCTAAAAAGCATGTTTCCAAAACACTTTCCTTTGCCACGGGGAGATGCCGGTAAAAGATTAGACACAACGTACCTGGTACGTCTGCTCATTATGACTGCACGTCTTCTCAACTGAAATAAATAAGTAATAATGTGTGATTAGTAGTTGTCGTGGGATAGAGAAACTACCAAGAGAGTACTTCTTAAAGCAGGATTTTTAAACATTATGACTTGCGAGGGCTTACCACAAATCTGTTTCTTGCAGCACGGGGTGTTTACCAGTACGGCACTGGGGCCGCATTGCAGAACTGGCTCAAGAGGTCTGGGAACACACTCCTCTGAGCGAGTCTGGTTGTTACATGTGCACACGTGACAGTTGGAGTGCCACTCCTCCCCAGGCTGAAGGACACAAACACTTAAAACAACAATCTAGAATCTAATCCAGAGGATAATTATAGTGCACTGAAATAAAGATACTCACCAGTTTGGGCTCACCGAGTGGTCCTTTACAATCTTATGGACAAGACACAAACTCTGCATTTACACCAGTGATGGCGACACGTCTCTCGGTGTGAGGGTCAGTGTTTTAGGCGTTTATGTTACTCACAGGCACATTTCAGCACGCAGATGTTCGAGTGGTTTCCGGACTTGATTTGGCCGCTGGGACAAAAACAGCCTCCTCTGCCTTTCTCCAGGGCGGCTCCTGGATGAACCGTTCTGTACGGCCACACCAGAAGAGAGATTGTGACATTTATTTTATTTAATAAAGTGAGAAATAAATGAAACAAGAGTGAGTCAGTGTGTTTACAAACCCTCCGTAGCAGAAGTCGTCCAGCTTGTCGTGACATTCTCTGAAAACCAATCCGCGTGGACACGTCACAGCTGGAGCACGAACAAGGACAATGAGGTGACGATGTGAGTATCACTTTCTTTTTTAACACTTTCTCTTTTGTCTTTTCACCACAGATGAAAACATACTGTATATACAGAAATGAGAAGAGAAAAAATAACAACAGGAAGAAAAAAAAGGTCTGGTTTGCTCTGTGAGAAACATTCAAGTGTTGTTATCTTGTGTCGTAAGTACCACTTTCAAGAGGAATGTACAGTATCATTGGCATTTTTTATTCAAAACATCATTACAGTCAAGGCCAAAAACAGGAAGTCCCTGGTCTGTCTTGCTTTGCATGACAGAGAATAATAAAACATGATAAAAGGTATACGTACGGCAGCTCCGAGGAGCCAGTGCTCTCCAGTCAACACAGGAACCAGCATTCATGCACTCCATGGCAGCTTGCTCCAGCGAGGAGCAGGGGCCATTCCTGCACGAGTCGTACTCACAGTTCTGCTTTTTGAGCTTCAAATTCACGAACTCGCTGCAATTAGAAAAAGCTCTGCGGGAACCAAGACAGACAGACAGATAGCCATTGTTATACATCTTTGAAATTAGTATGTGGTTGCCAGTTTGCTATGTCCCTTCCAGGTGGTGGTTGCTTGAGTGTTATTCAGGGGTTACAGGTGACTGCTAGGGTATTAGTAGCTATGGGAGTTACAGGTGACTCTGGGTGGTTGCTACTGCATGTCTGCATTAGTCACAAAGGTAGCTCTTAAGTTAGCAAGTAAGGTTTATTTATATTGCACTTATCACAGACTAAGGGTCCGGAAGTGCAGTACAGTAGTCGATTAAAAGAAGTTGGCAATAACAGGGGCCGAAACATGTCAACAGTTAGAAGAGCAAAGTACAATACACAGTAAAAGATGGGGCAATAAAAAACACAATAAAAAAAATAAGAACAATAAATAAAGATTAAAAGCATGCCATATAATATGTCATTTAACTAGATGCCAGTGTAAACAGGTGATTTGAGAAGGTGTTTAAATGATTCTATTGAATCTGATAACCTTAGGGGTGCAGGCAGAGCGTTCCACAGCTTTAGTGCTGCTGTCTGTAAATTAAACACAGCAAAGCATTGTGCCTCGAGCGTATGTCATAAAGATTCTAAAATAACCCACCAATTCCCAGAGGAGGTGTGTGTGTGTGTGTGTGTGTGTGTGTGTGTGTGTGTGTGTGTGTGTGTGTGTGTGTGTGTGTGTGTGTGTGTGTGTGTGCGTGCTAGTGTGTGGAGCTTACGGGTGGTCCAGCAGCTCACACAGAGAGCTCCCAGGGCAGGAGCTGACAGTGGTCGTTGGAGGGGATACTGTTGTGGGGGAGAGACACGGTACGCTCCTCGATGGAGAAGCACAGGCTGGTATCAGCGGGTTCTCGGACACCCAGCCGTACGCCGTCTTATCACAGCAGCTGTCGTCCTCCATCTGCCCTCCTTTACGGATACATGATCCAACGCCACATACACCTGGAGGACAGACAGAGCAACTTGAAGTCTAATATACACATATACAATTGAATTGATTTAAACACCCTATGTTCGGCTTTCAGCGACTTTTAGCACATCTAAAAAAAGTACAGTACATTTCAGTACAGTACTGTAAAATATGAGCGAGCAAATGTAAAAAGTTAACAGGCACGATTAAGCTAATGAAATGTGCAAAGATTTTGTTTGCATGACCGGAAAACCTCCTCCACTCACAACTAACCACTGTTAACAGACACTTAACCACACCGGTGTCTTTCGATTCCATTACCCACCACATTGTCCCTGGGTCTTGTTGAAGAAGTGCTCCATGGCCAAATTGACCACCAGGATATAGGACGAACTGAGGGAGACAAAAGAGCGGATCTCTGGGAGGTAGAGTGAAACCGTGTACGTCGTGGTCTCAAACCTAAACCCATACTCCTCGTATGGCGGCTCGATGGTCACGTTGTTCAGAGTGGCCTAGGGCAGATGAGATCAGTAAAAGGATTATTAGCATCCTTAAAGCCAAAGAGCCAATATATCATATAGGGAAGGCATTGCAAACTATAAATAAATAGAGTAGTGTTGTATCCTACCTGTACGCTCTGCAAAGTTGGCAGGATACTGAGTGTAGCTGTGTTGTTATGATATGTCAAGATGACAGTTTTAACACAGGATCCTCGGAGGCCTTCTACACAGTTTTCGTTTTCCACAGCAATAGTCAGATTATGGTGCGGTGACCGCTCCTCCACCAGGATGTTGGTGCATTCGAGCATGAAATCAAAGCTTACACCTTGGAAGGAGATGTAGTGGGGGTCCCCGTATAGCTCACAGCGACCTAGGAAGGATAAGAGGGGATTTTACTCAATATGGTCACAAAACACAAAGGTTTTTGAAAAAAAAGTAATTAATTATCCTGACTATATCTGAACAACTATTGGCCAAATTGCCCTGAAATGTACTACATACATTCACAGTCTGCACAGGATTGATTAATACGTGTAGTCATCCCTGAACTGTGCTAAGTTCCTGCAAAACATTCCCATCAGCCTTAACTGTGTTTTGTGTTTGGTGCTGATATGCAAAAGTTAGCACTCAAAACACAGATGGTGGCCATATTAAACCAGCTGCAAAATGTCAGCTGGCATTTGTATTTTGGTCAAAGCGCCAATGTCTTCAGAGCATGGCACGATATGAACAGATGCGCTGATGGAATTGGAAGCTTGATGCTCGTCTAAAGAGGAGTACTTTAGACTCTAGTATACAATACCTTGCCTAACACACAATAAACAGGCACAAATAGATATGTCGAGGCAAATATAAAACAAAAATGGATAAATGAGACAGACAATGATACACTTACAGTCACACTTCCATGTTTCACAGCATCCATCCAAGACTTTTGTGGACTGGTTTCTGGGGCAGTTGGGAATCACAAGCTTTGGACAAACCACCGAAGTCAACTCTATCTTCCCATCGGCACAGGTCTTATGGAAGCAGTCCTCTGTCCACGTCTCACCGCAATCCCAGCGTTTTTTCCTCTTTAGGTCTTTACACTCGCACACTGGTGTTTTGATAAACACAAAACAGTTGAAGACAAAAAATGCTAAAACATAGTTACGGTAATGTGCAAAACATGGCACGCACCAGTGGTTGAGGAGCTTGAAACCTCAGTGGTATAGGTTGTTGGTGGCATTGTCGTAAATGTAGACGTTGCTTCTGAGGCGGTGGTACTGGGTTGCGTGGTTACATTCATATAGTGGTTCAATGAGTCAGTGTGAGGTTCTGTGATGGTTACTACAGTCGGACCTGAGGTTTCAGCATTGGTTGCAAAGGTGGTTGATCGAAGTTGTGTTGCTGTTGGCTCACGATGCGTTGTCGTTGATTGTGTTGGGATGGTTTCTGTTGGCATAACTGTCTCAGTGGGCTGTGGTTCTGTTCGCCCTGTTGTTGAAGCATCAGTGGATAAAGTACGATGAGATGTGTATGATGTGGTAAGCACTGTGCTCAATGGTTCAGATGTAGGGAACTCTGTTGAGGTCATCTGTACTGTGGTAGATTTGGTGCTATCTGTCATCATTGTAATCTGTGTTGAGGCAGCCATTGTTAGTGAAGGAGTTGTGTGGATTGTAGTTATATCTGGTGAGCTAGTAGTGACTTCTGATGTGGTTCTAGTTGTTGGTGTAGACATGGTGTAAAGCTCAGTTGACCAATTCTCCATTGTAGTTGAGGTATTGGGACTTGTTGTCATTGGTGTAGAGGTGGTGGTGGTGGGGTGCTTTGTTGACTGTGTTTCGGCCATAGTGAAGGAAGTCGTAGTTATTGATGTAGACGTGGTGGAAAGCTCAGTTGACCAAAGCTCAGTTGACCAATTCTCAGTAGTAGATGAGATATTGGGAATGGTTGTCATTTGTGTAGAGGTGGTGGTGGTTGGGTGCGTTGTTGACTGTGTTTCAGCCGTAGTCAAGGGAGTTGTAGTTGTCGGTATAGACGTGGTGGAAAGCTCAGTTGGCCAATTCTCCATTGTAGTTGAGATATTGGGAATGGTTGTCATTGGTGTAGAGGTGGTGGTGGGTGGGTGCTTTATTGACCTTGTTTCAGTCGTAGTGAAGGAAGTCGTAGTTGTTGGTGTAGACGTGGTGGAAAGCTCAGTTGACCAATGCTCAGTAGTAGTTGAGATATTGGGAATGGTGGTCATTGGTGTAGAGCTGGTGGTGGTGGGGTGCGTTGTTGACTGTGTTTCAGCCGTAGTTGAGCTAGCTGTAGTGGGAGTGCTGGATGTAGGATTGGTGGTAGCTGTGGTGGTGGGTGGAGGTGCTGTGGGAGTAGAGCTGGAATTAAGGTCTGGTATTTTGAAAGCAGGTTCTGTGACTTATATACTTATATAAAAGCTTAGTGCCAAACAAAACTATGTCATAGTGTTGTGTCACTGGTACTATACATGAATGTAGTGGCGGACGGATATAATTGATACTTACGGCAGTTAATTTGTCCATTTTCACAACGACTGAAAAGTTTTACAAAGAAGAATCAGAAATATCCAGTTTTTAATATATTGAATAATTACATTAATTTTGTGGTTATCATGTACATTTAAATATTTAGACACAGTGTATATATAAATATATATATATAAATATATATATATATATATATTTGTTTATGGGTTGAAGAAGTTATTCTAAAATGTCTTCATTCTGTGAACAAAACATATTCATCAACCAGATAAATAAATATAGATATTAAGAATGGCCCAACTTACCATTCAAAGTCTTGCATCATTACCGCTGCCCAAGGTTGAATGATGGTGCCATTAAAATAACAAGTGCAGTTTCTTAATTTAGTGCATTCACCAGTATTTTCATCATAGTATGGCTCCTCCTTTGGACATCTGGGGTAGCAGCCTTTTCCAAAAATAAAAATAAAGTTTATTTCATGGATGAAAATGGTTTTATATGCATTGACAAGGGGAACATTTTAACTAGATTGTGAGGATGTTTTTATAAAACCTGGTTTGTTTGCAATACTGCCACAAACTAAGCAACAATACGACAATATTTAAGCTGATATTTGTGGCTACAAGTGAGAAAGGCTGCTTACCTTCCAGCTTGTGAGTGATGTAGTCGTCTTTGCCGCAGCTCAACATCTCACCACAGGCCTCATAGTGCCAGCTGCACTGCCCCTGCTCGTTGTAGTAGTCACAGTAGACCGCTATGGTTTAAATGATCACAGATACATTTTTACAGAATTATACTCTTATAGGCTATGTTTATGCTAGGCTATACTTTATTTATGTCTTACACCGCGTCAGTCCTCTGCATATTGATTAAGAAATATTAAAGTATTGATAACAGATCTTTTAGAACAAATTAATAAAATATTAAAATAAAGTAGTAAATTAAAACTTAACACTTATGGTACTTTTGAACTGTCTGTAATACCAAATGTGTCATTATTTAACTCTATCAAGAAACTATGAGCTTTTATTATGACCCAATAAGAAAGTGAGAACTGACTAGTGCTTATGTTATTTATACAGTGCGTACTGAAAGTATTCTGACCCCTTTAAAATGTTCACTCTTTGTTTCATTGCAGCCATTTGCTAAAATCCAAAACGTTAATTTTATTTCTCATCAGCACCTCATCTTGAGAGAAAAAAACAGAAATGTAGAAATTTTGCAAATCTATTAAAAAAGAAAAACTGAAATATCACATGGTTTAAAGGAGTCTGAATGCTTTCCATCCATATGTAATTTTATATATATATATATATATATATATATATATATATATATATTTGTTTATGGGTTGAAGAAGTTATTCTAAAATGTCTTCATCCTGTGAACAAAACATATTCATCAACCAGATAAATAAATGAAAAGTAAACACACAAAGGGGACGTTCAGCAGGTGCTATATCAAACAAGTCAGGAACATTTTCAGGAAAATAAAAAAGCTGTCTTTTAGAGTACAGTTCAAGTAAAAAAGGGCGTTAACTTACGACACAAATCCGGTGTCCTCCATTTCACACACGCGTCCTGGTCGCTGCAGGCCTCGGCGTAGGCGGCCACCGCCGTGCAGAAGCCAAGGAACTTCCCTTCAAACTCACAGGAGCAGGACTCCTGCACACAGGCATGGTAGTAGGGCTCTGGATCCACCTGGGGATTGTGAAGAAGAAGAAAAAAGAATCGATGGAGGGGTCTCTTTTTGAGGGTCTTTTTTACTTTCAAATAGTTTGCATGGTTTTATATTGCAAAAGAATTGGATGCGGAAATGGACAAAGACCTGGACAAGAGTCTAACCTTTGACCTTGGTGTTTGTGCCAATGCTAAATATGTAATGTGCGTATACTTTTAAGTGGCAGTCCTTGAATGTGTCTCCTGTGAGGATCATGCAGCGCCGCTGGGCCCAGGCCGAGCAGTACGAGTTGCGTTCGCATGGAAATATGTCAGTGGTCACATCAGAGCAAGGAGGAGTGGCGGCTCTCCAGCTGTTGCCAAATGCCAAGGGACTGGACACTAGTACAAAAACATTTCAGTACGGTGTTAGTTTGAACACCTTGACAAAAGTAAAAAGTCCTTCATCAAACAAAGAGAAAATCAATTTACCTGCTGAGCCACCTATCAGGAGGTCATTCATCTCATTGGAGTCAAAATTCCCACACAGGCCGCACACTCGGTTCTGTAGGAGAGATGGTTCAAAAGGTCAGTTTGAAATATGTAATAAAAAGGTTCTGAAAATAAACAAAAAATGTAAGTAAGTGCGGACTCGTTGGGAGGATGTAGCTATTAGTTATGGTGAATGCTCGAGTCTTTTCGGATACTACCAAAGTATATGTATGTATATATATATATACATAGTGGTTTGACCTGACTGGTTGAATAAATAAATCAGTACAACATTTTAGAAATAAAGCAAGAAGACATCAAGTGATTGTTCACTTACGTTTAGAAGCGTCTCACGTTTTTTAAATGTAGTTTTGAGAATTGAAGTGACAAGTGATGTATAAACGACTAGATTTCAAAGACCCTCATCACTCACCCTCCAGTGCTCGTGCAGCTCGACGGTGAGCCGGGTGTGTTTGTCCCAGATGAGAGTGATCCCTCTGCTCGGCACTGAGATCACGATGTAGAGTCCCAACGTGTGTGTGGAGTAAAGGGAACCTTCCTGCACGGTCCAGCCGTCGTGGAGGCGCCGGGTCACCTTCATGTCGCTCAGTGTCAGGGTGACTTTGCCCTTTGGGTAAGGTCAGGTCAGGATGTTCATTGTCATCGTGAAAACATACAACCAAATCAAGTTGGTACGGCAGGTAAAAACATTTATAAAAATATTAAAACAAGACATTTAAAAATAAATACGAACAAATAAAACATTAAAAAAACAAGCATCAATGGCTTAAAAGTGAACAAGTGTCATGTAAATGTGTATATTGGTCCCCCCGCTGCACTGTTTGGTGCTAGCTGGGTGGGGTGCTGGGAGTGGGGGTGATGGAGGAAACCGCTCAGGGGAAATTAGTCCAGGTTTTAATTTAAAAAACTTTTTTAAATATGTGATTTTGTGCTCTACGTTCTTATTGCTTTTATCGATCATTTTCTTTGTAATTTTAGTAATATTCATTGTATAGCTCCTAGGATGTTTTAATTATGTGATGTAAAGTATCATTGAGTACTTCGAAAAGCGCTATAAGAATGTAATGCATCATTATCATTATTATTATCATTATTTTTATCATTATTATTAGTCCTGAGTCTTCCTCCTGATGGCGGTGGAGCAAACAGAGAGCGCTCCGGGGGTGTGATGTCTTCGTCGATGCTGCTGGCTTTCTTCTGGAGGCGGACCAGCATACACCGTGTCAACACTCGTGTTGACCTTTGAGGTCAAATCGTGGTTTGAGAATAGCTTTAAATGTCGATGACCGCGTTGCTCGACTTTTACCGACCGGCATTTAATCCGTACAATTCATTTAGAGAAACAGCCATCCAACCTGCAGGTCCAGGATGATGGAGCGAGAGCAGGTGAGCGCCTCATCGCAGCAGGGCACGCTCTCCACTCTGACGGAGAAGCTGCCGTTTCTGTTCCCACAGTCATCCTAAAGCAAGGAGAGTTTAAAAAAAATAACAAAACATGGCAATCTCTAGTCTGTATTTAGTATTTGGATGATGTACTGAGTTCTTTGAAGGTAATGCATGTTACTTTTCTGGTTTGGGGCTCACCTCCACGAGTGTGTACTGACACTGTCCAGCGAAGCGGTACCATTTGGAGTCAAAGGTCCGGTAGTGGCCGCTTCCGTAAACTTGACACTGCCCCGGGCAAGGCTGGTCCCGGCAGAGCCACTGACCCTGTCCACAGACACTGAAACACAGGGTCAAGCTTTTAGTCGGCTTCACGGCGTGATGGGAGGGACCTTTTGGCGAACAGTAGCGGACGTTACCATGTTTTACAGTTGGTTCTGACTTGCTGTCCCGCGCTGAAGACTTTGCCACTGTACACACAGGTGCAGTTGGACACGGAAACGCAGTTTCCATGGTGATCCTCATACTGGTCGTCTGGGCAGTAACAGCCACTCTCACAGGTTTGACTGGCACCCTGGAGATCACAGAGAAATAAAGTCTCGTAGCATTGGGACATCTTTTAGGCATCACCAGGGCGAAGGGTTGATGTCAAATTGAAATGTCAAATTTGAAGACAAGCATCACATTACGTCAAAAGAAAATCACATTATATGTCTCCCCAATGCATAGCAACGAGCCGTTTTCTTCATCAGTTTTAACGGGTAATTAGTCAGCTGGTGTTTCAGTTGTAGGATGAATATGAATAAATGAATACGCAAGACATGAATATCAACGTATGATCGGTTGACCTACCGTCGGTCTGCTGATGTCATCACAGGTTTTCTGAGCCGTGTTCATCGGCTTCTCAGAGCAATGGACACAAACCTTCCCATTTGTGCAGCCTGTATTTTATATATTTCAGACAGTTTAAAACAGTGTCACGTTTGACTTTTCTCCTCTTGCTTTTTATGAAGACGATACTTTTTTATTGGTAACAATTGGGGTGAATTTCCACTTTTAACAAATGACTAAAAGTTGAAATAAGGGAACAAAGAGACCACAGGATGAGTATCGGTATGAGTATGAGTGAAGAATACATATTTACCACAATCCTGAGCACAGTGCAGTTCTCCATCCTCGCAGACACTACAATTGACACAATATTTGCTGAGGCATGCACATGAACAATGGAGACACTAACAGCATTGGGAAGACTCGGTTAAGGAAGGTAAGGTTATGACATACTGTATTTGGGGAAATTCAAAACGATGCCTGATACCCTCTAGCAGTATTTCTTAGTGTAGTCACTAAATCATGAGGCACACAATAGATATCATCATCAATTTGAATGTTAGATAAGCAATGATTTGGCCACTCTGGTTTCTGCCTACTGGTCAATCCTATTGTCATTTAATTTCTGGATATATTTTACTTGTGTGATGTCATGACTGGGTATTTACTCTGTAGAGTGATGCAGGTGTGTCTACATACAGATGTGTGTGTGTGTGTGTGTGTGTGTGTGTGTGTTGTGTTTAGGTACATGTGTGTCTACACATGTACCGAAACACACACACACACATCTGCAGCCACGTCTGGCTCGGTGAAATGAGGTAACCTCTTTTTATTCATGAGTTAACCTCTTAACCCTCCTGTTACCTTTTGGGTCAATTTGACCCCATTCAATGTTTAATGTCGGTGTTCTATCGGGTCAATTTGACCCCAGGCTGTTTTTCACTGTGTCAAACAGATAAGAAATATCAACTTTTTTATATATTTAAAGGGCGATTTAGCTAGTCAACAAACAAACACAAAGTACCTCACACTTAAACTTGGAAAATAATATTAATTCTAATAATTTTCTGGAGGTTTTAATTGCTGGGGTCAAATTGACCCCAAGGGTAAAATATGTCAGAACATATAAAGGTAACAGGAGGGTTAAACATTGAATGGGGTCAAATTGACCCTAAGGTAACAGGAGGGTTAAAAAAAACAAGAAAAAAAAACATTAAAGCCTCTTTGACACCAACACTGAAACCAGAACTAGAGAACTGAAACCAGAACTAGAGAACTGAAACTAGAACTAGAGAACTGAAACCAGAACTAGAGAACTGAAACCAGAACTAGAGAACTGAAACCAGAACGAGAGAACTGAAACTAGAACTAGAGAACTGAAACCAGAACTAGAGAACTGAAACCAGAACTAGATAACTGAAACCAGAACTAGAGAACTGAAACTAGAAACTGAAACTAGAACTAGATAACTGAAACCAGAACTAGAGAACTGAAACCAGAACTCGAGAACTGAAACTAGAACTAGATAACTGAAACCAGAACTAGAGAACTGAAACCAGAACTAGAGAACTGAAACTAGAACTAGAGAACTGAAACCAGAACTTGATAACTGAAACTAGAACTAGATAACTGAAACCAGAACTAGAGAACTGAAACCAGAACTAGATAACTGAAACTAGAACTAGAGAACTGAAACCAGAACTAGAGAACTGAAACTAGAACTAGATAACTGAAACCAGAACTCGAGAACTGAAACCAGAACTAGATAACTGAAACTAGAACTAGAGAACTGAAACCAGAACTAGATAACTGAAACCAGAACTAGAGAACTGAAACCAGAACTAGAGAACTGAAACTAGAACTAGAGAACTGAAACCAGAACTAGAGAACTGAAACCAGAACTAGATAACTGAAACCAGAACTAGAGAACTGAAACCAGAACTAGATAACTGAAACTAGAACTAGAGAACTGAAACCAGAACTAGATAACTGAAACCAGAACTAGAGAACTGAAACTAGAACTAGATAACTGAAACCAGAACTAGAGAACTGAAACTAGAACTAGATAACTGAAACCAGAACTAGAGAACTGAAACCAGAACTAGAGAACTGAAACTAGAACTAGAGAACTGAAACCAGAACTAGATAACTGAAACCAGAACTAGAGAACTGAAACTAGAACTAGAGAACTGAAACCAGAACTAGATAACTGAAACTAGAACTAGATAACTGAAACCAGAACTCAAGAACTGAAACTAGAACTAGATAACTGAAACCAGAACTAGAGAACTGAAACCAGAACTAGAGAACTGAAACCAGAACTAGAGAACTGAAACCAGAACTAGAGAACTGAAACTAGAACTAGATAACTGAAACCAGAACTAGATAACTGAAACCAGAACTAGAGAACTGAAACCAGAACTAGATAACTGAAACCAGAACTAGAGAACTGAAACTAGAACTAGATAACTGAAACCAGAACTAGAGAACTGAAACTAGAACTAGATAACTGAAACCAGAACTAGAGAACTGAAACCAGAACTAGATAACTAAAACCAGAACTAGAGAACTAAAACTAGAACTAGATAATTGAAACTAGAACTAGATAACTGAAACCAGAACTAGAGAACTGAAACCAGAACTAGATAACTGAAACTAGAACTAGATAACTGAAACCAGAACTAGAGAACTGAAACCAGAACTAGAGAACTGAAACTAGAACTAGATAACTGAAACCAGAACTAGAGAACTGAAACCAGAACTAGAGAACTGAAACTAGAACTAGATAACTGAAACCAGAACTAGAGAACTGAAACCAGAACTAGATAACTGAAACTAGAACTAGATAACTGAAACCAGAACTCAAGAACTGAAACTAGAACTAGATAACTGAAACCAGAACTAGATAACTGAAACCAGAACTAGAGAACTGAAACTAGAACTAGATAACTGAAACCAGAACTAGAGAACTGAAACTAGAACTAGAGAACTGAAACCAGAACTAGATAACTGAAACCAGAACTAGAGAACTGAAACCAGAACTAGAGAACTGAAACTAGAACTAGAGAACTGAAACCAGAACTAGAGAGCTGAAACCAGAACTAGAGAACTGAAACCAGAACTAGAGAGCTGAAACTAGAACTAGAGAACTGAAACCAGAACTAGAGAACTGAAACTAGAACTAGATAACTGAAACCAGAACTAGATAACTAGGCACACATACAAACAAATAACAATTTCAAAAACAGTTGCAAACTTCTATTTCTCACTAATGAAGGCTCACAACACACTATAAAAAATCAAAAAATAAAAATGTACACTAAAAGAAAAGATAAAAAAGTACATTAAAAAATACACTAAAAAAACACATTTAAAAATACATTTAAAAAAAGGAAGGCAGCGTGACAGCCTCAACCATAAATGATATCAGCATTTTAAATCCTCGGATGATGAGCTCACCACTTCCTCCCGTCAATGATAACGGGCCCCGGGGCCGCCGCCCCGTCGTGGTGGTAACACGGACACTCGGCCTTGGGGGTGCAGCTCTGCCCGTTGTTCAGGTGAGTTCCCTCCGGGCAGCCGCAGCCCTCCACGGGGGCGCCACCCGGCCCACAGCGGGGGTCAGCGCCGGACAGAGAGCGGCAGGTGTGGTTGCAGGTTCGCATGTTGTAGGAGAACTCGAGGTTCTTCTGACACGTCACAGCTGGGACACAACAGCCACATCGTTTGAGCTAATCGTTTGATATTTTGTTTATTACTATAGTGTAATCATTTTGGTTGTTTGATTCAGGTTTGATGTTTTGATATATTAAAATAGCTTGTTCTTGTGATAGTTTTTAGTTTAGTTGTTGTTGTTGTTGTCTTTATATATTTAGTCTTTTAATTGTTGATTTGTTCGTTAATTGGGTAACACTGTGGACACCTGGAGTTATATGAAGGAGTAGGCAGGTAGAGGACCAACATGCACCTGGGGTTATATTTAGGAGTAGGCAGGTAGAGGACCAGCATGCACCTGGGTAGGCCTATGGTTTTTTTTACCAGCGCAGGAGAGGCAGCGTTAACAGGAACTGTTCTTTTGTTTGTTTGCTTGTTTTGTTTAAGTTAAATAAATGATCAGAATAACGGAATCCTGGATAGACAACGTTTTCTTTTGGCTGCGTGAAACAGAACCCCCCCCCCCCCCCCCCCACACACACACACACACACACACGGTGCGTCAGTGGCAATTTATTATTTTTTAAATTTCTTTATTTATTGGACAAATGGCCTCGACAAAAATGTTCCACTGATTTTTTTTGTATACAACATCTACTAAGATATGACATTATCCTCCACATACATGTATACTCTTGGCGGTTGTAACACAGTAGTTAATTCAACTATAATCTGTATAAAGCCTTTATATTTACTGATGTAAACATCAGGGGTCTGAAAGGTTTTTCATTACCACCAAAAGACAACAACGATCAACAGAATTGATTTGATAGCGCCTCGTTGTTTTGCAACCGGTTGTTTTGTTGAACTTCACTGCATGGGCTCTTTTCAAAAAGGGACTTTGAACATTAAAGTGGGAGGACGGAGACAGAATATGTTTTATATTAATATCAGAAGTGAACTTACTGCAGTTGGTGGCTTTCCTCCAGTCACCGACCACAACACCCAGAGCGGCGCAGGCCTTGGCGTAGCTGCCCAGAGCCGCACACAAGCACTGAGTCACACTGCGGCCACAGTTACATGTCCTTTGGACGCAGGCCTGGAAATAATAAAATCAGCAATATGTAAGTCGCTGATCATTTCAAATGTATTGAGGATTTAGTTTGGGGCCAAAGTCGTGTTACCGTGTGGTAGTGATCCGTTGGCATGTGGCCGTGGCACTCGGCAAATATCCCGGTTGGGTTGTTCAACACGGAACATTTATCATCAGCATACATCTCTGCACAAACGCATACCAACAAATCACGATTTAAAAAACAGTTGCAAACTTTGATTTCTCACTAATTGAGGCACACAACACACTATGAAAAATAAAAACAAAAAATCATCAAACAATCAACAAAAAGAAATAAAACAAAAAAATCTTTGAAAAAATAGGATCAATTTTAAAAAGTATTAAAACTTAATCAGAAAAACTAAAGAAATGTTTAAAAATAAACTTTAAATACAAAATGTAAAAAAAACATGAGGGTGGAAAATTGAAATGGATACAAAATAAACTGAATTTAATTATTTATTTGAATGTATTTATTTTCCTGTACCAGTGGGAGAGGTGGGTTTGTTGTCTGTCTGCATATATGTTAACAAAAAGATGAAAAACAGTGGAAATATCAGTTAAAGTGCATGTTTACTGCATCTATTGCATCATATCAAAGTGAAGCAAGTGAGCTAGTAGCACATTAAAGTGTTTTAATAAATAAATAAAGTGATACCTTTTTTCTATAAATAATAATGATGGATTCCATTTGTAAATAACATCTTATCCCTGATCGGCAGACCAATACAATATTGAGTAAGAATGTATGCACACTAGTGCAGTGCCTTTTAATAACGGGCCCATTAAGAACGGGCCTATTGGGCCTCTGGTATTGCTGCATGCAACTATCTCAAGAATGCTCATCAAAAAACCGTCGACACTGCGCTTCCTCACACTACACGCTCTGTATTCTGGATTCTGGAGAAGATCGAAGCACAGACATGAAGACACTATTTCCAACATGTTCTGAAGCCCATTCATGAGTTGGTACCGGCGTCAGTGTTGCTGCAGCTGCTGAGTATGTCCACGCCACAGGGGCCCACGCTCCAGGACCGGCTGAACGGCTGAGCCGAGTTCTCGATGATCCCGCTGCTGGTGGTGAAGTCGTCTGTGGTGTCGTCGTTGTTATTGCCACAAAGACCTGAAAGACACGCTCGCTATGATTAATTAAGAATGATCTTTTCTTATTATTATTTTAGCATTGAGAGCTCATTAAAAGAAGTCAGGAAGCTGAAAGGGAGGAAGGAAGACACGCTTTACACTCTTGTTCATTCATAATCTCAGTCTCTAGTACTCCATCAGCTGATGGGGGGGGGGGGGCGTGCACTTTAAATTAACCAATCAGATTCCGTGCAGTTTCTGTAAGACACTCACATCGTTTGTGTCAAACTTTTAATGATGGGCGACTGCTGGTCAGCGGTTAGCTGTTCCGTCTTTCAATCAGGGGGTTGAAGTGTCCTTGAGCAAGACGCTTAACCCTGAGTTGCTCCCTGTGGCCGTGTCTGCGGTGTGTGAATGTAACTTGACTGTAAGTCGCTCTGGATAAAAGCTCCAGCGACATGAAATTTAATATAATGTCATTTGCCTCTTCTCTGCTGCCAGTTTCATTTCAGCTCTGACAGATGTGCCCCCCCCCCCCCCCCCCAGGCTCCTCCAATCAGCATCAGTCATGCTCCTCATTCATCATCGAGTTACAGCAACTTCCTCCTTCACCACCACCAGTGTCTCGACTCCATGGGGGCATTCTGCCTTCATCATCATCACTACCCCTTGCTTGCTTATCCTAATTCAGGATGGAGACCAATCCCCAAAAACGTTGCACTATTCAACTCTTACGCAATTGTTATATATTTGTAAGTCTCTGCTGATTAAAAATAATAAAAGTGACTATATCTCGGCATATTTGTAGATTGAGATTCTTACCTGAGAGCAGGCCAGTGTGGTTTCTGGTCGCGCTGACGTACAGCTGGATTTCTGGGGACATTTGGACTTGGAAGTTCATCCCGAAGGACGTGTGGACCTGGACGTACATGGAGGACTGCCAGAAAACCAGAGCGTGATCTGACAGGAGGAGCGTTTGGTAAGTTACTGGGCGGATGAGCAAATGAGGCGATACGGATGGATTACGAGGCTACTTGACGTATCAGGGATTCAACTTAAGGTCCAGTCAACTGAGTCAATGGACAACTTTTCTTCCTGTTTGTTTTTTACCAGACTGATGAAGTTCAGTGATCTCCTCCCCTCCGAATGTGACCGTATTCTTTGCGAATGTATATGTGTCCTGCAAAATTCATAACAAAAGGTTTATTTATATTCTATGAATCACACACTACTGTTACATGACATGTATTTGATAGATTGTGGATGTTTTAAATTCAACCCTCAAAGACAGTGTGTACCTTAAAAAGCTGAAGAATAACTGCCTTCAGGGAGGGTGACTTTTCAGAATACTCGATGGTCAAGGCCCAGTTTTGACACTTCAAAATAAAAGAGCAGTTTGTGTCATATGAAGACTCCAGATTGACTCCACACTACAGACGAAGCTCTTTCACCCCTTGGGCAGAAACAGGAGGCGATGAGTTCAATTAAATTAATTTATTATGTTGGTTTTAAGGTTTTTTAAATGTTATTGCCAAAATTCTCTTTTCCTTTCCCAATGTCTGGAATATTATCCTTTCGATAATCAAGTTAGATCTTAAGTTTAAAATCTAATAACTATCCCTTCAATATTAAAAAAAACGAAGTAAATACTTTTTTTGTATTCATGCATCAGTACTGTTAAGTTCAAAAAAAGATCTTCTATGTTTTCATAATACATTTCTTCATAATATCCTTTAGTGGTTATCCTAGATTTCTTATGTATTAATTTAAAACCATAGACTTTCTGTCTTTCGTGTGCAAGTATATATAAAAACCAAAAAATCAATAATCCAACTTTTATTTTAAGTCTATAAAAAAAACTATTCAAATCATGTTTATTTACCAGATACACAATTATACACAGGGCAACCTGCAGTGTAATTAGTTTTTTACCTAGCTGCAACTGGTAAAAGTATCCTAAAATAATTTCATAAAAGGAACAGTAAAACAATATATCAGTATGTTTCAGGTACTTTTCATGTTAGAGGTAGTGGGAAATATTTACCTGTGCAGCCACATAACTACATTTGCCGGGGATGACATATTGTTTGCCATCAAATGTTGTCACAAACTGGCCTTCGATGACACATCCAGCGGGGCAGAGGTTCTCTGAGCATCGCCATTTCCCACCTTCACACATACTGCGTGAAGGTCAAAACAAAACAATTAAAAAACGTAAGAATAGTTCATTTCATTGATCCCAAAAAGAAATATCAAAAACTGTTTTTCAGTGCAGTTGTAAACCTGAAATACATTTTTATTGTTAAAGTAAAAGTACTCTTTATTGTCAATTTTCCATTTGTTGAATATAAAGAAAGTATGTTTGTCTCTTTTGTCCCACATAAAGTGAGTGATAATAAAAGTAATAAAAAGTGATAAAGTAAAAAAAAGTGAAAACAGTTAACAACAACAAAGAACATTTAAACAACATATAATTTATAACTATTGTGTTACCATGACTGACACTTGGTGCTTCGAATGTCCCCGTTTATGAAGCTCCGTCCAGCAAACACACAGGAGCAGTCGGACAACGGGACACAGTGAAATCCATCAGCGCGATCACTCAGGACTTCATCTACAAGGCAAATATGGATTCCTTTTAATATCAGGTCCATGAAGGCAAAACAAGAAAAGTGACATCATAAAAACAGATCTTTCACCCTCTGGGCAGACACAGGAGCTGATGAGCTCCTGGTTGGAGGGCGTGGGGTTCGGGTTGGAGCAGCTGGGCAGAAAGGCTTGACCCTCGTCTGTATAGACAAGACTTCCTGGACAGCTCGGTTCCTCTGCATTGAATCACAGAAACCAGGCGCTTCACATCCAGTCTCCATCAATTTTTTTGGGTTTTAAATCTCGTTTTAAGGGTCCACCTACCACATTTGGTTAAAGATCTCCAATGGTGCCAGATGAAGCGTTCCTTGCCACACAGTCGGACTATTTCTTTGAAGAAGGCACAGCCGATGTATTCGCTTCCTTCGTAGCGGTAAATGTTTTCTTCACAGAGTCGAATGTAGCGAGGCGTCTGGGCTTGCAGACAATCCAAAGTGTAGGAGAGGAACGTTCTGCATTCCTAAAGTCATCAGAGAAACCACCTGAACATCTGGAACCACGACATAGTGTAGGAGCGAGCGTACTCTGCTTTCTGAGTATGTGCCTTGAACTTTTAGGAGAGGAGAATGGAGATGATGCTGCTGCTGTGACATTTCTTGTATAAAATGTGCTATACAAATAAAGTGTGTATTTATTACCTTCGCATTGAAAATGCCGGAAGGTTATGTTTTGATCGCCGTGTATTTATTTATTTATTTATTTGTATGCGTGTTATTCGCAAAACTCAAAAAGTATTGAACCGAATCGCATGAAATTTGGTGGGATGATTGTTTATTATCCGGGGACCAGTTGATTAGATTTTGGGATCGATCGGGTCAAAGGTCAAGGTCAAAGGTCATGAACAGGTCAAAATCTTTCGCAGAACTCAAAAAGTATTGAACCGAATCCCATGAAATTTGGTGGGATGATTGTTTATTATCCGGGGACCAGTTGATTAGATTTTGGGATCGATCGGGTCAAAGGTCAAGGGTCATGAACAGGTCAAAATGTTCTTGAATCGCATGAAATTTGGTGGGATGATTGGTTATTATCCGGGGACCATTTGATTAGATTTTGGGATCAATCGGGTCAAAGGTCAAGGTCAAGGTCATGGAAAGGTCAAACTCTTTTTTTACCATAGCACGATACATTTTTGTCCAATTGGCATGCAACTAATGCCAAAATGTTCATAATTCAATGCCCAATCTTGTGATATGCGAAGGTATGCGCTCTACCGAGTGCCCATTCTAGTTTGTATTACTATCATCATTAAAATCGTTAATACACTATACATAATTTAATGTTTAAGCAAAGCTAAAATATTTGCCTCCCAAAGATGTAAATTAACAACAAAACAAATAGCAGCTTTATATTTCTGACTCAATATTTTAATGCCATGAAGTCACTTTTTACTTTATTACGACCAAAAAGAGAGAAATACTTGTATTGTCCTATTATAGTTCTATACATATATGAAATGTGTTCTCTGCAATGAACCCCACCTTAGTTATTAAGTGCAAAAAAAAAAGGTGCAGAAAGCAGAGCATGGCCCGTATCAGATTGACATCTAGTGTCATCACAACATCAACCGGGTTATGATTGAATCTTAACATAATACTCCACAACCCTGAACTCACTTTGTTCTCTTTGGAGACCGGATCCCGGGTTCGACACGCGTCCTCAGGTATCACACTCTCTGTGATCAGCTGCTGCTGGTCTTCTGATGTCATGAGAACGCAAACAAATTATAAAAGTATATGTTATTACAACCACAATGTGTACCACCTGTACTACCACCAACACTATAATTGCTGCTGCTAATAAAAATAATGCTGTAAATGTAATTACTACTGCTATTATTAGATTAGATTAGATAATCCTTTATTAGTCCCACAGTGGGGAAATTGCAGGATCACATAAGAGCGTTAATACAAGATACAAATAAAACACAAAACACAATAACAATACTAAAATACTAAATATACAGAGGTTATAAAATACATACACAAGGCAGTGACCAATGTGAATTTTCAGCAGGTTCATTATTACAACAATCGTGCTATCAATGGCCGTCATGTCAGCATCATACCTGTGACGGTGTGTTTTCCACACAGTCCAGACGTGTCGGTGCTCAGCTTCTGCTCCAGCTCCACCTTGAAAACAAGTTGAAAACAAATAATATGATATATACTTAAGATCTTGATTATGCACATGAAATTGTGTGACTGTGATTATACACTTAAGTGTGCCGTGTCTACTTTTAATTCAATTCAATTCAGTTTATTTTATGTAGCCTAATATCACAAATCACAAATGTTTGTCTCAGAGGGCTTTACAATCTGTACACATACAACATCCCTGGCCTTTGACCTCACATCGGATCAGGAAAAACTCCCAAGAAATAGAAAAAAACACTGTCACAGGGAAAAAAGGGAAGAAACCTTCAGGAGAGCAACAGAGGAGAGCCATAGATGTCATGTGACCAGAAGGAGTCATTACAGAGTGACACTGCACTGAGTCGAGTCACCTGCACAGCGTCTATTCCTCCAGGTACACTGCGCCAGGTGACGGACAGAGGGAGCAGCGAGCTCCTCAGCCTGGTGTAGATGCCGTAGTGGAAGATGTGCTGGTAGGTGTGGTCGTATGGCAGTGAGATGCTGTCGGCACATAAACGGTGTCATGATCATGAACAGTTGGACAGGAAGCCCCGATGCCACCGGGTATACTTCACTTACTGTTCAGACCCTTTACTTATGTAAGAGGACCACACTGGAAAAAAACACTCTGTTAAAAGTCCCACAGTGAAAATGTCACTTAAATAAATGTATATGAGTACAATCAGTGAAATGTAATTAAAGTCGTAAAGGTAACCAATGCAGGAAGATGTAATCAATCCAGAAAATCCCTGTCAGCTTTAGGACCGTGGAATGTTTTTGCATTTTGCAGCTGCACTTGTACATTTTCATACGTTCTATCACTAAAGTTTTTTAATAATTGTTGTTGTGTATAAAGTACAATATTCCCCTCTGACGTGGCGTGGAGAATAAGTGTGAAGTGGTCCAATACTTGAGTAAACGTACTTAATCAATACAGATACAGAGAAAATGGATTTTAACGTCAAATCCCCAAACATTATTTCAATAAATCTTTGCATTACATTTCCTCTTTTTGGGACAACATTGTTTTGACATTCTGACTCGAGGTCTTCTCACGTCCTCAACTTTGATTTGAAAATAATGATAAAACTGGTTAAGTATTTCAGTTTCCACCTCCCCGAAATCAGTCAATAAGTGAACTTGAAAGATGTAATAACGGAGTCTTCACTCTGTATGTCTTCATTTCCCAAACCATTGATAATGCCGTGTCCCGGACTTCAAGCTAATAATCAACTAACATTGGTGGCATTAGGAAAAACAAATAAAAAAACCTGATTGTGTGGCTGAGGATGAAACACTCAGGGGAATTATGATGAGAGTGAATCTGATGTCATTGCTTAGCGTTGTGTGTTGCTGCAGTTTTCTGTAATGAAACGGTACGAGGGCGTGTTCGGGTGGGACTCGAACCTTTTCTCCTCCACCATGACGCTTCCGTTCTGCACCACGGTCCTGACTTTGTTGATGATGATGTCCAGTTGGACTAACAGCCCGTTGTCACCTCGCCGTACGGTGATGTCACACCCAACCCGGTTGTTGGTGAAGCGCGTGAGTGTGAACGGGCAGTTGGACCGAATGTAGAAATTTGAACCGTTGAACGGTTCGAAGACCCCGCTGCCATATGTCCTGCAAGTGACTGATCACAGTTTATTGATTAATGCTAGACGATCAATGAATACATGAAGAAATAAATCAATTCAAGTCATTTATTATGTTGGTTTTAAGGTTTTCAAATGTTATTATCAAAATTCTGTTTTCCTTTCCCAATGTCAGGAATGCTATCCTTTCAATAATCAAGTTAGATCTTAAGTTTTAAATCTAATACCTATCCCTTCAATCATTAACAAAACTAAGTGAATACTTTTTTTGTAAGAGTACCATTTTTAAATCAATAAGCCAAATGCTCAACTTTGATTTTAAGTCTGTAAAAAATCTAAACATATCATGTTTATTTACCAGATACACAATTATATAGAGAGCAATGTGCAGTGGAATGTGTTTGTACCTGTAACTAAAGAAAGCAAATATTAGAAATATCCTCAAATAAACCTTTTTTTGACAAAAGGAACAGTAAAATAACATATCAGTATGTTTCAGGTAAATTAACTGGAACAGCAAAACAATGAAACAGCATATGTTTCAGAAAATGTGAAGACAATATAACCCTTATGACATTCACAATTATGCTAAAAAGTCAACTTTATAATGAACTGATCAATATCCAGCATTCATTGATTTTTTACTCACATTTCTGAGTATCTGTTGTTG
Organism: Pseudoliparis swirei; assembly: GCF_029220125.1. Classification (NCBI taxonomy): domain Eukaryota; kingdom Metazoa; phylum Chordata; class Actinopteri; order Perciformes; family Liparidae; genus Pseudoliparis; species Pseudoliparis swirei. Next base: position 9,159,213 of record NC_079397.1, on the reverse strand, counting down.
TGATCGACTCCCCTATGTTAAAAACTAGGAGAGAAATACAGTTACATATGAATAACGACACCAATACTTACTGATAGGGTTAGTATTGTTATACCAGATACAGTATTTTGATATGTGAGGCACAGATCATTCAAATCAGTGGTAGTACAAGTAGAAATAGCAATAGTGCAATATTAAATTCCTAAAAGTATTTTTAAAATAATTTTTAGCTATTTCTACTTTAGAGGACCAAAATTAAAGTCCTAATTTGGAGCAATTGCTCCTGTCAGTGTTAACTAATTGGCTAATTATTTTATTGGTCTGTTGGTGGTACTGACTGATTTAATCTAGAACATTGTATAATATATTTTTTGAGCCTATCAAAGTTTTTGGACATATATATTATACATTTTAAATTGGTAAAGTAACTATGAAAGCGCACAAATAAATGTAATGGAATAAATAAATAAAATTGATAGTAAAGTAGAAATATAAAGTAGGATGCAATTTAAATACTTAACTACACATAAAGCGTCATAAAAAACAACAAAGTATTCTCAAGAAAGGAAAGTTAAAAATCTAAAAATGTTCTTCCCATTTAGCTGTTTATCCATTGTCAGTTTTAGTCATAATGTAGTAATTACATTGTGATATCCTTGTCCCTGGTCTTTTTTTCTGAAGAATGCATTAATATCCAATAATTAAATGAACAATCGCATCATGGTACCTGAGGCCAGTAAAAAGCAGAATGCCAGCATCCATCGCTGTGAGGTCATGCTGCCTGAAGCTGCAGGGAAGCAGGTGAAAGCAAGAAGAACTGCACACAAAGCCCACCACATGGCTTATATGTGCAGTATTGGTACCACCCCCAGCCCTTACTCACGCACACAATATACCAGGAAACTAGAAATAGAAAAATAAATCCGATTAACCGTTAAACTAATTAGTAGTTTACGGGAAAGCATATCCTGCTTATTATATTGCATTCACAGTTGAACAAATCTATTCCACCGTATAACAACAAAACCTCTGATACTTACTACCGTGGGAAATTTAGACTGAGATTGTGAAAAATAGATCCTGATTCGAAAGAGGTCAGGTTGGATGCACAAACACAGTGTGGATGACTGAACATCAACTGCTGAAGAGAGTTTGAAACTGGAGCCGATTCTTTTGTAACTTTAAAACTCAATGTTTCCTCCGAGAAATAGCAACGCCGTGTTTATATTTGATTCACCAACCTCAACCACAAGTGTATTGTGGAAAAAGTGGAAGACCTTTTCTTGGAACTAGTAAAGTAGACAATACTTTAACCGAGGACAAATAGATCGATGTCAAACTGATAAATGAGGCTTTGGTAAATGACCAGGGTGCATGAACCAGGATGTAGTTAGATATTTTTTTACTTCAGAGCTGAGGGAGAGTTCCACATGACATTTAAAGACATGTTCTGCAGCAACTCCGATTTCTTTTCATGCACAGATTATAGCTAAATTGCAAACTGAGTTCAGATGCTTGTTAGTTTAAATCACTAAGGTATTAAAAGAATAACGGCTTACTAACACATCAGTAAGCCAAGATCAATGCCGCTAACCCACCTGAAACTGAAATATTAAATTCCAATTTAAATTGTTGGTGGGCTATGAGGACTGAGTCGTACTTTTACCCCATAGGCCTACAACTAACGAGTAACTATATAACTACAACTCCAGGTACTTGGTATTGGTTGAAGGTCAAACTAAATTAAAATGTAGTGTTTTAAGTAGCTAAATAACTGCTGCAAACCACTACAGAATAATGTGAAAGAATATGTCTGAACAGGCACGTGCACAGACATTTTGGGGGGCAGGTGCTCAAACCCGCAAAAAGGGCACCCATTGCCAAAAAAAAATTCTGATATAGTTGAAGCATAAGCAGCACTACACTGATGATGCTGTCCTCGACCCGCGTTTCCTCTGGGCAGGATTAGCGCCGCGGAGCATGTCGGGGCGAAATTCTCACAAAAAATCAAATACATGCCCCGTCGGATATCCAAACACATTTGGGGGGAATTGACGACAGAGAGTGTAACTTTTATTCTTAAATCCTGATGAATGAAAAAAAAGTGGCTCCAGCAAAAAGGGTACTTTTCTCATCCAGGGCCAAAGGGCTGGTGCTTGAGCACCACTCGGGGTCTATCTGTGCACGTGCCTGTGTCTGAATATGTCTCCCAAAAACTGTCCACTGTTGGCATAGATAAATAAACCATTGTGCTCTGCTGACATGTAACTGGCATAAGGTAACTAATTAGGATAACTAATAGTCAAAAAGATCTGTCAGTAGGCCTACAACTGTATTTCCTCTCTCGCAGAAACTCAGACTTTTCGTTAGCACAGAGCATAGCTACTGTATAGGCTACCTGGAGGAAGAAAGTGACATGAAGGAAACATTCCCTGTTTGTGAATCACGAAACCTTTAACATTGTACCTGCGTAAAGCTACATTCACATACGTTGGCTCACGAGTGAGCAGAAGAGCTCCAAAACAAGCCAACACATGCTACGGCTAACCTGTTAGCAACCTGTTGACTTCTCTATAGCTACACCCGGTAAACATGTTGCTTGTCGTGTGTTTCTTGTCTATTTTTGTCTGTATGAACTGTTGGTGGCAAATGAGTTTCCCCACTGGGGATAAATAAAGTGTTCTAAAGGTCTAAAGGTCAAACACCAGCTAGCTAGCTGCTAACGTTGTCTTCCAGTTGCTCGTTGCTGGGCAGGTAGCTCAGTGGGTTTAGTTTGGTAAATGAGAGTTGTGAGAGGTTATAAAGTTCTGTTGAACTGCACTCGGTGATGATTCTCATTGGGTTCATGTTAGCAACATTACATTTCAGCATACTTTGCATTGATTTGAAGGTCAGTCGAGTGTCATTTGGGCACAGTAGAAAAACATAGTTTTAAAACGTTTACTGTAGACCTACAGCATTTGGTGCTGGAGAGGTAGCACACAGAAAGTTTATCAGATCTTTTGATTCATTGCTAATACAGTAGGCTATAAAGCTGAGAACAGGAATTTAGAATGTAGTTTTATAGCATGAAAAGCTCAGGTTGAACGAATAACATTAGGGCTCAGTTCCATTAAAAGCCTCAGAGGGCTTGGACGTTGCTAAACTAAATGTAAGGTATATTTTTTAATTTGTGTTCAAGTAAACCTGAGCTGCTCCTGCCACAGTATGATATAATTATATGTTTTTTAAAAATGCCTGTTGTGAAAAAAGGTCTGTGTCCTTGATTGGAACAGGTTTTACAACATTATCATCCCCCCAGGGTGCAGACCGGTATTTAACTGTGCTATTTTCTCAGTTATTGCTGCACTCCCAACAAAAATGTGTTGAGCACGTAGTAATGGAAGGTCACAGCAAGGAAGGCATCCAGAATATAAGAAACCCACCTTCACGACCTTTCTCCTCATTCGTTACCTCTCTCTCGTGGGTTGTCGTGCCAAATGGCTCAAATATAACAGGAACCGTCTCTTTTATAGGCACGATAAGCACTTTCTGACTAAACATCACCAAGGTATACCGAATGTTAATGTTCTGTAACCCACATAACTCTGGTTTCATCTTGTTTTTAATGGGGTTACCAGCCATAAGATGAGCAATACTGTAGATGTACATGTAAGTTTGAGGGTTCAAACTAATTATTCCATCAATTACTTATTGTGGAATAATGTATGTGCTCAAATATAAAGTGTATGTTTGTGTACAGGTCAAATGTGTTGCTGATTTAACTATATTGGTTATTGCTTTCTCTCGGATACGCGTCCTCAGATATATGCCCTCTGGTCAGCGGGATCACATCCCCACCCCGAGGCCCATGCTTCTCAGCTGGAAGCACAAGGTGAATTTCCCTAGAAGAGACGCATCCCCCTCTTGCCCTCCTTCTTTAATGGGCTCAATCATAAGCCATTATCATGCTGTACTGATTCTCCATTTGTGTGTGACACCACTGTCCACATATTGATCCTCCCACCACACACAAATGCATTTACAGCCATGCAATATCTCCAGGCTGCAGCCATGCAGCATGTTCACTCCAGATTACTTTTGTTCTCTGTTTGAATCCTGATCAATAATGGATAAGGCAAGCAATGATTGTAAATAACCCCTTAAAAGGTTTATTGTTTTGTGTTGATTGCCTTATTTTGTATCTGCTTTATTGGTTTTGATGTATGCCTTTTTATATTGTATTGTTTTAATGATTTTGTATATGTTTTAATCTACTTCCGCTTTGAGCTAAATTTGACTTTTATTTTGAAATGTTAGAAGGAAGCGCACCTTTATTTTGTGTTAATATACAAACTTGACGTAACGGCTAAATGTGACGGACGGATGCGCATTATATGAAGAGTTTTGATAGTTTTAATGGACCCGTATGAGGCTAACGCTCTTACGGTGGTGACAAGGAGGTTCTAATTCAAGAGTTTTGGTTCATCATTATACAACGGAAGAAAGGAAATAAAGAAGTTCACCAGCAGTAAAGTCTCACGCCGATTGATATACGGGGATCCGTTACAGTAAGAGCGAGACCTCTCGAGCTACCTGCTAGTTACACCAAAGGAAGAACGTCACCTTTCCAGCTAACCTGCTACATAGAAGACTACAACGGAATAAACGGACACCTTCTACTGACGGAATGGAGCAGGGCAGCGGTGAACTGAAGACGGGGACGTGGTAAAGTAGCAAGGAGACGGAGGAAGGCTAACGAAAATGGAGGGAAACGATGCTGCTCTGCGCAGCGAAGATAAAGCGCAACAGATAGAAAACCTTCGAAAGGTAATTCAAGAACATAAGGAAATGCTAGACAAGGAAACTGAACATGGTGCTGTTAGACAAGAACTAAAAGAGTCTTTGCAAAACAAACAGGACATTCTTGCTGAACTTTTAAATGATGAAGATGATGACGCAGATGTAGCGGTTAGACGCCATGACCGGACACGTGTTCCCACTGAAAAGATGCTAGCGTACCGTAAAGAGGAGCAGAGCAAACGGGAAAGGAGACTTGTTAGTCTGTATGAACAGTGGAAAGCCCAAGCTCGTCAAGCACGTCAAGAACTCAAATCGGAGCTAACAGAAAGTCACTTGGCATCCCTCGCAGACAATTTGGAAACAAGGAAAATGGATATCATAAAATTGTATGATGAACTGAGAGGGTGCGGCCCACCCGATACTGAGCTAAGGCGTAAGGTTGATTCTTGTGCAGCAGTAACCATTGACATGATCAAAATCTTGTATGAGAGACTGACTGGCGTAAATGGAGAATACGATGCAGAATACGAAGGACAGCGCTTGCGTGAGCTACTTGAGCCCGACTACGCCCGGTCCATTTATGGCTCCTCTGCTTCAGCCCTGACTGGCAGTCATGGCTCCATGTACTCAGGTGTTGCAGTCAAGCGAGCAGAAGCAGCGGCGGAGTTAGCTGCTAAGGAGGCTGAATATAAGATGCTAACGCAGGAAAAGACACAAAAGGAAAAGATCAGAGTTTTAGAGGAAGAACATAGGAGGGAATTAGAAAAACACAAGGCCGAATTAGAACGATTGCAAGCTGAAAAAGATGTAAAGGCGGCCCAAGCCAGACTTGAAGTATATGACAGAGAAGTGAAAGAGGAGTCTGATGCCCGGTCCGTTAAGTCATTTCAGAACCCTATACGCCCCCTTCCCCCTGCCACAATGGACACTCACACCGTTGTCACTCCATCTCCTCCCATTGATGTATCCTGCCTAGCACAAGCTGTTCAGGACAGCCTTGCTATTAACAGACTTCCAATGCCAGAGCCCACAGTGTTTAATGGCAATCCAATTGACTTTGTGGAGTGGAAGGCTTCATTTATGTCGCTTATAGATAGAAAGAACATTCCCACTACCGATAAGCTGCATTACCTCAAGAGATATGTAGCTGGCTCAGCTCGCAAATGCCTAGAAGGAACATTCTATCGTAGTGACAGCGAAGCTTACAGTGACGCTTGGAACAAGCTCAATCAGAGGTATGGCCAGCCATTTATCATTCAAAAGGCTTTTAGAGAAAAGTTATCCAACTGGTCAAAGATACAGTCTAAAGATGCCGAAGGACTGAGAGATTTCTCAGATTTCTTAAATGCCTGTCTGCAGGCAATACCCCATGTAAAAGGCTTAAACATCCTAAACGATTGTGAGGAAAATCAGAAGTTGATGCGGAAACTGCCAGAGTGGCTCGCCTCAAGATGGAACCGCAAGTAACATTGCGTCTCATGGAGGGAAAGGATTTCGAGCTTCAAGGACTTTGCCAAGTTCATGTCCGTGGAGGCCGAAACCGCCTGCAATCCAATCACCTCTTTCCTCGCTCTCCATTCAGCTGAGTCCTGTCAAGACAAGTGGAGCACAAAGGAAAGCAAAGGAAACAAAGCCATCACTTTCAATACACAGACAGTGATGGAAAATAATAAGCAGACAATGTCAAAGGAAGAGTTCAAGACACCTTGCATACTATGCCAGGATATCAGTCACCAGCTTTACAAATGTCAAGATTTCATGAAAAGAAAACTGGAATACAGGAGGATGTACGTAAAAGATAACAGACTGTGTTATGGGTGTCTAAAACCCGGTCACGGCGCAAAAGAGTGTCGGCATCGCCACACGTGTGACTCATGCAAAGGACGGCATCCTACATGCCTTCACGATGATGGCTACAGAAAAAGTGAAGACAAAGAATGGACAAAGAGGGAACATTCAGCGCAACGCAGTGAACCGGAATCCACATCTGCTCTGTCCCTCAATGTCACCAGCCAAGGTCAGTCAGAAAACACCTCCATGATCGTGCCAGTATGGGTGTCAAGCGACAACAATCCATCCAGAAAAACTTGTGTATGCCCTGCTGGATACTCAAAGTGACACAACATTCATTGAGCAAGATGTAAGTAAGGAGCTGCAGCTGACTACTTGCCCAGTTAAATTGAAACTCACTACTATGATGGGTGAAAATATGGTCCTTAAAAGTGAACGAATATCTGGTCTGCGTGTGAGAGGTTTCAATTCCACTGTGCACATCAAACTGCCTCCTACTTACACCAAAGACGGCATACCTGTGAACAGACAACATATACCAACGCACGAAACGGCAAAAGGATGGAGCCATCTCACAGCGATTGCAGACCAAATACCGCCTCTCCTTAACTGCGAAGTGGGGTTACTGATAGGCTACAATTGTCCAGGAGCTCTCATACCCAGACGTGTGATAGCAGGAAAAGATGATGAACCCTTTGCTATTCTTTCAGACTTAGGGTGGAGTATTGTTGGCTGTTCAGCACCTCACTCTGATGCACAATTGTCAAATGGTCACTGGCACAGAGTAAACGTGAAGGAGCTGCCTGCAGTGACTCCAATGGATGCAAGAAGAATTCTCGAGACTGATTTCAGAGACAATCAAGGAGATGGCAAAACAGTCTCTCAAGAAGATTTGATTTCTCTTGAACAGAAGGGAAATATAAATATAAACAGACATGGACATTATGAAATGCATAATGCACATCATGGATTAAAGCAGATCGCCAAAGAACAGAGTCAGACACACCCATTAGGGTCACAGGTCATTGCCAGATTATTTTATGTAAACGATGGCATCATTAGTGTTGAGTCTGCTGAAAAAACCAGTCAGATGAGAAAGGAGGCACATGAGCTGTGTGCAAACAAAGGTTTAAGGAGTCACAAATTTGTGTCCAACAACTGTGCTGTTCTCCAGAGCATCCCCTCAACAGAACATGCTACAGACATCAAAGTAAAGGATCTCAGATTCAATGACCCAGCGTTAGAGAGAGCACTGGGAATAAACTGGAACATCGAGAGTGACTGTTTCAACTTCAAGGTTTCACTAAAGAACCAGCCCGCAACACGGCGCGGCATTCTGTCATCTGTCGCCTCCGTACATGACCCGCTGGGCTTCGTGGCTCCATACCTCCTCAACGGAAATAATATTCTTCAGGATATGGGCCATCAAGAAACAGGATGGGATAACCCAATTCCAGGGCAGTTGAAATCACGGTGGGAGAAATGGCCAGATGACTTTGTTAAGATGGAAAGGATACAAGTAGCTCGCTGCTACCAGTCAGCAGGCTCTGAAAAGATGTTAAAAACAGAATGACATCACTTCTCAGATGCCAGCACCACGGACTATGGCCAATGCACATACCTGAGATTGAGGAATGAAAAAGAGGATCTTTACGGACGAAAGAGGTGGCACCAGGTGCAGTACTTGACGGAGCAGTTTTGGAGTAGATCGAAAAAGGAGTGCCTCCACAACATCACAAACAGACAGTGCTGGCATAGCACTAAAAGAAACCTCAGGTTGGTGGTATAGGACCGGATGCTGAGGACACTACCACGAAGCAAAGAGAGACTTGGGACAGTCTCAGAAGTCATTCAAGGCAAAGATGGACTTGTGAGACAGGTTAAAATCTTGTTTGGAGGGAAAGAACGGAACCACAAAGGAGAGCGCACCAGCAGGCCCGCTTTGGAGCGCCCTGTCCAGAAATTAGTTGTTAATTACTAAGCATTTAAGAAATGTAATATGGTTTACTGTGTGGTATAGCCTATACATTTGGAGGGTAATGCTGTAAGTGGAAATTTTGTGTTTTAGGTTTCCATTTTGTAAAACACTGTAATTTGGTGGGAATGTAAATAACCCCTTAAAAGGTTTATTGTTTTGTGTTGATTGCCTTATTTTGTATCTGCTTTATTGGTTTTGATGTATGCCTTTTTATATTGTATTGTTTTAATGATTTTGTATATGTTTTAATCTACTTCCGCTTTGAGCTAAATTTGACTTTTATTTTGAAATGTTAGAAGGAAGCGCACCTTTATTTTGTGTTAATATACAAACTTGACGTAACGGCTAAATGTGACGGACGGATGCGCATTATATGAAGAGTTTTGATAGTTTTAATGGACCCGTATGAGGCTAACGCTCTTACGGTGGTGACAAGGAGGTTCTAATTCAAGAGTTTTGGTTCATCATTATACAACGGAAGAAAGGAAATAAAGAAGTTCACCAGCAGTAAAGTCTCACGCCGATTGATATACGGGGATCCGTTACAATGATAATGGTTGAGTGTGTGAAAGAGGGTTTACATTGGGGCGCATGGAGACAAGGGAGTTAGATGTTATATTTGGTTTGGATGAGGGCAGATATTTTGACAATTAAGTGACAAACACAATGACTTCAACCTCTTTATGCCTTATTTTGTTATATGTGATAGAGCAAACAATACATGTTCAGACATGAGCTTGGGCTTTGGAAACTGTTTTAATCATCAATCATTCAGGGATAGCAAAGAGGCCAAAAGGCCACTAGTTTCAGCTTTTCAAATGTAAATATTGGCCGGGATTCATTGCATGGTATTTAAACAAAACGTCATTATTCTTTGGTTCAATCAACATGGACCTCAATGCCTGTCAATGTGTGTCACGTGCCCCGACACTGTGTTTGTTTTGAGTAAATCAGACTACAGAATGATGGACCTGTAGTACCAGAGTCAGGCCTGCAGGGGGCATCCGTTTTCCTTTTATGCCTGAGGCTGTGGCTCATCGGTGAATTATTTGCGACTGAAGCCAATCTGACATACGTGTCATTTCATATTTATATTTCATTTGATATATTGTACGCATGTGTATCTATAAATAGCCTTTTAATTTTGTTTTATAAATAATGTTGTATTCTACTTTGTTAGAACTTATGTGGTACCTATAACAATGTGCACCAACGTGCCCATCCCAGTGTCCATTTATTTCCATATAGATTATTTAGTGATGAATGATTTTCAATAAACGCTATAAATGAATTGAAGGTCCTTCACTCCGGCATCATGCTTCCAAAACAGTGTTTCTTTGCGTCACGCCGACGCTCATAATGACGAAGTGCTCCACTACACTCCTCCTATCTTACCTTTCCTCCCCACTCTTCTCCAAGTCTCCCATCAGGACCACAGGGATGTGATGCGCGGACACACACGCGAGGCTGGGAAAACAACTTCTGAGTTCGGGAGTGATTTCTGGATATAACTCGGCGGCGAAGGGGGGTGGGGTGGGAACATCAGTAAAGTGTGTTTTTGTTTTCTTTTTCTTTTTCTTTTTTTCAGCATCAAATACAACTAAGCAACCACCACCCCCCGGTCCCGTGCTGTGTTTCCCATATGTCGCGAAAGCAGCTGGACCATGACTACAGCCTCCGTAGTATGAGCAACCTGATGGGCGAGCGCAGGAAGAAAGTGAGCGACGGAGGAGAGCGGAGTCTCATCAAGACTCCGTCCAGCGCCAGCATCAACAGCCATGGCGCCTCCTCCTCCTCCGCCACCGCCGCCGGGGCTCCCGCCTCCGGTGCGCCCGCGGCGGCGCCCCCCTCATCCACCGGGGACCTGGAGAGGGCTGCGCGTAAGCAGTTCCAGCAGGATGTCACGCCCGGCTTCGTCTACGTCCTGGCCGCGTTCTCCGCCCTGGGGGGGTTCCTGTTCGGCTACGACACCGGGGTGATCTCCGGGGCGATGCTCCTGCTGAAGAGGGAGCTGGACCTGAGCGCCCTGTGGCAGGAGGTGCTCATATCGAGCACCGTGGCCGCGGCCGCCCTGTCCGCCCTGCTGGGCGGCTTCCTCAACGGGCTCTTCGGGCGCAGGGTGTGCATCCTGCTGGCCAGCTTCTTCTTCGCCGTCGGCGGTGTCGTGCTGAGCACCGCGCCCGGCAAGGAGGTCCTCCTGGCGGGGAGGATCATCGTCGGCGTGGGGCTCGGTAAGACACAACACGATGCTTTGTTGGAGCCCCAATCACAAGTTTTTCATTCTCCACGAATTGAATTGTAACCCAATAGATTAGATTTAGGCCTACACATAACTTTTATGTACGCTCAAAAAAACAATTCAAGCCCTTCTTAGAGGTGACACATTTAAATATTGTTTGATACATTTAAATAAATCAATTACAAAACGAAGATATTTATATTGAATGGGTGTAACACAAAATGTATGAATACTTTCATTTATTAGATTTATTTAGGTTACACTCACAAAAACGATTCAAGCCCTTCTTCGAGGTGACACATTTAAATATTGTTTGATACATTTAAATAAACCAATTACAAAAATAGATATTTATATTTAATGGGTGTAACACAAAATGTATGAATACTTTCATTTATTAGATTTATTTAGGTTAGATGGTGTGCATATCAACTCAAAATAAATGGGTTTCATTGAGGACTACCCTTTGCGCATGCGCCAGCTGAAAATCAGTTGTTTACATGAGGTGAACACACCTTCAGGGCTGTACGGTGGTGTAGTGGCTAGTGCTGTTGCCTCAAAGCCTGAGGTCCGTGGGTTCAATTCCCAGTCGGGGTGGTCCTTCTGTGTGGAGTTTGCATATTTTGTTAGTTTATATTTTGAGTTGGACAAACACAAATTAATTTAATTTAATGAATATCGTTATTTTATTTGAGATGTATTTGATACAAATGAGTTGGACTAACTTAATTACATTTTATTGCACTGATGTGCTAAATTTGAGTTGGAGTTGCATATAATTATTGGATGGAAAACCTGCCAACAATTTAATTGAGTTCATCCAATGAGTCATTTCTTTGAGTGTAGATAAAGTTGCTTTTAAAATTGACCCCCTCCCCCCCCCCCCCTCTGACAGCACTAGTAGGCTATAGTGATATGTTATTGATTTCCATGTCAACATTTACCATGCATTTGCTTCCCATCACATGTCCAGTGGTCAGAATGAGCTTAATTGATATTGTCATCCCTACAAGTTACACAGCGTGGGCCCCTCTGTTTGCTCCTGCATGCCACTTTGCCATCTTTGTTATTATCATCACGAAGATCGTTATTAGATGTAGTTGGATGCCATTAAGTGATTAGAGAAAAAGCCAACTCTGGATGCTAAATAAAAGAGGGGATATTATTATCTCAGCACGCCCCAAACGGAAGTCAAGATGTAGCTCAGAAGCGAGCAGGAGATTCTCGGTGTCGACGAGGTCGTCTTCCTGGCACGCTGATGTCAGAGTTACATTCATCTGATTGGCCCCGTTCCTGCTTCCTCCCCTTCTGATAAATACCTTTGCACATTCCCTTCCTACTTCTTCCTTCCCCGCGTGAATACATTTCCGCTCTCTTTCGCCTCTCTTGAATCATTCCCCCCCCCCCCCCTTCTCTCTCTCTGCCTGTTCCTCCTTCTGCTCTCTGCCTACTTCATGCAGATCAGAGCCTTTTGATCCGAAATCTACGTCTACCCCACATTATTTATAGTGGTTGGTGTTGCATGACTCACATCCTCTGTGCAAAAGAACCGTTAGAACTGGCTTTCCATGCCGAGCGTCAATGGCACTCGTCTTGGCCACCGCCTCGGAGTAGTACGCTCTCTCCTCAGTGATATGTGGAGGAATGGCAGACCATATTGTATCTCCTCAGTAAACCCCTTGGGAACAGAGGGGAGGCTTATCTCTCAAATAAACATCGCTGACAGTGAAGAGCTCTGTGTTTTTCTTCCTCTAATTATTGACGTTATAATCGAGATTTGCTTTTGAGTTCCGTTTTTATTTCTTATCGTGATAAATGGCTGTTATTTAGATTCTCACTGTGTGGTATATAAATCAACCAAGCATTTTTATTTATGTATCCGGCATCAGGAATGTGCAGATGATGAATGTTTCTCAGCTTTCTTGGCACTTGATAAATTGCAAATAGAGAAATACTGGGAAATACTTCTCTGATTTGCATTGAATGTATATTTCGACACATGTTGGATCTAATGTGAGGAAATCTGGATCAGCTGATTGTCAGGAAATGCTGCTATGCAAAACGTGGGGGAACAATGAAACGACAACTAAAAAAACGTTGACGAAACTAAATGGAAGCTTCCTGTCTCCTGTGATGGAAACGGCTCGGGTCACTCAGGAAAAAGCTTTTCTCACTGGACAAGAAAGAATCCAATCAGAAGTTAATGAGGCTTGTGAAGGGTCCAAAACGAGTCGTAATGTCTTCAGACACTCTGTGTGCAGCTCATCTCTTTGACATATTTGCATGTACCTGTTGCTATTGGAGATAGACGTTTACTACTTTCCACCACCGACTGTTACATAATTAAACATACTTCAAAGATGACAATGTTGCAGCAAACAACTGTTTGCTGTGTGAAGATATCGGGGATTAATATCCAAGAAGTCGCTCTCCATCTGTGAGTGAAAAGAAGTCACCAACCACCAGCCCCATATGTCATGGACGACAGGCAGTTATCGTGACATCCGGTCTCTCGGCAATGCTTTTGTTTAGAACCACCGACAAGGAAATGGAATGGAGAGAATTCATTATTTTCAGAGATTTTAATTAAAAATATATCTTTTTGGGGGAATATATTATATTGTCTTTCCCTTAAAAAATAAAAATGCAGCAGCTACACACACTTCAATTACATACACAGACTCTGACTGCTAATATGGAGGAACCAACCGCCCGGGTCATTTTAGCTGTTACATTATACGTAACCCCTGCCCTTCCGCCAACACAATCTTCTCCAATGCGGTCATCTTCATTACAAGAGCGTGCATGAGCCCCCCCCCCCCCCCCCCACACACCTCCCCCGCTCCCCTCGATGGATAATGAAATACATCCTGTCACCGCAATTAGCTGATGGGGACGCTAATTAGGCAGAAGTACTTTTTTCAGCGCGTGCAATTATTTCCGGCCGAGCTGCGGTTCGCACGTCGACACCGACTCAGGGAAAAAGCCAATTGCCTAACATTTCGGAACTGAAAGGTCACGGGGGAGGAAAGGCCACACACACACACACACACACACAGCCCTTCCTCTCTGGACGTGGAGCCACGCGCGTCTGGTTCATCACGGTCGCTGATCTGACCGTTTGCCGGAGCACGGGGACTGTTTTGCGATACGAGCTGTTGCTCGTCGGACCCGACAGACGGTATTGAACCAGACGGTTCATCAGGGCCGACTTGTGTTAGAAATCGAGCCAATCAGACAAAGAGGTTGTTCCTCGCTGCACGGGGATGTATGTGTGGAAAGATGTTTTAATCAAGGAGGAGAAATCCATTCGTGTTTTCTGTCCTGGACGTGGGATGTGTCGGAGTTCTTTTTCAATCAATCTTTTTAATCCAGCCAATCTTGAACTAGACCCTTGAGTGACAGCCGGGCCAGCGAGCCAATCATCAGCAGCTATTATTGCATTTCTTCTTCCCCAGACCACACCGGCTGTGGGTTTAATGATGATGTTTTAATCAGTTTATATTGAGCATGTAGCCGTGCTAGATTTCAGTAGGAATTGACTAATTGACAGTGACAATACGTTTTCCTTTAACCTGCAATTATCCTTGTGTGTGTTGCTTTGCGGCAACAAAAACAAAAAACACACACAATGTCGAAAAATAGACTTGGCAAAGAAGTTCTGCCGTTCCCCGCCGTATACCTCCAGAGACTCCATGTAAAAATGATGGATTCTCTCTGTGCTCTCTGTGTGTTTGATATCGAGGGTCTGAAGGGAGCCATTAAATGTTTTTCTTGAAAGAAATCCACTCTGATGCCTTCGGCCCTCGTTAGTCGTAATCCGCTCCCTTGCACACACACCGGCGCACAAACACGAGCCCACACCCTCACAGCGTGTGCATAATCACGTTGTTCAGGGTAAATGATCAGTTACACATGTTTAATCCTTGGAGACAGCAGAGGAAAGGGTCTGCATCAAAAACGCCAGTTAATTACATTGTAATAACATTTAATTATTACCGGGAGGTTTGATAACTAATTAGTATTCCTAGCCGAGCCAGGTGGAAGTATTGATTTGTTTACGCCAGATTATTGTTGTTAATTTTTCAAGTAAATAGTTCTTGGCTCAACATTTGTGCAGTTTGAGGTTTTCTTTCCTTCCCCGTGTGGTTTTATAAGAACACAGTAATGTAAAATACATAATAAAGAAACTCCGGTCAAATTAGTCACACTTATTGAAATGAATTAACAAAGGACACAACCTCTCCTGCTGTAACCGGTGAATGTAATCACCACTCACACCACTTCACCCATTTGAAAGTCAACGACAGCGCTATCTGGGGGAGGTTTCGCTTAATCCGCGCGTTTTCAAGGATGCGCCATTAGCCTCTAATTAGCTTCCTCCATCACTACCAGACGCGCAGCAGCAGAAAACGTCTCTTTAGCAACGCGCGGTGACGGCAAGTCGGGCGGAGTATCTCCTCCTCGCTCTCTGATCCAGTGAGTCGGAGCCTGACATGTGTACGACGAGCCCCGAGGCCGCCTTCACAAGCCCAGACAAAGGCTTTGTTTAACTGCTGCTGTGAGGCTGAGCGTGGCCAGACGATGGCTGTGTGAAGGCGTGAGTGTGTGTGTGTGTGTGTGTGTGTAAGGAGAACGCAGTGCTGGGAGCTGTCTGCTGGTGCTGAAAAAGAGCTCATTTATGGAGACGGGGGAACGCACTGCGAATGTGTTGGTACGAGAGTGAAGATACTTGACCTTTGGTTGAAGTCCTTTAGCTCTCAGTGGAGAACCTTCAGAGGGAAATGACGACTTGAGAAGCTTTACAAATCTACTTTACGATAACGTGTCGAACATAAACACGTCTCTGTGAGTCCCACCAACAGTGAAGAGCTGTAGAGATTTGGGAAACGTGACTCTGGCTAAACTGTGTGTATTGGAACACAGTTTGGTTGCACCTCAAACAGATTACTGATAAAAGCATTATTTACATGTCTGGGGGTTAAACATCCATTGGAGTATTTATTGTGCCAGCCAAATCAAATTGTTTATCGTGTGGTCATCCTGCGTTTCTTTACAATGCATAATAATACGTGACGTGTCTCTTTACGGGGCTTGTACACATATGTGTCAATGTATTATTATTATCTTTATTTAAAAGGGACCAGATTGTAGCTTCAGCTAATTTGCATATGTAGACCCTTGATAATAATAAACATACAAACAGTAAAATATAAGACACACTACAACACAATGCGAAGCTACAGTACAGCACATTACAAGTAAGTAATACATACCATTAAAAGTAAGTAATAAAAACCATTAAAAGTAAGTCATACTGTTGTGGCAAAAATAAAGAGCAGAGAGACAATGATTTGATGTAGCAATCCAGCGGGACTGTATTGATGAGCACAAGGCAACATCCAACAAGTCCATCTTTCTTGAATTTTTAGCACATATTTGTAGTGTAAATGTAACCCTCCCATCAGACCTTTTAACCAATCACATCAATTATTTGATGATTTACTCTGGTTGGATCAAGGTGACAGTGACCCAACCGCACTAGATCACAAGGGATCGTAGTCCGCATTCAGGAGAACATCTGTTACAGTAAATAACCGAGTGTCATAGCAAGGTACATCATTATTTATGTTGGCTAACTAAGAAGTTCAACCAAGGTTATATGATTTCCCCCAACATATCCCCCCTCTGGGGGTCTCTGGACCCCCATCCTAATTTCATATAACATTGGTCTGATAGGACATGTAACCCAAAGTATTGATCTCTTACAGCATGATAACAACGTAGTGGTTATACACTCAATACAGAATCCATGACCGAGTGGTTATGTAAATTATATAAGAATACATAACATTTTAATTGAACAACCTGATTTCAAATACATCATGCAATATTAAAGGTTCACTTTTCATATAAGCACAAAAAAAACCATAGGTTGCTGTTACAGGAAAAACTTCCTTATGGTCCTTGCCCACCAAGCGACCACCATTCTGGCATGAAGTGAACCTGTTCTTGCAGACAAACATGCATTTAACTGATTCATCACACATTGTAGTTTCTGCTAATTATTTAACCCTATACCTGTACTTATTAGATGCACAGTTTATAATACACCTCAATTCAACATGTGTTTTTGGTAAAACACTAGTACATTTGCTCTGTGAATCATTTGATTAATACATGCATTTTATAGTAACACTCTTATTTTTATAAATTTTGCGCTTCGTCCTTCTGGAAAGATAATCCAACATGTGACGTGGTGATCTTGGACTTGTTCTTCTTTCAACAACCTTTAGGTTGTCGTCTTGGCTGAAATGCCTTCTAGTCCTGTTTCCTCCATGTAGTCTGAGTCCTTCAGATAGTCCGAAACGGGAAACAGGTTTGGTAGTCCAATCACCATTTGAGCAAACTGGGCCTTTGTCCCTCGATCGATCGTCATCATGTTCATCATCTGAGCCAGTTGGAGGTCAGCCATAACACCCATCTGTTTGTCCATAGTTCTCCGACACTGCCTCCTCAGGATGGGTATGATGCAACATGCCAATAGAAAAGCTACAATTAGTACTATCAATGCGCTAATGCCCGTATTTACCAATACAGACCCCCATTCTCCAAACATTTGGTCTAACCAAACCCATAACCATCCCCCCTTGCCAGCATTTCTAAGTGTAAGCTATGACAATGCTGGCATAGGTCCTTGTCTATCATGGGTTTGAATATATGTGGTTGCATCGTACTCAACTGATTCATGGGTTCTGGCTTCTCTCCAAGATGGTTGAAGTGTCATCATCTGGCTGCTGTCCTGCATGCTCTCTAATCGTCACAGGTTCCACCATCGTCAGTCTCTCCTTCCCCGTGCTCCCCGTCAACGTCCATATCAGGAAGCTCATTAGTTTGAACACATGTTCCAGGCTCACCTTGTTGGTCATTGTCATCTGCTTTCAACAGTCCTTGGTATTGTCCTTCGTGCAAAGACTCAAGTGATACCACGTTGTACTTCCTTTGACCTGGACCGCTGTTGGCGTTGCTCGCACCACTCTGTAGGGACCTTCCCGTCTTGGCTTGTGCCACTTTCGTCAGAAGATCTTGATGTACACCTGGTACCACTGGTTTCTGGTCGGACCTCGGTTCCTTTCCCTTCTCCTGGAGATAGATAGATCTATGTATGGCAGTTAGTTGCTCCATATAGTCTTTTAGCTCCAGCTGCAGCTTCTCAAGTGGGGGTCCCTTGTAGGGCCCCCTGAGTTGAGGTGCTGGCATAGGTGTGCCTGTTAACATTTCATGCGGTGTTAAATGCGTCTGAACTAACTCCCCTCTCTGCTCTCTCTTACTTGCTTATTCTTTCTATTAATTCCACTAACCCATCTCTTCCATTCTTTCCTAACTCCCCTTTATGCTCTCTCTTCTCGCCCCCTCTGACTTGCTTTGTCTTTCTATTAATCTATTAATTCCACTAACCCGTCTCTTACACTCTTTCCTAACTCCGACCTTCAACAAGTAAATTGTTTTTAGTTCTACCTCTCTTCTTTACACGTTCCACTGGTGTCACACTCATTCCCCCCCCCCCCTCTATTTTATAAAGTTCAAGCAGGTTATTTCTCATTAATAATGGAAAATAATTATGCTCACTGCTGTATTCTTAAAATAATTCTAAAATTAAAAAAATAACAAATACAAATTGTAAAACAAAGCTATTAGTTCATAATTATGCAAAGCCAATAGTTTGTATTATGCAAAGCCAATAGTTTATAATAATGCAAAGCCAATAGTTTGTATTATGCAAAGCCAATAGTTTGTAATCATGCAAAGCCACCCCCCACGTTGGGCTCCAATATGTTGTGGCAAAAATGAAGAGCAGAGAGACAATGATTTGATGTAGCAATCCAGCGGGACTGTATTGATGAGCACAAGGCAACATCCAACTTTCTCAAATATTTAGCACATATTTGTAGTGTAAATGTAACCCTCCCATCAGACCTTTTAACCAATCACATCAATTATTTGAAGAGCCGGGCACATGATTTACTCTGGTTGGATCAAGGTGACAGTGACCCAACCGCACTAGATCACAAGGGATCGCAGTCCGCATTCAGGAGAACATCTGTTACAGTAAATAACCGAGTGTCATAGCAAGGTACATCATTATTTATGTTGGCCAACTCTAAGAAGTTCAACCAAGGTTATATGATTTTCCCCAACAATACATACCATTAAAAGTAAGTCATAAAAACCATTAAAAGTAAGTAATACATACCACTAAAAGTAAGTAATACATACCATTAAAAGTAAGTAATAAATACTATTAAAAGTAAGTAATACATACCATTAAAAGTAAGTAATACAAGCCATAGTAATGTTGCTCAATGAGTACGTATGTAGGATGTGACTTGGAGACGATTCCTCAGGCCTCAACATGTCACTCAGAGGCCTGCGGGGCTGTGTGTGGCTCGGCTGACACAAGCTGCCATTGCATATGGTTGAGAGGCACAACACGGGAACACGGAGGGAAACGAGCAAGAGGAGGGTGAAGAGGCGTGGCTGCATGAGGTGAATACACATCGAGGCATTACTGCAGATCAGTGACGTGCGGTGAGATTCATGGTTGGTGAGGCACTGACTCCTTTCGTGTCAGATTTACAAATATATAAGCCCAAAAGGGTAGCTTATTCAATTGGCTACTGGTTATTTCATGTCTCATCAGCATTCTTCACACAACACACACGCGCACACACACACGCACACGGTACATATTACAGATACGTAAAGGTAAGAAACAGTTTGAAGCAAACCTTTTAGCTCTACCTGTGTTAATCACGTCCACTTTTGACTGAAAGTCCAGTTTTGAGACATTGTTAAGCTTAGATATATAATCCTCTTCCATGTTGGCAGTCTGGCGCAGCAAAATACAAAAACAAACGGACTTGACTCGCTTGGCGCCTCTGCGTAGAAGAAGCAGCAACAAGTACCTGTTGGCTCACTAGCGCCCCTTCAGTGAGGCAGAGTATTATCTGCCTCACCCTGCGCCTTTTCACTGCGGCTTTATTTCCCATCAGCAAAACTAAATATGTCACTTACAAACATTAAACTGTAATGGTTAGAGACCTTAGCCAGACTGTGGATTATCAGGGCAAATAAACATATCTGCAAACATTATATTGGCGACATGCAGAGATACGGCAACCCGCACGGGCCAATTGCATGCATCAACCCAGTTTGTGATGGATTGCGCAATCAGAGGTGAGGCTCGACTCGTCGCTGCCTCAACTCTAGTTACCTTCGCATTGAAAATGCCGGAAGGTTATGTTTTGATCGCCGTGTATTTATTTATTTATTTATTTGTATGCGTGTTATTCGCAAAACTCAAAAAGTATTGAACCGAATCGCATGCAATTTGGTGGGATGATTGTTTATTATCCGGGGACCAGTTGATTAGATTTTGGGATCGATCGGGTCAAAGGTCAAGGTCAAAGGTCATGAACAGGTCAAAATCTTTCGCAGAACTCAAAAAGCATTGAACCGAATCGCATGAAATTTGGTGGGATGATTGTTTATTATCCGGGGACCAGTTGATTAGATTTTGGGATCGATCGGATCAAAGGTCAAGGTCAAAGGTCATGAACAGGTCAAATATTCTTGAATCACATGGAATTTGGTGGGATGATTGGTTATTATCCGGGGACCAGTTGATTAGATTTTGGGATTGATCGGGTCAAAGGTCAAGGTCAAAGGTCATGAACAGGTCAAATCTTCTTGAATCACATGGAATTTGGTGGGATGATTGGTTATTATCCGGGGACCATTTGATTAGATTTTGGGATCAATCGGGTCAAAGGTCAAGGTCAAGGTCATGGAAAGGTCAACATCTTTTTTTTTACCATAGCACGATACATTTTTGTCCAATTGGCATGCAACTAATGCCAAAATGTTCATAATTCAATGCCCAATCTTGTGATATAGATAGATAGATAGATAGATAGATAGATATATACTTTATTAATCCCCAAGGGGAAATTTGTCGAGCCAGTAGCAGCAACACACAAGAATAAAAATAAAAATAAAAAACACAAATATAAGAAGGGTTAGGGTGATCTGGCAAGAGGTGAACTGTTGTAGAGCCTCATAGCCGTCGGCAGGAATGTTCTCCTGTATCTCTCCTTGTGGCAGCGGAGCGTGAGGAGACGTCTGGAGAAAGTACTGTCTCTGTCCCTGTAGGAGGTGGTGGAGAGGGTGGTCCGGGTTGTCCAATATGGACACCAGTTTCTTCAACGTCCTCCTCTCCACCACCTGTTCCAGGTGCTCCAGCTGGCAGCCGATGATGGAGCCAGCCTTCCTAACCAGTTTGTTAAGACGGCTGGTGTCACCGGTTCCGATGCTGCTCCCCCAGCAGACAATGGCAAAGTGCAGCACACTGGCCACAACCGACTGGTAGAATAACTCCAGCATCTTGCTGCACACGTTGAAGGATCGAAGCTTTCTCAGGAAAAAGAGTCGACTCAT
Source organism: Pseudoliparis swirei (assembly GCF_029220125.1). Taxonomy (NCBI): domain Eukaryota; kingdom Metazoa; phylum Chordata; class Actinopteri; order Perciformes; family Liparidae; genus Pseudoliparis; species Pseudoliparis swirei. Next base: position 9,137,947 of record NC_079397.1, on the reverse strand, counting down.
CCCCTTCTTGTACACAGCGTTGATGTTGGCCTTCCAGTTCAGTCGGCTGTCGATGGAGACGCCCAGGTACTTGTACTCCTCCACCATGTCCACGTCCACTCCCAGGACACTCAGAGGTGTAGGAGCTGTCGCCTTCCTCCTGAAGTCCACCACCATCTCTCTGGTCTTGGCCACGTTCAGCCGCAGGTGGTTCTCATCGGCCCACTTTACAAAGTCACTCACCACTGCCCTGTACTCCTCCTCCCGTCCATCCCTAATACACCCGACCACTGCAGAATCATCAGAGTACTTCTGCAGATGGCATGACTCCGTGTTGTACTGGAAGTCACTGGTGTACAGGGTGAAGAGGAAGGGAGACAGAACAGTTCTCTGTGGGTTTCAACATCACTGACCACCGTTCCAGACAGCACACGCCCATTCTGACAAACTGTGGTCTGCCTGTGAGGTAGTCAGTGATCCAGGAGATGGTGGACGCGTCCACCCCGACCCCCCGCAGGTTCTCACTCAGCAGCAGTGGCTGGATGGTGTTAAATGCACTGGAGAAGTCAAAAAGTGACTCTCACAGAGACACCGGTTCCATCCAGGTGCGACTGAGCTCGTTGCAGCAGGTAGATGATGGCGTGGTCCACTCCCACATGAGGCTGGTAAGCAAATTGCAGAGGGTCCAGCGACGATTTCACCTGCGGCGGAGGTGGGCCAAGACCAGCCTCTCCAGCACCTTCATCACATGGGAGGTGAGGCGACGGTCGGTAGTCGTTGAGGCCAGATGGTGTTGACTTCTTGGGACAGGGACCAGGCACGACGTCTTCCACAGCACCGGGACTTCCCCCAGCCTCAGGCTGAGGTTGAAGAGGCGCTGCAGGACACCAGACAGCTGGGTGGCGCAGGTCTTTAGGACCCTGGGGCTGATGCCATCAGGACCTTCAGCTCTGCGCTGGTGTAGTTTCTCCAGCTGTCTTCTCACCTGGTCAGTCGTCACAGAGAGAGGGGGGAGGGTGGAGGAGCCCATTGTTATTGCGAAGGTATGCGAAGGTATGCGCTCTACCGAGTTCCCGTTCTAGTTTCATCCTGTAGGAAATAGGAAAATTCTGCGATTTTGACTATAAAATGTTAGAAATTAGTCATACATAAAGATCGGTGGACAAATATTAATTTAAATTTGATGTCATCATTATTTTATTTTTTATTTACATTTTTTACTTTTTTTACTCATGATGACAGGTGAGGCTCTGTTTGTAGAATGGCATGAAATCTGTCTTTCCGTTTACCCGTTAAGTCGTTAAACTCAAAGTGGATATGTTTTCTTGTCACTAAAAGGAGTATGCTTAGTCTCCCGGGAGATGGTAGAGTGTGGCATTTCAGTGATGTGTTTACAGGTGGGTGTCGTTGCCACGATGCCACTCGTGTACAAGACTCACTGCGTTTGTGAGGTGAATTAATTAGAGCCCTGACTCTGATGTGTAACCTTCAACATGGAGTTTAGTTTAGTTCTTCTCGTGTCTGTGTTTCTGCAGCATCTCTCATAAAGCTCACGAAGGATGAGAGTTTCCATCAAATTAGCCGAGCAGACTGATTCGGTTTTCGGTGATGATCTGGATCTCGGATTTCCACCGTCTGATGATAATCCTTTTTATTTTTTTATTTTTTTAAGCCATAACTTAGATTGAGACTCCAAATCCTGGGTGTGTTTGCAGGGTCAGGAAATGAATGTGTAGATGTAAGAGAGGAAGAGAGGACCGGTGTATCTGGTCGTAACAGCCGGCCGTCTACGAGCGTCTCAACACTGACCTGACCGCTTGGCGTTGAACCATTAATGTCAACATTTTTGACACAGGGTGGAAACAAAACTTGTCTTTTTTTTTAATGGTGGTTCTAAAATCGCTCTTTTCTGTTGAGAAAAAAAAGAAGAGGAACAAAATATGTTATTCCTCGCACTCGATTATAGATTTCCCTTCCCAGAGCTGCCCCAGCTTGTTGCCCGCTCGGAGACTGGTTTCCCAGAAAGTGTGTTGCCATAGCAACAGGTAGCCATGGCGGCCGTCGAGGGCAGGGTGGTAGCAGTGTGTGTGTGTGGGGGGGGTGGGGTGGGGTGGGAGTAGGGGGGGGGCGGGCAGAGGTGGGGAGCGGGGTGCAGGGAAAGCAGCGGCAGACTATTAATAGAGCTTATCGGGAGCCAGCTGCGGAAAGCTGCGGCCCCGTCAGATACATCAGAGGAAAACACACACTGTGATGTGTGTGTGTGAGCAGAGGAGCGTGCATGTGACTGAATGTGCCTGTGTGTGTGTGTGTGTGTGTGTGTGTGTGTGTGTGTGTGTGTGTGTGTGTATGTGTGTGCAAATGGATGTTTTCCAGAGTAGTGAAGAACCCATTACTGAGATGGGTTCACCTCATGTCCACAAGCTGCTGTTGTTGATGTCGGGGTCAAAGGTCACGGACCGTTTTAAATGAGACAAAACAGATTGTTGAAATCGTTTTTATTGGTCATTATAATTCCATAGAAAACATGTCGTAAAACACTTTGTTTTTGTCATTTTTAAAGTGTCAATTTAAACTATTCTCAAGTAAAATTACTTTGGTGATTCTTTTTTCCATCATCAGGTTTTCTCAGTGTGGTTTATGATCAAATTCCAGCTAAATTAATGTGATTCCTTCTATCCTCTGCCGTGTTATGTGTTTAGTACTAATTAGCTAATGCTATCATGTCAGCACACTCAACTATTTACATGGTAAACATACTGAACATGTTAGCGTCGTCATTGAGAGCATGTGAGCTGATGTTACAGCCCCACTGAGCCCAGAATTAGACCGTACTATGTTTGTGACGATTCTGAGGATAAAAGGAGTTAATGTTGCTTTTTATCCTCTATTTTATTGAAATTATTCATACGTTCAGTTGATTGGTTAATGTTAGTATCACGGCTCAGCTTACGAACCCCGACGAGTTCACATGTCGTACACTTTTTATTTATATGATTAAAAATACTGTCCTTTTTCATGTCAGCCATCATTTACCTTGAGATCAAGTGTAAAAGGCCCAATCGGCCTCACGTTGTGTCTCTCTGTGTTTGTAGGTGTCGCCTCGATGACTGTGCCAGTGTACATCGCCGAGGCGTCTCCACCCCACCTCCGGGGTCAGCTGGTGACGCTCAACACCCTCTTCATCACCGGCGGACAGTTCACTGCCAGCCTCGTCGACGGCGCCTTCAGCTACCTGCAGCACGATGGCTGGAGGTCAGACACGCACACACACACACACACACACACACACACATACACACACACACACACACACACAGAGGATGTGTTAATTACAATTTTATGAAAGTTTTTTATTTTTATTTATTTTTATTTTGCACAATTCAAACAATAAAACAAAATAAAAATCACAACAGAGATAAATACATATTTCAGTTCAGGAAGAGACAAAAAGCCAACTAGCTAGCTTATTTGAAGCCTCGACCTATATAATATTTAACATTTTACAAAATTACAAACATAAAATAAAAAATGCATAAGATAGACAACAAAAGAAAAAAGAAAGAAAAATAATCTAATTATATCGAGTAGTGTAGGCATGTGTGTGCATGTGTGAGTGTGTGTGTGCATGTGTGAGTGTGTGCGTGCATGTATGGAACAACGTTAAAATGGATATAAAAATGGTGAACTAATTTTTGGTTTATTTATAAAACAATTTTTGAGGGTTATAAGTGTGATTGAAACGTATATATATGGAAGATGTTTATATATATATACATATAAGATGTTACATATATATACATATTTTTTTATAGAAATGTATATATATAATTTTTTATTTTCTTTATTTAATATTAATTTTCAGATTTATTTGATTATACAAATTTAGGATATGAACATATAAGCATGTTTTTCTTTTACCTATACCTTTTCAGTCTTTTTTTTGGTATATTATATAGAATAATATTGTATTATATTGGAATGATTGACTGAATAAAATACACAACATGTGAAAGTAAGCATGGCTTGGGTTTCTTCAGGGATATTGGATCATCCCTCGTGGCGTTCCGTGGTGACGCTCAATGTCCCCATGAGTAAAACCGCTAAACATTTTGATATAATAGCTAAAACAAGAAAGACATGAACACTAATCCATAAAAAACTCTTACAAAACAGAACCAAACAGTTACGGATGGTATCCCTTGAGTCTGCATCAATACACTTGAGTCCCTTAAAAGGACCCCCATCGACGCTCACACAGCCAGATATGATACTCGCCTCTTCTCGTATTTCAAATGCCAGAAGAAGTCGGGCCGGCGCTCCAAATGTCAACACGCGCTCGGGTCGGCCCCGTAACATTTACGGACAGCAGCTGCGCCGAGCGCTCGAAAGATACGGTCGGCCTCCGTCTCTGACTTTCTTCTCCGTCTCTTCTGCCTCTGTGTGCATCATCTCCTGCCATCCCATTGGCTGCAGGTGTTCAGCCTCCGGGGGGTTTGAATGTTGAGCTGCGTGACACTTTAGATGAGAATCGTCCCGGTGGCGAAGATTCGCTTCACCTGTGTCCCTGACGGAGATCGTTTAAGAAAGCTCCTCGATTGCCGTGATTCATACGTGATAATGGCTTTTTCGGAGACGCTTATTATTGAGTTTGGAGTGTGAAGGAAGAAAAGACACATGTGTGTCTGGGTGTTCACATAAGGAAAATTCCATCATCTTATCGCAGTGGTTTTTTAAAATCTCTTATTCTTTACCTTGGCCACATCATATTTTGTATTTTTTTTTAAACAACCCCTTCGGTGAATGCAAAGTTGTGTGTATGAGCGGATACAGAGAGTCAAAGAAATCCACGCATTAGATTTTAAGGGTTAAAAATACAGTTTTTACAGTTACAGGTTATTTTGTACTCTCCCAATTTTGTACTCTGTCTGTTGCATTCAGGGTCAGTAATGTGGTAAATGGATGCAATGAATGTATATCCTATGGTTATTAAAGCAGCAGAATATAAGGGAATAAAAGCCTGGACATTTTTAATGATGCTTTTTGCTGATGCCGTGGATTCATTCTTTCTCTTCTTCCCAAACTGATTCTTATTACAATCTTGAAGCTGGATAAACTCAGTGACTTCTTCCTATGTGACTGCGTGTGAGTCTCCACGTGAACTCACTCCCCACCGCACACGAGAGAGGCCGCATCAATGTTCACTTCACTGATGGATTTTATTTGTAGAATACATGTGCAAAGAAAAGAGTCTTCAAGATGGTCTAACTAACAACAACTAAACTATAAAGTACGTTGATATATCGTTTTACATGAGATTTCAGATGCGGTCCGGCCCCTTTTACCCCTCATTTTCCTCACACCCCCCCCCCCCCTCGGACCATTGTGGCTTGATGACTTTTGTTCATATTGGTCTCATGGTCATTTAGGGACCCGTGCCAGGTCACCGAGACCCGGTTTGAGGCCCGCTCGTCTCTTTTTCAAATCAAACAGATTTTCAACTGCTATGTTTTATATTTCCACCGTGTTCAATTCAATTGAATTCAGTTTATTTTGTATAGCTCAATATCACAAATTACACAATTGCCTCAGAGGGCTTTACAATCTGTACACATACGACAGCCCTGACCTTTGACCTCACATCGGATCAGGAAAAACTACAAAGAAATAGAAAAAAGGGAAGAAACCTTCTGGAGAGCAACAGAGGAGGAGCCCTAGATGTCATGTGACCAGAATGAAGCGTTACAGAGTCGCTGTTTCTTCAGTTCTTCAGTTCTTCTGGTCTAAGTGCTTCACGCACAGCAGGGAACCACTCACTGCAGAAGGTTACTCGCACCTTGTGGATGATGCAGACGTTGCCTTTGATTATTTCAAGCAGCAGAATATGAGGGAATAAAAGCCTTGACAGTTTAACCAGTGTTTAATTGTAATGAACTTAACCACCTGATGCTTTTTGCTGGCATCATAAAATACCTACACATTAAACTGAATGTACCTTTTTTATTGGAGGCACGATGTATTCGGGTGGTCCGTATGTCTGAATGTGACATCTGAGGAACAACCTCGAGCAAATTTCGTTGAAATTTTCCTTAAACGATGAAGCGATGACATCGTTTGTACCCGCGAGGCAGTACCTTGTAGTTCATTCTATTTCTGTGAGTAATATCGAAGGAATCGGAAATCGCATGACACGCCCATCTTTTCCACGAGCACCTGTAGTCTCCGCCCTTGGTGTCCTGACTCCTCCCCTCCCCTCCCTCTGCAGGTACATGTTGGGTCTGTCGGTGCTGCCCGCCGTGCTCCAGTTTGTGGGCTTCCTGTTCCTGCCCGAGAGCCCCCGCTGGCTGATCCAGCGCGGGCTGACCCAGAAGGCCCGCCGCGTGCTCAGTCAGATCCGAGGCAACCAGAACATCGACGAGGAGTACGACAGCATCAAGAACAGCATCGATGAGGAGGAGGACGGCAGAGGAGGTAACGGGGGGCTAAACAGAGGGAGGAATGGGGCGAGAGAGCAGCTCAGGCGTTTTTTCATGAGATATTTTTATGGTGACAGTATCTGCACAGGTATCCGTGCAGTCTGTGTTTATTATTTATTTATTAGTCGTTTTGGTCTTTCGGTAACATTTGGGGTTGTTCAGCAAAGCAGTCGAGGCATTTCTTTTCGTGTGGAGGTAACTGCTGCAGGTCAGAGGTCACTGAGACCACGTCAACAGATGACGTGTTTAAAGGGACTCGCGTTTCCTCGGTACTCATGTCATCAACACCTCACAGCTGAGTCACGGCCCCCCCCCCCCCCGAGCCCCCCGAAGGCAGCGGCGGCCTCCTCTTCACTCACTCTGACGTGCTCCTCAGAGAGGCCGAGGGGACTTTAAACTCAAAGTTGACTTAACGGCAGCATTTATTTGTCTCTCAAATTTTAGACCGTAGCTTATGGTTTGGTACACTTTTATTTTTATTTGATTCCTTCTTAGTCTTGTTAAGTTTTAATAGGTTACGAGCATCTCATGCTTGATACTGTTGGCTTTAGACAGTCAAACAGGGCATCACCACGTGTTTCATAAGTCCTTTTTCATAATCTGGTTTTAGTGGAAACATGATCTAATAAAATGAAATATAGCTAAACACTGATCCATGTGGTACACCATAACAAAGATATGCAGACATCAATGACCCACGGAAGGAAACTGAAGTCTACAGCGCCGAAGACGATCCAACGACATTTAATATCGCTCAGATTTTTCCGACATGAATTTTCTTAAGCAAAATCAAGCAAAGTCTGCAATGACTGGACATCAAAACCTCCCGTTTGCCTCGGCCCGTCTGCCACGAGCAGAGAGAGTGGGAAGAGAGTGATGGAGGGGAGATGGGAGAGTCGATTAACAGGCAGGAGAGGACAAGTGGGCAGAGGGCTGAAAGAGGAGTACAAACACCGGGGAGGATGAGGAGGGCAACTATCCAACAGCGAGCCGTTACGAGGAGCTCCACGACCGTCAGGGTGCTTTGACGGAACAGCTGCGGGATCTCCGACTCCAGAGGGAGCCGGCCAACAGCCAACAGTTTCCAGTCTCCAGCTGGGCCGGCTACCAGCCGTCAGTCTACCCATCCCAGCAGCCCCCCGGCGGTCCCCGCCGTTCCTCTAGTGGATTACCCGTGTCCCGTAGGCGCCCCGGCCGACCCCAGCTGCCGCCTCGCGGCCCCCGCTGGTTCTATCGTGGTTACCCGGCGTCCCGGCTCCGGCTCCCCCTGTCCCGGCGCCGGTTTCAAAAGTATGCTGTTATTCAATTTTGAAAGTGGAGTCCCCACTCGACACCTACTCAAGTCCCCACTGGTGAAGTCTGCATGTGTGTGTGTGTCTGTGTGTGTGTGTGTGTGCGCGTCTGATGAGTGTGTGTGGGGAAATGGATGTTTTCCAGAGTCGTGCAGAGCCCATTACTGAGATGGGTTCACCTCATGTCCACAAGCTGCTGTTGTTGATGTCGGGGTCAAAGGTCACGGACCGTTTTAAATGAGACAAAACAGATTGTTGAAATTGTTTTTATTGGTCATAATAATTCAATATAAAAACACGTTGTAACACACTTTGTTTTTGTGATTTTTAAAGTGTGTGTGTGCGTGTGTGTTGGTGCAGTAGCGTTCGAGAACCAACGGTCAAGACCTCTTTCTCGGAATCAGTTGCATTTTTTGTTACTGTGAGGAGAAATCACGCGTTTTCTCTCAAAACACACACACACACTCGCTCGTGGCTCGGTCTCAGGTGCTCTCGACCTGAACACTGGGGAGTGTGTGCATGTTTTCTCACCTTAGCATCGCGGCCCTTAGCTGACACACCGGTCGCCATGGAAACAACGCTTCTCACTTCCCTTTTCCTCTCACCTCGGACCCAGCTGTGATTACCGTGTGTGTGTGTGTGTGTGTGTGTGTGTGTAAACCTCCTGTCACGCACACACATTTAACACCTTTCAACACATGTTAGTTCCTTGTTGTGAAGCTGGTTATTTACATGAGATGACATCATTGACGTGTTGTTGTGTTGCTACTTAAATGTCTTAAATGCGTGTGTGGGAAGAAGGATGTAGAAACTCTCATCTTTTGATGAGCCACAAGTCGATGAGCTCCGATTAACGTAGTGTCAGCCCGAGAGGTGCGAAGGAGAGAGAGGAGGAACAGAGAGGAGGGGGAGAAAGAGAGAGGAGGGGTAGGAGAGGTCAAGGAGAAGGTGAAGCGAAAAAATGGAGGTGTTTGGGCAGCAATTATGACGGAGAAGCAATATCGCGGGCCAATTCTGCCGACCGTTCTTCACGAGAAGCCTCATCGCGCATCGTTTTGGACGCATCGATTTCTTCGGGGGGCTCGTTCCAGACAACGCTGAGCAGACTCAGATGTAACCTGACAAAAACAAAGGTCACGAATGGACTCTGAGTGATGGTGGCAGCATAAATACAGCTACATTACAGAGATGTCTTCTTCTTTTTTTAGTAGCAGCAAACCGGTTGAGATGAACAACAAATAAAATATACATTTAGTTTCATTTTGGAGAGGATAATTGATGACTACAGCATTCACTAGACTAAGGTGATGTAGTTTCAAATGGTTCTTCTTTGATGTGAGGAGGCCTCTATATTTAGGTCTATTGCCGAGTATGAAACAAGAGTATATTTCTCTTTAGACTTAAAAAGGTTGCTGAAACACAAGTTGGTTGATTAGACATTTTGACTTGTGCCTCTAAAGCACAGGTATATATTTTAACATTTAGATTTAGGACGGCTCACTTCCAGTAAAAGATGTTTATTAGCAGGATGCTGAAGGTCTCTGAGTGAGTTAGCAAGAGCTAAACATATAACAACCTTTACAGTGTGGAGCAGAACGGTTGAGTAAGTAACTTTTTACAGGGATCCTTTAAAGGGGGTGGAGTGTTTCAAATCTGGGCAATAACAGCAATATATACACTACCGTTCTAAAGTTTGGGGTCACTTAGAAATGTCCTTATTTTTTAAAGAAAAACACTGTTATTTTCAATGAAGATAACATAAAATGAATCATAAATACACTCTCTACATAGTTAATGTGGTAAATGACTATTCTCTGGTTGTTAATGAAGTCTCTACATAGGTGTATAGAGGCCCATCTCCAGTGTTCCAATGGTCCATTGTGTTATCGCCTTAGAAGACTAACGGTGGTGTAGAAAACCCTTTTTATGTGAGCACAGCTGAAAACAGTTATGCTGGTGAGAGAAGCTCTAAAACTGGCCTTCCTTTGAGTGACAAGTTTGAAGAACAAAATTAATATTTAAAATAGAAATCATTATTTCTAACCATGTCAATATCTTGACTATATTTTCTTTTCTTTTTGCAATTCATTTGATAAATGAAGTGTGAGTTTTCATGGAAAACATGAAACGTTCTAGGCGACCCCAAACTTTTGAAGGGTAATGTATATTTATTTTTTAGCCATTTTAGGAGTCATTTAATGCTCATTTGAAGGCCTATTTCTATCAAATATAAGCCCTGAAATGCGTCACAGATCTGAGGGGAACCGGAGAGGTGGCTGATCATTATCTCTAGGCTCTTCACCTTTCATATTACATGTAGGCTTTTGGTCCATTGTTAATAGGAAAATATGAAGTCGTGCAGCTTTAAAGACTCGGGGCGCGGTTCCTCTTTAAAGAAAGAGAACTTCCTGTCTGCGTATCCAGATTGGATTTGAAAAGGACAGAAATTGCTCAATGTCAACCACTTCTGACATTCATTGAGCACATTACATAAGACGCCGCGGTAGACTCACAGCCAGTTATCAGGATGAGTGGGTATATTGTTTGAAAATGAATACGGCCTCGTATGAAAGCTGGAACGCGAGTAGTTCAGACTGATTTAAAATCGTAAGTGTTGGAATGTAATCACGATTGTTTGTGCTCCGCAGAAACCTCTTGAACCCGCTGTGCTGTTTTGTCTGGCGCTTTTTTCCAGATTGTTTCTTGTTTCTAGTTGCCCGGTAATTGAATGTTACACGTTGTTAGTCGTCAACAAGACTGACTGCATTTATGTTCCGGCAGAGCATTTCTAAATTTTTGATTTCATGCCATTATTATTGCTGCTTATTCTCACAAACACACACACACACACCTACACACACACACATACACACACACCTGATGGATGTCTGAGGGAGTTTTAGCATCGACCTCCGTCAGGGCTCTAATTCTCCCGCTGGTCATTAATAATTCAGGATATTTTAAAATTTTATAAAACTCCACTGCTGCTCTGCGTCTGTTTAACTCCACCGTGAACTCATAATGAGAACCGGGCTTTGAGGAGGATGTGCCAGGAGACAACGGACCTTCAGTATCCTAAAGGTCATAGATGTCCTGATTGGTCCAGATGGAATCAAAGTCTTGAGGCTTTATTAGTCAGAATATATTGAAATCAGATTATTAGAGAAGACACATTTCTGCATGTTTTCTGTGTTTTCTGGGTGGAGTGCATGGAAATGAGACCCGACCGGTAAATTATTATGGAGGCTGCATTAGCAGAGGATGCAAAGCAAGGCGAGCTGCTCCCGGTGAAAGCACAGAAGGGCGATTAGGGGATTGAATATTCCCTTTTCTTCCCTAATTGGTTTCTATCGCGGCCTACTTGTGAGTCCACAAACAAAAAGTATGAATGTATTCAGCTCCTGATTTAATATGTTCAAGTGGCTCTTCATTGGCTGCAGAATTGACTCCATCTTCTACGCGTCAGCAGGCGTCTGTAGGTGTTCACGGTGTTCATTGCTCTTTGTTGAACTCAATAGACGTTGGGAATAGGGATTTTTTTTTTTCTTCGTATATTTTTTCCTATTTTTTAGCAGAGGAAGGACAGCAATAATTTGGCATTATTGGCTTTAAAAGTTAGTCCTGCCGATGAGTTTAGCTCAAAGTAAATGATGCACGGAGTGACCTGTAAGTCCCTGTAACGAGTGTTAACATGTCTCCATTGAGCGAGATACGAAATACAACAAATATCTATCGACATCTCTCTATTCTTTGCATAAATATATATTATCATAATATTTTGTTTCCATTGAATGGTGTATTTGACACTGAACTACTTCCTCTTTATCTCACTCATAGTGTCCAAACGAGCATAAAATATCACTAGGACCCTGAAATTCTGCCTCTAACAATGGATATCCAGGCCCCCCCCCCCAAAAAAAATTCACGCGCAAACATAACCAGTCATAACTATCCCCTTGGGGCTTAGCCCCCCCATTTCTTTGAATCCTACAAGCACCCCTGGTCAACAGGCACCATTATGTTGTACATTCTCCACACAGAACAGATGTCTCTGGTAATTGTGTTTCTTTCGTATACGTTCCTTTCAAAAGGAAGGTATATGTTGGATGTCTTGGCCCTGAAGAAAGCACATGACTATAAGGGCTCTTTCCAGTCTCTATGCTCAGCTTAGCTTCCATCTCCACATATTTAACAGAAAGACACATTGCATCGATCTACTCATGGCAAGAAAGCGTGTAAGCATATTTCCAGTGAAATACACTTCGATATGTAGACAATTATTGTGGTAAACAACGTTTTCACCGCTCACGCAGAACTAAGGTGGAAAGGAAAATTTCAAGTTCTTAATTTTCTTTAGAGGACTTTCAATGAACTGCACTTCATCAGCCTTGAGTTATCATCACTCTTGTCCACTCACAATGGAGGATCAACAAAAGGAGATTTTTAATTTGTTCCATTTTCCCTTCTTTTTTTTCTTGATCCTGGGGCACAATGGGATTGAAAATGAAAGCTCCTTGAACACAGCAATGTTCTTCTGAAAAAGGCCATTTCCAAGTTTTCATATGCGATGATGCAATGGACCTGTGGCTCCTCCAGAGATGCTTTATTTAATTAAAATACATTCAACTGGTATCCTGTGGGTACAATGAGCCCTGAGTGAAATTAACAAGCACAGTAATGGTTATGAGTCAAATGTTCCATCCGTGAATGCAGGTTTATGAGAGCGGTAAATTATCTCTGTAAGAACTATTATCCAAACAGGTTTGAATGGGGAATGGCGAAATGAGAAATTCAGATGGTATAGGTAACGGTGCCTCTGTCTCCTGTTTGCCACAAGCCTCTCTCTTGGTTCTGTGTGTGTGTGTGTGTGTGTGTGTGTGTGTGTGTGTGTGTGTGCTTCTAAGGAAGAACCTTCCATTTGCATTAATGCAGGTGTGCAGCTGAATCTCAATAGCTCAGTAGATTGATTACCAGAATACTTTAAAATGGCTCCAGAGATGTGATTACTGGCCAATGGGAATGGATAGTTGGATAAGGGTGTGTGTGCGTGTCTCACAGGTTTGTGAATGGACAGAAGAGAAACGCAATTTCGATCTTCTGTATGTTTGCACATATGGAAAATTGACAAATAAAACTGACTTTGACTTTGACTTTGATGTAGCTGCGAAAACTGGAACCACCCATGAAGGCACATTCATTAGCATACAATTTTGTGATGCATACAGTTGAAGCCAAATATATATATATAGAGATATATATATATATATAAATATATATTTATTTATTCATATATTTATTTATTTGTATATATATATATTTATATATATGTATTTATTTATATATAAATATATTATTTTATATATTTATATATATACATATACAGAAAGTGCATAGAGAAAGGATCAGAGCTACATGTGATAACCGCTGACCAAACCCATGAGCAATGATGGGTGGATCTCCATTAAAAGAAAAATCCATTGTGCACACACACACACACACCCCTTCTGACTACCTTTTCCCAGCCGTGTTTTTTTCACAGCAGCACCGTCGGCTTCAGGAGACGGATCTCTGTAAGATCTCCTCAACACATCCGCTTCCTTGTCCCACATTTAGACGCCGCGAGGCCTCCTTCAAATCACGAGTCACGATGAGGAGTTTGAGAGCGGCGCTTCGTTCGCCCTCTATCTCGCTGCTGCGGCATGTGTCTTTTCCACTGAAACTATCACTTCTCTGGTGTTTCCCTCTTGAATCCCAACAAGATCCCCCTGTTTCTCCATGTGTCACTTCATCCGTCTCCTTCTCCTGCTCTGCATGTTTACTCTGCCTGAGCGGATCAATCGGACATCGACGCGTCGACTTAATCGTCTCTGAGCTCTCCGGGTGCCGTGTGGTCCTATTGTTCGGTGAACCCGCTCCGTTCGTCTCCAGGCCGATCGCTCGAGAGGAGACGGGTGACTCGGAGAGAAGACGCTGTTTAAAGAAAAGATTTTGGGGAAGATTAAATGGGGGAAAGAAGTTCACTGCCACTGAACTCCTCCTGCTTGGCGGGGGAACCGACATCAGACATTTGACGCTGCTCCACCCGGAAGAGACGCTGCGTCACTGAACTAGATTCTTCAACCAGGAACGCCTCGCATCAAAGACGGCCTATTTAAGAAGAATCATCCATCGTCTCTCTCTCGACGGTATTTTCGTCGCTCCCTGTGGTTTTTGTGGATTCCAATTGTCGAGGCTCCGCAGCGTTATTTATACCGTTTGTATCTAGATGCCGAATTATTATTGTGAAGAAAAAAAACGTATTAAGACGCCACGCAGTTAAAAACAGCAGCAGGTTAAATATAGATGGCAGCCAGCCCACTGCTGTTTCCAATGACAACAGGTTCTCTCTCTCCCCCTGTGGCGCTCCACTCACCTCCTCTCCTTCACCCCCAACCTTGTGACAGCAGATCCATCCTCTCCTTTTCCCTTCCTTTCCTATTGTTTCATTCCCCCTCTTGTCTTCCTCTCATCTCCCTTGCTTGACCTAAATTTTCTGTCTTCTTCTTTTTCCTCTCCATCATCTTTTTTTTGGTTTTTTCCTCTCCTCTTTTGTTCTCATTTGGCTATTTTCCTTTCTTTTTTCTTTCCTCTCCTCTAATTTACTTCCATTTGTTTTCTTTCATTTTATATAAAAAATGTAAATATAAACCCGCTCTCTTCTTTCCATATTATCCCTTTCCTTTTTTGCCCACTTCTTTCCTTTGCTTATTTCCTCTCATCTCATGACATTATAATTTTTTTGCTGCGTTACTTCTCATTTGATGACGGACGTAAAGACGTCTAACTGTAAAGATGCGAATTATAGAAATCTCAGTTTGAAAATCAGATGAGGTTTGAAGATGAATGCGCCTCCCTCTCAACTCCAGGTAGCTCCGCCGCTTTGATCTGATTCAGGGGTGTCATGTAACCAGGCGGGGAAATGTCAAAACCCAAATGGATGAACTTCTCTGGCTTCTTTTTGTTGGTTGTGCTGCTCCCATGTCTTTTCCTGCTCCTCTCTGCCGCTGTACCCTCAGCCTTCGCTCATCCTCCAGACTACAGAGGCAACACGACAGACCGACAACCTCCCTTAGAGTCAGTCAGGACTGAAGAAGAAGAGTTTGAGTGCAGCTGGAAAAGAGGAGAGCTTCCCAGGTCTCTGCAGGAGCCTAAGAGCCCACTGCATTTTGGGTAATTTGACAGCCAGGTTTGAGGAAATGTGTGTGTGTGTGTGTGTGTGTGTGTAAAGGTGCGTTCACACCAAAAGCGAAACTATTTTTTCGCGCGACTGAATCCCATGAAAAGTCAACGTACAGACACATGTGGCTGCGATAGACGCGATATTTTTCCGGGCGGCGCGTTTGGGGCGTTTGGGGCGACGCGATGTGAGCGACGCATTTACAGTGGCGCAATTTTCGCCCCGAGTTAAAATATTTCAACTTTGAGGCGGTCATCTCGCAACTCGGGCCAATCAGCTCTTGAGTTCCGCTCTGGTAGCGCTGGAAGCGGAAGTCTTTCAGACGTAACAGTAACATCTCATCGGTGAAAGTGACCGAGCTGAGTGAGCCTACGGGTGATGTCATGAACCCAAACACGAGGGCGTTAGTGTGTGGGACGTCCACAACAAGTAGAACTAGTGGTTAGTTATTTTGGTGGATGAAGGAGATGATAACAGTCTTTACGGAGACGAGACACGGAGATAAGCCCCGCCCCTCGCGGAGCGTCTCGACGCTTATGGTGAGAACACGGTGAATGGTCGAGCGAGTAAACTCACGCGTTGTGGGCGACGCGAAAAATAGTTTTGCTTTTGGTGTGAACGCACCTTTACTCATTCCATCCATCTCTCGGCCAGTCTGGTGCTCGGCTCCCGGCAACCGTTGGCCCCTCGGTGCCCTCGGATAAATACAGCTGCTCCCCTGCAGACACTGACGAGATTTGAGCAGCTCCACTTAAGAAGCACCAATCAAGATCCGCCCCCCCCCTCCCAAAACACACAACAACATACAGCTTCTCCGCGGCATCGCGGAAACAACGGGTCTGAAACCTGCCGGGCCCGCTTATCTCAAGTGAACACGACCTCTCGCGGCGTCTTCTTCATCTGATTGGATTGTCTTCCCCTGAACACACCACGCCTCCGCTTGGTGTCACAGCGGGCCGACGGATGTTTTTGGGCCGCCAACGATTCAGGAAATACAGAAATACAGAGTATTAATGAACAGACACATACCAGGAAGTAGCCTCTCCGTAAAATACGTTTTTAAAATGAATCTTTACTGGCACAAAAGTCAGCATTTAGTAGTTTGAAGACCCAAAGACTCCTCTCAGTCCACACCCCCCTCCTCGAGCATGTCAACCCCGTCTAGTACTATAACCCCAGGACATGCCTGACTCTTTCCCACGATCCCACAGAGACAATGTTACATCAAAAGCGTTCCGAGAACAAAGACGAGAACATTCGTCCCCCGACTGTGGCCACTTATGAACATAATGGTTTCATCACCCCGGAGTGCCATGCGATCATACTCCTCCTCCACCCTCCACACAGGGCTGTAAAGCAGAACATGCATTATGTTGGACATGAACACCATTATAAGTAACAAGGCTGTGACATCACGAATGTATGAAAACATTTGTGATTCAGTTATAGTGGTTGAACTGAAAGCCACGCTGGTTTTAACACGTCCGCCTTTATCTTGACTCCGTAGCTGCTGTTCAGCGGTAACATTAACCTTTTAGAAACAGGTGTGTAGGATGTGACGCGTCATGATCCTGATGATGGGGAAGCTGAGGAGAGAAGAGGGGGAGCAATAATTGGAGGGGAAATGGGGGTTTTGGTCGGAGGGCAATGTATTAGTAGTAGTATTTGTAGTAGTATTAGTAGTAGTATTAGTAGTAGTATTTGTAGTAGTATTAGTAGTAGTATTTGTAGTAGTATTAGTAGTAGTATTTGTAGTAGTATTAGTAGTAGTATTTGTAGTAGTATTAGTAGTATTTGTAGTAGTATTAGTGGTAGTATTTGTAGTAGTATTAGTCGTAGTAGTAGTAGTATTAGTAGTAGTAGTAGTAGTATTAGTAGTAGTGATGGTGCAGCAGTAGCAGTATGTGGTGCAGTAGTGGCAGTAGTAGTTGCAGCAGTGGTGTAGCAGTATTAGTAGTAGTTGTGCCAGTAGTATTGGCAGTGGTGGTAGCAGTTGTAGTAGTAGTAGTAGTATTTGTAGTAGTATTAGTAGTAGTAGTATTTGTAGTAGTATTAGTAGTAGTAGTAGTAGTATTTGTAGTAGTAGTAGTAGTAGTAGTATTTATATAGATATCACCAATCAAGGACTGCAGCCCTCCTGGTTATGCAAGCGAAAGCCCACTTCAAGCCCCGCCTCATTGGGCCCTCTTTGTGTCCTGATTGCACATTGTTCAACACCAGCCTCCCCCCCCCCCCCCCACCGCATTGACCCATATCTATATCACTGATTTATAAAGGATTATAAGAATCAGTCACCTGGGTCTCGCGGATGGATTCTTGCTCGATGTTCCTGGAAAGTGTGTATTTCAACTGTGTATTTATATATTTCTAAGCGTGAATAAATTGGCTCTAATTGGCCAGGGGGGGGGGGGTGTTGTGCCGGGGGTGTCTCCCGAGGAAGAGAGCTAATTGGCGGATCCTTCGGTGAATATCAAAGAAGGAGAAGGAAGAAGAGGAGGAAGATGGAGACGGGCCCGGTTCTCATTAAAATCACGTCCCTGGCGCCCCACACACACACGTCGTGGTCTCGCGGTCTTGAAGTGAGCCGATCAGCCTTTGCTGGATGGGATGCCGATGAGATGGGAAGTCAAATTCGCTGCTCATCTCTTTTCATGGGAGACGGTTTGTTCTGACTTGTGTCCGTGCATCTTGCTGCGATCCGCACGCCTGAACGCATCACGCTGGGAAGTTCAAAGGCAGTGGCGGTATCGCAGCGCAGGCCGAATGAAACGAGGCCGAAGCGGTCGTGAGAGGTTCAAGATCGCCGCGTAGCTGCGAGACCTAATCGCCGTGCTCGTGTCGCGTCGCCATCTTTCATCTTCCACGTCTCGTCTGATTGAACTGCAGCTGCGTGGCGTTCGGCCGAGGAGATGGAGATGAGCCTTTGTGCGTGTGCCTCTGGGCATATGCGAGTGTGCATGAATGCTTCTATTTGCGTTCTAAATCTTCGTAGGAAGACGTACGTACGTCCTGCTTTGTCTACCCCCGAGGGAGTGAGACGTGCGTCGGTATGATTGATCGTATCTGAGCGGGTTCATGTGTGCGTTTCCATGGTTGTGTGTGTTTGGGCCGAGTAAACGTAGCTCTCCTTCAGGCAGCCATCAGGTCTCCGCTCTCTCTCCATAGTCGACTTTGACTCATGAATCCTGATTTCCCCGCCAGCTAATCAGATAACATCCCTCTGCTCTGGTCTCGAGGGATCGACCAATCAAACTGCACCACGTTAGCGCCATGGAAATGGCTCAGGCCCATGAACGCATCACTTCCTCTTCACTGTCTGCGGTTAGAGCGATGCTTCACGGTCAACGACGACTTGGAAAGCTGAAAGGGAGACACACAGTATTGACTTAACAAAAACAAGCTTCTATTAATTGCGTTTGAAAAAGCTCTTTTTCTCAACTATTTGTAAGCCAAGCAGGCGAAAGCATGCATGTAAACTAAGGGTCGATACACAAGAGACATGCAGTTAAAAAAACCTGACTTATAATCTATGTATGGAAAGCATGTTACGACATTTACCATAATTTATTTAGTGGATAGTTTATTTTATTAGATAAATACCCATATCTTTATAACTCCTGTCCAAAATTACTAAAAGAATTGTGAAGCCTCAATCTCAACCCCTGATGACATCTTGATGACATCATTGGGTTTATATTTTCATTTTAATAAACTGAAGACATTTTACACTTTGTATACGTATTTACATGTGTTCTCTCCACAGTGGTGCTCCTCACAAGGAGAACACTAAACACAACTAACTATCTAGGGAGAAAAAAACTGTGCTCAGTTTAAGTGATGACGATATTGAATCTTATATATATATATATAAATTCAACCTTATCTGGCTTTATCTAACGTCAGCACCCTCCAACCACAGTCATCATGTGTTCACGACAGAGCATGGAGCGTGTGCGGTCACGATGCCTTCACCAAAGCTCTTTGTATCGCTCTGTGATGCAACACTAATTATATTACCAATGCTTTGGCTAATTACACTAATTACATTATAGTCCCTTATTGGAAGTACTGCATATAATTGAGCTGTACACTGTGATATGGTCCACATATGGAGTACGATGTTCACGGGGTAGCTTCATATGAAAAAACAATAAGCTTCTGCTACACTGTTAGATTCTACCTCACCTGTTGTTTACTTACTATAGTGACACTGATATAATAAGCCTGCATCCCTTCAAAGCTCTCACCGTTCCCCAATCCACGCTAATTGTGGAATACTTTTCTGTGTGCTATCAGAGTCAGTAAACACACTCTGATATTTTTCTTGGAACAGATGGTATAAGTACACAAATTGTCTCGAATTAGCCTAAATAGAAAGATGAAGCTGAGTCCATGTTGCAGATAAGGCAGAAATCTCATAATGATTGCTTGCTTTAACAACATAAACATCGAAGAAAATACGCAGAACCTGTTTATGTGGAACACATTTAATTCAGGTGTTACATTGAGACTGCTATGTATCAGGCGGCTTCAGAGTGTTCTTTAAAAGCTGCGTCTCTTTTAAAAATGGACACGGGAGTGGCTCCCGCAGGGGGAAACGCGGAGGGTTTGGTTAAAGTTAAAAAGCCTTTCATTTAGCATCTCAGAGTCGATGGGAATCAAAGATGACAAAGTTTCTCTCCAGAAGTCGGCCGTGCAGAAGCAAAGCCGGAGTGTGTTTGTGTGTCAGCGGGAGTCTCCCTTACAGACTCTGGTCTGCTTGCTGCTAAGGAGATGTCCACTGGTCCAGAGTCCTCCCACACACAGCTGCTCCCAAATAACCCGCCTGCGTGTGTGTGTGTGTGTGTGTGTGTCTGTGTATGTGTGTGTCATTTCACATGTGCAGGCTCATCAGCCTTATTTTATGATACGTTTGTATGTGCAGTGTGTTTGCTCAGTCACACGGTGGCCCGACGTCCTACCTGTGTGTTTCTTCGCTGTGTGTGTTCAGCCTTGTTTGTCCGATCCCTCGGCACCGTGTGCGCCTCCTTCTTTATCCGACAGCTTTGTGCCCGTCCAACCGTTCTCTCCTCCCAATAAGACTTCTCCTCCTCGAGGATGGGTCTGTCTGGGTGTGCTGGACATCACAGTTTTCTCCTTGGATGCTGAGCCAATTGGGGACTCGAGTCATAGTTTTATCTGAGACTGAAATATCCACCATCTGAAAAATAGGAGAGAAATAAAAAAACAGTGCTATGCTGATCTTCAAGAGAGACGTTTACTTTTTAAACTTTTACCAGCACCACCACAGCGGAGGTCAGAGGTCAAAGTAACAAAGCCTCCGTGGCTTGTGCAAAACAAATGTCAGGATGGCAGATGGTTCCTGTCACGGAGGTGGGCAATTTGAAAATATAACCAATCTGGATATTTTTATCATTTCTTATAGTAATGTGATTTTTAATGTGTGAAATAAATGGTTCAACGTTGTGGGAAAGAGGCTCATTTCCTTTATGTCCGAGAATTGGATGAGAAAATCGATACCACTTAAATATCAAGGTACCGCCAGCGGCCACTTAGCTTAGCTTAGCTTAGCACAAAGACTGGAAAAGACTGCTCCATCTGAAGGGAAGTAAATCTGCCTACGAGCCCCTCTAAAGTTCACCAATCAACACTTCATATCATATTTGTTTAATCTATACAAAGCGCAAAAGTGTCAAAGCAACAGGTTAAGGTTTTATGAGCGCCTGTGTACTAGAATATGTCTTGGTATTGTAGCCTCCTGGAGCGTTGTGCTAAGCTAAACTAAGCAGTTTCTGGTGGTAGCATAGTATTTAAAGTACAGACTTGAGAGTAGCAACAAATATGAGCACATGTTTTAGACTCAGAAATCAGAAACATCAACACTAGATGTTCTTGTTAGCATAAGTGGTTTGGTTCTTCGTACAGTGGTTAGCTGGTGTTGGAGGTGTGGTGGTCAGGCGCAAAGGAAACAGGCAGGAGTCGAGGTAAGGTGGAACAAAAAACTATTTTTACTTAAGGAAAAACTCACAGCAGAACTCAGGCAAGACGGCGAAGTAACAAGAGATTTACTACAATAATTTACAACAGGAATTAACAACAACATTCTGGCAGTGGAAGTATATATAAGGGGTGACACCACAGGTGTAGCGCATGAATAATCAGTGGCTGAGAGCAGGTGAAGGGAATGAGCAATCAGAGACAGGGCAGATGATCACAGGGACAGGAAGTGCAGAGGACACAAGAGACAGGACTTCAAAGTAAAACAGGAAGCAAACAGGATTTTACACTGTTTGGGCCTCTGCGTCATCTTTACAGACATTCTGGATTTCAAAATGACTTTCTGCTGTGCCTGTGCTTGTGTCTGCAGAAGGCCCCGTGATTTGGAGGATGCTGACCTACCCCCCCACTCGGCGAGCCCTCCTGGTGGGCTGCGGTCTTCAGATGTTCCAGCAGCTTTCGGGAATCAACACGGTCATGTGAGTGAAACAATCCACCAGTATAGGTCCGAGTTATTCTCCAGGCTGCGTCATGACAACCGACTTCTACAAACCGCACTGGTCAGTGTATAATGAGAGGCTCGATGAGACAGTTATGAAGTATTTCCATCAATTTGAACCCTGCTCATTTTCATAGGAAATTATCCTCATCTTTGAGGACACATGCACAACAAGCCTGTAAGAAATATCTTATTTAGTGATTTAGTTCAGTTCACTTTGCTACATGAGGGAAAAAACTAAAACATGGGAACCTCACCAAGACCAACAGACAATGAAATCTGAGAATCTAGCTCAGGATGCTAAATAACTGGAGGGCGGGGACGGAACGCCAACACGCGGCGTGATGTCAGAAGATCACGTTGATTTCAATTCAGTTTATTTTGTATCGCCCATTATCACAAATTACAATTTTTTCTCAGAGGGCTTTACAGTCTGTACACATACGACATCTCTGACCTTTGACCTCACATCGGATCAGGAAAAACTCCCAAACAACCCTATCACAGGGAAAAAAGGGAAGAAACCTTCAGAAGAGCAAAAGAGGAGGATCCCTCTCCAGGATGGACAGGTGCAACAGATGTCATGTGACCAGAAGGAATCATTACAGAGTTACAACACA
Organism: Pseudoliparis swirei; assembly: GCF_029220125.1. Lineage (NCBI taxonomy): Eukaryota > Metazoa > Chordata > Actinopteri > Perciformes > Liparidae > Pseudoliparis > Pseudoliparis swirei. Next base: position 9,115,871 of record NC_079397.1, on the reverse strand, counting down.
TTCAATGAGTATGACAGAGTGTATGAATAGTTGGTAGTGGGCATGGACCACGATCCAGACCTCCATGATCCATCAGGCAGATGGAGGTAGAGAGGAGGAATGGGCGGGGCATCAGCAGGGCCAAGACATCAGACCCAGCCAGGTCCAATGGACCCTATGAGACGTGAAGTCAAAAGGACTCCAGGGAGGAAGCAGAGTTAATAATGTGCAATGGAGAGATGACAATTCATCCATAAGTAGAGAGAAAAGAGGAGATAGGTGTTCAGTGTATCCTAAAACACATGCATTATCACGACTTGACGGGGAGCCATGGAAAAATAGGACTCAATTGCAGACCGTAGAAATGAGGACGTCAGATTCAAAAAACAAACGTTATTTACTGGGCAACATTTAGAGACGAACCGACACAGACAAGAGGTCGACACAGACTTAAATACACAGGGGAATGAGGCACAGGTGGAAACAATGAGGGCGGGGTCTGCAATCACACAGGAGGGCGGCACACAAGGAGGGAGGAGTCTGAAACGAGAGACAAGGTGAGTGACGGACAACACAACAGAAACAGACAGTGAAAACAGAACTACCCAGAGGGTCTGGGTGTAACATGCATAGTTTGATGCATTTAATCTCATTTTGGAGAGCCGTTGAAATGTAAATTGTTGCTCAAGCGTATGCAAGGGATTGTTTCCGCTACAATTAAAATCGGTAACACTCAAAGTCACGCCATGTTCAGACAGAAAACGTCACTTGTCTGTAAATACGCGAGCCAATCATCTCTTTTTAATTAGATCAGAAAAACATCATGTTTTTTTACCTAATTGAAGATAAAATGATTGCTGCCATGACAACTTTCTAGGGTTGTTGAATCTCGTTAACCTCTAGTGTCCAAACTGGAATGTGGTCCTTTACCAGCAGGAGCTTTTAACTGGTTATGAAACACCAGCCCTCTCCACACACGTTGGATCATGACGGATGTGTTTGAATTAGCAGCGCAGTATTAAAAACATAAAGCATTCTTTTCATATTTCATAACGCACGACCTGTAGCCTCGTCACATCACTGCGGACGCGCCACCTATCCCCCCCTTTTTTTCCTTCCTTTTATCTCTCCATCCGAGGAGATTGTGTCATCCGTCTCTGTCTCCTCTCTCCTTCGAGATCAACTTCATGACTCGCTCTGTAAACAATCTGCTGATAGTTGCTGTTGCTTAGCAACTGTCGGAGGTGAGAGCGACGGGACTAGTGACGGTATGAGCGACGGGACGAGCGACGGGACGAGCGCGGCGGTGTTTGAGACTATGGACTTTGTGTGTGTGTGTGTGTGTGTGTGTGTGTGTGTGTGTGTGTGTGTGTGTGTGTGTGTGTGTGTGAAATTCAGCGGTGGTTACCAGAGGTGACACAACTCGCTAACATATCTCAATAGATATGTTCCCGTGGATGTCTGTTTCTCCTCCTGCATATTCATCTGCATCTCCTGTTGCCAGCAGCTTGAACAGAACGGGGGACGAACTTAATCCGTCACCACTTTCCCCCTCCGCCTCTCCGCCTCTCCGTCTCTCCGTCAGCTGTGACCCATTTTACACAACGCACCAATGCATCTTTGATCAAGATGGTGTCGAGATTGCGTGACGTTTGTCACCTGGCATTAAGATGCTTGTGTTCCTATCCGACTGCCCTTTTCACTGGTGAAACACCCACTGTGGATCCTATGGGGATAATTACGTCCTTCATAATTGGCACTTATAATAATAATAATAACTTTATCTATATAGCACCTTTAAAAACAGAGTTTACAAATGGCTCTACAGATAATCAAGGCAAAACAAATAGAATGGTAAGATACAAATATAAAAAACAACAGACAAACCAAATTAGGGGAAACAAAGAATTCATATCCTCATTCAGCTGACAATCAATTATTGAGGATACAGGAGAACATTCCTGCCGACGGCTGTTAGGCTCTATAACAGATCACCTCTTGCCAGATCCTAGTGCAATAACTGAAATAATAACATAATAATTATACCTCTGTACACATTCATATTTACACTATGTTGATCTGCACTTCACACATTTCATTTACACTACACACATACACACACTTTGTATTTTGCACACTCTGTCTATATTTAATTTAATTTTACACTGCAGTCATTAGTATTATATTTGTGTATGCATATATGTTGTGTATATATATATATACATATATATTTTATTTTGTATTTTATATTTTACTTTGTATACTTTGCACAGTCATTGTATTATATTTGTTTGTGTGTGTGTATATATATATGTTTCATTTTATTTATATACACTACCGTTCAAAAGTTTGGGATCACTTAGAAATGTCTTTATTTTTCAAAGAAAAGCACTGTTTTTTCAATAAAGATAACATTAATCAAAAATACACACTATACATTGTTAATGTGGTAAATGACTATTCTCGGTGGAAACGTTTGGTTTCTAATGAAATATATCCATAGGTGTATAGAGGCCCATTTCCATCATCTATCACTCCAGTGTTCTAATGGTACATTGTGTTTGCTAATCGCCTTAGACTAATATCTGATTAGAAAACCCTTGTGCAATTATGTTAGCACAGCTGAAAACAGTTATGCTGGTGATATACGCGATACAACTGGCCTTCCTTTGAGCTTGAAGTTTGAAGAACAAAATTAATACTTCAAATATTAATCATTATTTCTAACCTTGTCAATGTCTTGACTATATTCAATTCAATTCAGTTTATTTGTATAGCCCAATTTCACAAATTACAAATTTGTCTCGGAGTGCTTTACAATCTGTACACATAGACATCCCTGCCCCAAAACCTCACATCGGACCAGGAAAAACTCCCAAATAACCCTTCAGGGGAAAAAAAAAGGGAAGAAACCTTCAGGAGAGCAACAGAGGAGGATCCCTCTCCAGGATGGACAGATGCAATATATGTAATGTGTACAGAAGGACAGATTTAGAGTTTAAATACATTCAATGAATGTGACAGAGTGTATGAATAGTTCATAGTAGGCATATTCCACGATGGAGACCTCCACGATCCATCAGGCAGATGGCGGTGGGGAGGAGGAGTGGGCGGAGTCTCAACAGTGGGCGGAGTCTCAACAGGACAGTGGCGTAGTCAGGAGCAGGAATTCCACGACCCAGACCTCGATGATCCATCAGGCCAGTGTTGCCAGGTCCGCGGTTTTCCCGCGGAATTGGGCTACTTTTGAAGTGTTGCCGCGGGTTGAATTTTTTGTCCGCTGGTTCGGGTAGACCTATTTTGCATGCAAATTACATGAATATCTTTAAATAAAAATCCATATTTAAAATGAAATAATTTATTTCTACCCAAATCCTACCAAACTGACTCCAGATCAGCACGTACACACATGGACATGGGACACGCCCACATACACACACGCACCTAAAGCTCTCGCCGCTCTCAGTCTCCGCGACCCGCTCGATCCCAACTCTGGTCTGGTAGTTAGTGTAGCTAGCTACACTGGAGAAACATGACACCCGGTAAGTGGGCTAAATACGGGAAGAAATATACGAAAGAATGGGAAAATGAAAACGGAATTAAAGAATGGATAGAACGTGTGGCTGGGGATGATACCAAAGCTTTTTGTCGGTACTGCAAAACCGAGATTCGTACCACAGTGATCTCCAAAACCACAGCAAAACGGGGAAACGCATTCGAAATGCTGCTCCGTTCTCCAGTTGTCGAGTGCGTACATTGTTTGACAGTGGCATAACCACAGTGATAATTGACCGCTCTGTGAAGTTAGCCGAGCTTAAAATGACAGCGCACATTGCTTGCCATTCAAGCATTTTGACCGTGGATCACCTGGGAGAGCTTGTTGGTGAAATTGCACAGAAGGACATCAAACTGCACAGGACGAAATGCTCTGCACTCATAAACAACGTAATCGGCCCAGACATGCAGCACCAGCTTCTAAAGGATATAGGGGAAGAACTGTATTCTTTAATTATCGATGAAAGTACCGACGTGGGCATGCAAAAACAGCTTGCTGTTGTCATAAGATACTACAGCCAAACACAGCAGCGCATTGTTTCTACTTTTGCTGGTATCAAAAATTTAGACGGCGGAGATGCCAATTCAATAACAGAAGCATTGCTGAATTTTTTGCAAGAATGCAAGCTGTGTCCAAAACGATGCATCGGGCTCGCAACCGATGGATGCAATACTATGTGCGGCAAGAACCATTCACTTCTCACAAAATTTCGAGAGCACAACCCCAACGTCGTGTTTGTGAAATGTGTGTGTCACTCGATTCAGCTGTGCTCCTCATATGCAATGCGTGTGTTGCCGAGAAACGTAGAATACCAGATTTCGCAAACTTATGCGTGGTTTTCACACAGTACTCTCCGCCAGCAAAACTACAGGCAACTTTATGAAACAATTAACGTTGGAGAAGCTCCACTAAAAATCCTCCAACTTTCAGACACAAGGTGGCTAGCTGTCAGCGCGTGCCTGAATCGGGTGCTCGACCAGTACGAAGAGCTCAGACTGCACTTCCAGTTGGCAAAAGACAAGGACCGAAGCTACAGTGCGGAGATTGCCTTTCAGATGTACTCAGATCCAGTCAACAAACTTTACTTAGTGTTCCTTCAGCCCATCGTCCAGGAGGCAAACCGAGTGAACAAGATGTTTCAGATGGAAAACACAAATCCATGCAGTCTTTTCCACGAACTCATCACGTTCTATCTGAGCCTGCTACGAAGAGTCACAAAAATCAGCACCGTGGTCATGGACAGCTCAAGGTGGACAGAGATCATAGCCTTTGACGGGGCCATTGAAACCAACCAGCTGCCTCTCTCCGCTGTTGATTATGGAATTCTGTTCCAGATGGAGCTGGAGAATGCAAATCTACACGCACCAGCAGCAGAGAACGTCAAACAACGTTGCAAAAATTACCTACTTGAATTTGCGAAGCAAATGAAACAACGTCTGCCTACCAACATGCAGCAACTCCAGTCTCTCGGGGTCTTGAGTCCATCTACGGTACTCAGTGTTCAGAAAAAAACCCAGCTAGCATCTCTGTCATTTCTCCACCTGTACACAGGAAACCTCGGCAAGCTTGATCAACAGTGGAGAGTGCTGGACACGCTTCAGTGGGAGAATACAGAAGACTGCAAAACCGAACAGTTCTGGATTGAAGTGAAAAATCACATTGATGCTGCCGGTGACAAGGACTTTGCTGAGCTTGGATCGTTTGCCCTCTCACTTCTGGCATTGCCATTCAGCAACGCAGCTGTGGAACACATTCTCGGAGATGAATTTGATCAAGACCAAATTGCAATCGAATGAAAGACAGCCTTCTGGAGAACATCCTTCAGATTCGGGCCTTCATGCAGAGGCATGGAATCTGCTGCCACCAGTTCGAGCCAACCAGAGAAATGCTGGCCTTGTTCAGTACAGACATGTATGACAAGGACCAAGAGGGCGAGGGATCTCAAAGCGTCTAAACAAAAGACATTGGAAATTGTAAATAGTTCCATTTCAAGGAGTTTTTCTCTTTTTTTACTGTAAGGCACCTTCTACAAGTCAAACAGGTAAGCTGAAATTATTTTAATTCAGTAAATGCATAGCCTATTTACACATGTATGAACTATAAGTATATGATAAAAATATAGTGAAGCAACATGATAAGGTGTTTCAGTTGAAATAAGGTGTTGCATTAACTACAGTAAATGCATATGAAGTAAAAACAGTACATTCATGTTGTCCAGGCAGGGTGGAAAAGAGAAAAGGGAAGAGAAAGCCTCAAGACAAAGCAACAGGTTAGTTTGTCCATCAGTGAATTGGTCTACACGTTCACAGAGCTATATTTATTTATGATAATATACTGTATCTAATTACACAAGGCCATTTTAGGACCTAGGTGAAATAACTGTTTTGGGAAAACTGCTTTTAATGCTGGCATACTAACCATTTGGTGTTACTTTGTAGATATTACAATACATTTGGCAATGATAGCAATGCTGTTGGACTTTAAAAGCAGTGTATATGGTTTGGCACGGGCATATTTTGAATTCTGATATTGGGCTTGTTTTTTGGGCTTGTTTTATTGGCCATTGGGCTGGTTTGGGCTGGTTTTGATTGGCCATTGGGCTGGTTTTGTCACACAGACCTGACAACCCTGCATCAGGCAGATAGGATCTATGTCGTCTCATAGGGTCCGATGACCCCATGAGACGTGAAGTCAAAAGGACTCCGGGGAGAGCAGAGTTAGTAACGTGTGATTGAGAGATGAAAATTCATCCTTAAGGAGAGAAAAAAGAGGAGATAGGTACTCAGTGCATCCTAAAACGTCCCCCGGCAGCTATAAGCCTATAGCAGCATATCAAGGGGCTGGACCAGGGCAAACCTGATTCAGCCCTAACTATAAGCTCTGTCAAAGAGGAAGGTCTTAAGTCTACTCTTAAACGAGGTGACTGTGTCTGCCTCCCGGACTGAAGGTGGAAGCTGGTTCCATAAAAGAGGAGCTTGATAACTAAAGGCTCTGGCTCCCATTCTATTCTTAAGACTCTAGGAACTACAAGTAGTCCCGCATTTAGTGAGCGTAGCTCTCTAGTGGGGCAATATGGTACTACAAGCTCCTTAAGATATTATGGTGCATCACCAATCAAGGCTTTGTAGGTTAAGAGAAGAATTTTAAAAGTGATTCTTGATTTTACTGGGAGCCAGTGCAGAGCAGCTAGTGCAGGAGTGATGTGATCTCTTTTCTTAGTTTTAGTGAGAACACGAGCTGCAGCATTCTGGATCAACTGGAGGGACCTAAGAGACTTATTAGAGCAGCCTGATAATAAGGAGTTGCAGTAATCCAGTCTCGAAGTAACGAACGTGAACCAATTTTTCTGCATCTTTTTGAGACAAGATGTGCCTGATTTTTGAAATATTACGTAGATGAAAGAATACAGTCCTTGAGATTTGCTTTACGTGGGAGTTAAAGGACAAGTCCCGATCAAAGATAACGCCAAGATTCTTTACAGTGGTGTTGGATGCCAGGGCAATGCCGTCTACAGAAAGGGCCGATTAAAATTACTTCGGTTTTGTCTGAGTTTAACATCAAGAAGTTGCAGGTCATCCATGTTTTTATGTCTTTAAGACATGCTTGAATTTTACCGAGTTGGTTGCTCTCCTCTGATTTTATCAATAGATATAGTTGAGTATCATCTGCATAACAATGAAAGTTTATGGAATGTTTCCTGATAATATTGCCCACAGGAAGCATGTATAAGGTAAATAAAATTGGTCCAAGCACAGAACCTTGTGGAACTCCGTGATTAACGTTGGTGGTTATCGAGGCGTCATCGTTTACAAATACAAACTGAGATCGATCTGATAAATAGGATTTAAACCAAATTAGTGCCGTGCCTGAAATGCCAATCGACTGCTCCAGTCTCTGTAATAGGATGTCATGGTCAATGGTGTCGAATGCAGCACTAAGGTCTAACAAGACCAGGACAGAGAGGAGTCCTTTATCTGCTGCCATTAAGAGGTCATTTGTAATTTTTACCAGTGCCGTCTCTGTGCTGTGGTGTTTTCTAAATCCTGATAGAAATTTCTCAAATAAACTATTATGATGTAGAAAGTCGCACAACTGATTTGCGACCACTTTCTCAAGGATCTTGGAGAGGAAGGGGAGGTTAGAGATCGGTCTGTAGTTAGCCAACACCTCTGGATCCAGAGTGGGCTTCTTCAGGAGAGGTTTAATAACAGCCACTTTGAAGGAGTGTGGTACGTGGCCTGTTAGCAGAGACACATTGATAATATCTAATAGAGAGCTGCCAATTAAAGGCAAAACGTCTTTAAGCTGCCTTGTCGGGATGGGGTCCAAGAGACAGGTAGACGTGTTCGAAGTAGAAACCGTTGAAGATAATTGGTCACGGTTGATGGGAGAAAAGCCCTCCAAATATACACCAGGGCATACAGCGGTTTCCAAGGCCATTCCACTTGAGGACAGATTGGCACTGGTTAAGGGCAAGAGATTATTAATCTTGTCCCTAATAGTTAAAATCTTTTCATTAAAGAAGTTCATGAAGTCATTACCACTGAGGTCTATAGGAATACTCGCCTCCACAGAGCTGTGACTCTCCGTCAGCCTGGCTACAGTGCTGAAGAGAAACCTGGGGTTGTTCTTATTTTTCTCTATTACTGACGAGTAATAGGCTGCTCTGGCATTACGGAGGGTCTTCTTATAAATTTTAAGACTATCTCGCCAAACTAAGCGGGATTCTTCCAGATTAGTTGAACGCCATATGCTTTCAAGCTTTCGTGACGTTTGCTTTAGTTTGCGGGTCTGAGGGTTATACCAGGGAGCAAACCTCATCTTCCTCACTGTCTTCTTCTTCAGAGGGGCTATCGAGTCCAGTGTCATTCTCAGAGAGCCTATGGCACTGTCAACAAGATGATCAATCTGGGACGGACTAAAGTTAGACCAGGAGTCCTCTGTTATATTGAGACGTGGTATCGAATCAAATACAGAAGGAATCGCTTCTTTAAATTTAGCTACAGCACTTTCAGTTAGACATCTGGTGTAGAAACTTTTGACTAACGGAGTACACTCCGGTAGTATAAATTCAAAAGTTATGAGGTTGTGGTCTGACAGAAGAGGATTCTGTGGGAAGACCTTCAAATGCTCAATGTCAACGCCATAGGTAAGAACAAGATCAAGCGTGTGGCCAAAGCTGTGAGTGGGTTTCTGTACTCTCTGGCAGAAGCCAATCGAGTCCAACAATGAGATGAATGCAGCACCTAGGCAATCATTATCAACATCCACATGGATATTAAAATCTCCTACAATAATAACTTTATCAGTTTTAAGAACCAAACTTGATATAAATTCTGAGAATTCAGATATAAACTCTGAATATGGACCTGGTGGCCGGTACAGAATCACAAATAGAATTGGCTGTAGTGTTTTCAAGGTTGGATGTGAAAGACTAAGAACAAGGTTTTCAAATGAGGTGTCGTGTAATTTAGGTTTAGGATGAATTAATAGGCTCGATTCAAAGATGGCTGCTACTCCACCTCCTCGACCGGTGCCTCGAGGAACGTGAGTATTAATATGACTTGGAGGAGTCGATTCATTTAGGCAGACATATTCTTCGTGGCTCAGCCAGGTTTCAGTTAGACAACATAAATCGATGTGATTATCTGATATTAAATCATTTAGTAACACAACTTTAGATGACAGAGATCTAATATTTAGGAGACCACATTTAATAGTCCTGTTTTGTTGCACTGCTGAAATAATGATGTTAACTTGTATCAGGTTATTGTGTACGACTCCTCTTCTGCTTTCTTTTGATAGAATTAATTTAAGTTTAAGTGGCCGTGGGACAGACACAGTCTCTATGGAGCTCTGGGAGGACTGGGAGGGAGGCGGAGGCCCGGGAGGGATGTGCTATGGGGACACTGGTGACAGGGTGACAGGGGTGGTAATATGAGGGGCGTGGGGCTACTCTGTTTCTGCTTTATGACATGAACCCTGCGTTGTCACAGATATGGCTGTCCGTTGATCAACTTGGTTATGTTTGCAGAAACGAGACGCGCTCCGTCCAACGTGGGATGGATGCCGCCTCCTCATCAGATCAGGCTTTCCCAGAAAGTCTTCCAGTTGTCTACGTAGCCCACATTATTCGCTGGGCACCACCTCGACAGCCAGCGGTTGAAAGACGACATTCGGCTATACAATTCGTCTGTCTGCAAATTTGGGAAAGGGCCAGAGAAAACGGTGTCCGACAACGCCTTGGCATAAGCACACACGGATTCCACATTAATTTTAGTGACTTCCGAGCGGGCTCGGGCGTCATTACCACCGCGTGTATTACAATCTGACTGTATCTCCGCTTGTCCTTAGCCAGCAGTTTCAAACAAGACTCCACGTCGCCCGCTCTGGCCCCGGAGGCACACAACTGTGGTCCGCGGCCGCTATTTTCACGTTCCTGACTATCGAGCTCCCGATAACCAGGGTGTGTTCCTCAGCGGTGTGTCGCTGAGCAGGAAAACTGGTTCGAAACGTGAAGTGGTTGGTGCACAGCGGGCTTCTGTATAGACTTACTACTCCTGCGAACAGTTACCCACGATCCCGGCTGTTCGGGCACCACCGGGGAACAGCTAGCAGCTGACTGTAGCTCCGCGCCGACTACGGGAGGGCGGGCTAACTAGCTTAGCTGTCTGAGCTTCGATGGCGCGGAGTCGTGCATCTAACCCACTTAGACCTGCCTCCAACCTAGCAAATAAACTACACTTGTTGCATGTATCGTTATCATTAAGGGAGGCAGGGGGATAACTATACATGAGACACACTGAGCAAGAGAAGAAGAAGCCATGCTCGCTGCTGAGCTGGCAACCGGAGCTTACCGGAGGAGTGAGATGATGCGTTCAGGAGCAGCTGGGAAAATCCCAGATGTTCTTTTCAATTTTCAATTCATTTGATAAATAAAAGTGAGTTTTCATGGAAGACACGAAATTGTCTGGATGACCCCAAACTTTTGAACGGTAGTGTACATATATATATATACTTCATTTTGTATTTTATATTTTACTTGTATACATCTATATCTTTCATCCCTGTTTTTTATATTTTATATTTATATTTTATTCTCGTGTGTTTAGTTTATTGGTGCTGCTACTGTGACGACAAATTTCCCCTTGGGGATTAATAAAGTATATCTATCTATCTATCTATACATGTCTTAGTTTGAATTTTTGTGTTTTGCACCACCTTTTGTTCTTTTTATATAAATAAAAGCCAATGATTGCCTGCATCGACAGTTTAACACAAGTTACACATTTGCCTCAGAGGGCTTTACAATCTGTACACATACGACATCCCTGTCCCAGAAACTCGCATCGGATCAGGGAAAACTCCCAAACAACCCTTTCATGGGAAAAAAGGGGAAGAACCCTTCTGGAAAGCAACAGAGGAGGACCCCTCTCCAGGATGGACAGAATAATAGATGTCATGTGACCAGAAGGAATCATTACAGAGTTACAACACATTCAATGAGTATGACAGAGTGTATGAATAGTTGGTAGTCGGCATGGACCACGATCCAGACCTCCATGATCCATCAGGCAGATGGAGGGAGAGAGGAGTGGGTGGGGCATCAGCAGGGTCATGGCATCAGACCCAGCCAGGTCCAATGGACCCTATGAGACGTGAAGTCACAAGGTCTCCAGGGAGGAAGCGGAGTTAGTAATGTGCAATGAAGAGATGACAATTCATCCATAAGTAGAGAGAAAAGAGGAGATAGGTGCTCAGTGTATCCTAAGATACATACACATACATCTTCAAATTATAATTTGGCCAAATTCAATCGAACATATACGTATTGTATTAACAAATATGACTAAAAATAAGTTTTCCCACCTTAGACCAGACGGATGTGGGCTGATCATGGAGGTGGTTTGTGCATCGGCTTTCCTCCAGGCGGCTTTCCTCCAGGGTTCTTAAGTCTCTGTTACGTCCGTCATCAGGAGTGCCTGTTTCACGTTACTGTCGTCCCTGTATTTGTGTATGTTCTCCGCTGCTTGGAAGACGGGTACTGAAAGCCAGCATCGCAAGAAATTGATTAAAAAAACAAGCTTCCAGACAAAGGTCATCCCATCCCGGTGGTACTGCTCGGACCACAATGCAAACAAAATAATCAGCTAATGCTCTTCCGAGGGAGCTGAATCAAATAACTGACTTCAACCAGCAGACAGCGGCGTGTGAGAATTGGACCCGGACCTAATAGGGGGCGAGCTGTGGAGGTAAGGCAGGGCGCAGCGAATAAAAGGGAGGACAGGTGTGCATGACAGGGGACCTTTACACTGCACACTTCTGTTAAGCATCTTCAGAGTCGGTTTTCTTTGATCCATGTACTGTATGCTTTCGTCATTATGGACAGCGTTCTCTGGGTTGTCGCTGTAACCTTGTGTGCGTCTTCCGTCTTTTTCCCACCTGCCTGTGTCCCTGCTTGAAGCTTATGACTTATGGCTTTATGACTTCTTTGGAAAAACAAACAAAAAAATGTTGATTACAAAAATCATGGAGGAATTAGAATATATGTATATATATATATATATTTTTTTTCTTATTCTTTTCTTTATTTATATTAATGTTTATTTGATAATAATAATTTAGGATGTGGAATATATAAGCATTTTTGCTTCTACCCATACCTTTTAAGTCTTCTCTTGTTTTGTATATTATAGTAGAACAATATTATATTGTATTAAGATTTATCAAGAAAACATTGTCAAAAACTAGAACGGGCATCGGTAGAGCGCATACCGCATACCACAAGATTGGGCATTGAAGTATGAACATTTTGGCATTAGTTGTATGCTACCTGATAAAATTGAAGATTTTGACCTATCCATATGACCTTTGACCTGACCTTGACCCGATTGATCCTAAAATCTAATCAATGGTCCCTGGATAGCCAAATCAATCATCCCACCATATTTTATCTAAGAAGATGTTGACCTTTTCATGACTCGAATTTTGACCTTTGACCTGATCGATCCCAAAATCTAATCAAATGGTCTCGGATAATAACCAATCATCCCACCAAATTCTCATATGCTACCCGGGTTTAGCCACTTTTTTTGACTTATGTGAATAACAATAATGCACGCATTTATACAAATATTAACGGTAAGATTACCTTCCGCATTTTCAATGCTAAGGTAATAAATAACAACATACTTACATTTCCAAAACATAACCTTCCATTAAAGTGAAGGTAACACACCCTGGTAGTTGAAAAGAGGAGGCCGGGCTCTCCCTGCACCTGGCTGCTCCTCCAGATTAAACTACTAGTCCGGCAACAACAAAAGAAACAACAATACAATGTGCCGCTCGAACCAGTATCGTAGGTATTGTCGCCTGCTCCAGCTTTACCCGCCAGGTCCCTGCTGGGAATTTGACGGGAGTCGGGATTTGACGGCTCACACAACGGCATATTCACAAACTGCAAACTCACCCAAATATTTGGACCAATAACAAACTTCTTGAAGAGAAGGCCACAAGTGCTGTCATGTTGTTAAGAGCCTGACGAGATTGCGCAAGATCTGGCCCAAAGCTGAACCCCATTTAACACGTTGATTGGCTATGTGGAGGAAGTGGAGGAAGTGGAGGAAGTAAAGGAAAAGCATATATTTTGCGCAGACATCCTATTTTACAACACATTGGGATGGTTCATGGTTCCCCAAAACACAACATTATACTTGTGTAATTTATAAACTATTATTATACTGTTGTATACTTCAAGGTGGGTGGGGCCAGGCCCCGTGGCCCTCTATTGGTCCAGCAGCCACAGCTGCCTTCTCAGACCGGACTCAGTCTGTCGAGTGCACCTGCAGATATCTGATAGGACTCTCGACATGTCACCGTGATCTCACAGTAATTTGTTCAATCTAATATTATTTCAAACCACGGGTACACCCGGTTACGAGGCTCTTGTGTTTGGTTCCAGGAACATCAAAACTAATGCGCTGCGTTATCGAGTAAGTTTCAATGGCACAAGATTGTACTGATTTGATTGTGCCATGAGTTACGCATCCGGCGTTGATCAATTTAAAAGATCATTTTGCAAGTCAAGAACGTCTCAGTTTGTCATCGATTCGTCGTTTTGCACAACGTACGGCAGCAACATGGTGAGTTATGGCATCATTTACACGACTTATGGTTGTGTCGTCTTTATATTTATACGCTGTATGTACGTTTAGAGTCTCAAACCTAAAAGATTTTTTTACTAAATAAGACTTTCTTCCCCTGGTGGTCCACTGGTAGGCGAGACTCTATATACGTGTGTCATGGCCCCTTTATTGTAATTCTACAAAACAAACTGTGGCTAATCTTTACCAGTCATGAGTCATGGCATATCTGTTGTTCTTTCATCCCCAGTGAAGCTACATGTTTTTAATTGGGTGTCTGAGGTGAACGTTAACACAGAGAGGTGACGGAGAGGCTGAAAGTGGAGCGATGGAGCCACTCCACTTTCACGGGAGAGGTGTGACTCCACTGTGGTCGCTCGTCACATGGTGTCCCGAGTGAGCTCCTTCCTTTCTTTTCTCTTCACGACGAACAACATGCTCGTCCAAGTTAAACAGTCGAAGCTGATCGAGTCACACGCTTTACACCACAAAAACACGCTGAAAGACTATGCAAGTGGGTTGATGATCCGTCTCAGGACCAATTATGCTAATTGGTGACAAATAGATTACCCGGCTACTCACTCACTCTCTTGATGGATGTATGTAAGATGTAAGTAGTCATATAACCACCAACACAAAAAGATCTAGATGTTGACCATGAAATGACAATGAAACGTGATTTCAGATGGATTATTCACTGAGTCACAACCAAAAGTAAGGAAAACATCCTTTTATTCCCCCCCTGCACACATCTCAAGATATTATATTCAGTACAAACTTTCACAAGACAATATTTAGTCTGTTTTAATCAAACCCGATGGGCATTTGATGAGATGGAAACCAGGAAACGAGGTTTAACACGAGTGGGAAGCCGATGCAGAAAACATGAAGAATGTCTCAAAGTTCATTAAGAAGATGGAGACGTTTAAAAACGTCAGTCGAGATGAATTGGAGGAGAAGGAGTCCGTGTGCACGATCAGTAACGAGTCGAGAAAACAGCAATGGCAATCCAACCAGTGGCGAAGGCCCATAGAGGGAAAGAAGGCTTCCTCTTAAAATTTTGAGATGAAAAAAAAAGAATAGCAGTGATATATATAATATATACTGTCAAAAACATTATATACCAAATCATTTTAAATAGTAAATATACCTGTGTTGACGCTGCCGAATGTATGGAGACCTAAGCCCTGTCAACAACCACTTGTTGTACGATATATAAATAATACGCCACCATCCTCACGGAGAGAGCTCCCATTTTCGGGGCGCCGTCTAACGGTGTGCGGCAGCGAGCAAATACTTACACGGTTGTTTCGCAAGGTTTGGCTTCATTGGCGGTGGATGAAACGTGAATCTTGGGCACAAAATGTGCGCCCTGGCCAATGACATCGTTTTTTATTTCATTTCGACTGGACCATTCGGCCAATCAGAGACCAGTATCTCCTCAGCCCAGAGAGTTTCTCCCAGCCTGAGCTACAGAGCAGGTTGCTAACCGGAGCTACATGGAGGCTCAGTGAGTAATGCTTGCCGGGTTTCCCCTGTCTGTTAATTCCAAAGTCCTGGGACTGTCTCGACCAACGGGTGAGAGGTCTGTGCAGCTTCCAGACAAGCAAGAAGTAACAAATCCGTCAGAGTTATCTAGCTTACAGCATGAAGCTAACTCTCAAGCTAATAGTTAACCCTGTTTGCAGAGCAGCAGAAGGAGACCGAACTGGCATCGAAAACACAACGAAGAAGTTCTGAAACAGAGACATTCCTCAAGAATAATGGAACAGGTTAATACAGATATGATTGATTTGAACCAGAGAGTTTGCCAACTTAAAGAGAGTGGATACTTTTCTTTACAGTAGTGGGTCTACTCTGTCGTCAATGTAACATGATCTTCTTTTCTGACTCTATTCTGCTCTGAACTCTTTCTTCTTCATGGAGAGGTGAATTCTTTCATTTGTAAACCCTGAAACCATGGGTCATTAGGGCCAGCAAAGGCCTCTCTGCTGGCTCAAACATCATCAGAATATATATTTTTTTTTCAAATATATTTTCCCATATGTATTCAATTATTTCAGAGGTGAGTTACTCTTCACTCTATAGCTGCCTCTTGGTCGTCGCGCCTGTTGCCAACAGATTTGAGGGCTGGTCTATGTTAGATCTTTTAGCCAATCATATCCAGCTAATGTGGTGTTGCCAGGAGGCTAAAATCCGCCCTTAGCCTTCAGAATCAACATTGCGGGCGCCAGCTTCAAGTGAATGGGAATGATAATGTTGTGTCAACCAATCAGTTTTAGAGTTGGTCTGCAGGCCCTCTAGAAGGCCCCGAACCGCACAGGAGCAGCGAGCAGGCTGTATGTACGCCTTTTGATTGATTAATATTGAGAGGCAGTCTATGGGCAGCAGTAGATGCAAACCTCAGAACAAGGAAACTGAATTCTGATAAAGGAATTAATTATGACTACAAAAGCTTTTTTTTCAACCCACAATGAGGAAAGAAAGAAAGCTATGATTTTGGTGTTCAAATAATCAGTCTTTTGTGAGTAGGCATAATGCATTCTATTTTTATTAATCAGTATGTATGCTATATCAGTCAAAATGGCAAAATAGCCTATGTTGCAAATTATTTGTTTTCTTTCTTTTTATTTTCAGTGAATAGTTATGTCTCTACCACTGCCGGTGAAACTGTTTTGGTGCGGACAATGCCCGTTTTAGTGAACAAACGAAAGTGCAAGTGACTTTTTTTCCTCTTTTCTCTGTTGTCCTGATGCGCATCTGGCAGCGCCACGAGACGTGAAAGTCGAGAGAAATGACATGTTGTTGTGTAGATAATGATCAACATCAGACTTGCTGTTTAGTTTAATAAATGAACAAAGACGTCTCTCCAGGCGCCTCCAGGGTTCTTAAGTCTCTGTTACGTCCGTCATCCAGGGAGTGTTCGTTTCACACGTTACTGTCGTCTCTGCATTTGTGTGTTGTCTACTTCCTCCTGTTTGAAGACGGGTACTCGAAATAGTACTCACAAGAAGGCCTGATTAAAAAAACAAGCTTCCAGACAAAGGTCATCCCATCCCGTTGGTACTGCTCGGACCACAATGCAAACAGCCGAGACCGGCCACGTTCTTCCGAGGGAGCTTTCGTAATCAACACCGACTTCAACCAGCAGACAGGCGATGTGAGAGTTGACCCGGGACTCTTAATAGGGGGGGCGCAGCTGTGGAGGTGGGCAGCAGGGCGCAGCGAATAAAAGGGAGGACAGGTGTGCATGACAGGGGACCTTTACACTGCACACTTCTGTTAAGCATCTTCAGAGTCGGTTTTCTTTGATCCATGTACTGTATGCTTTCGTCATTATGGACAGCGTTCTCTGGGTTGTCGCTGTAACCTTGTGTGCGTCTTCCGTCTTTTTCCCACCTGCCTGTGTCCCTGCTTGAAGCTTATGACTTATGGCTTTATGACTTCTTTGGAAAAACGAACAAAAAAATGTTGATTACAAGCAAAAAACTGGCGGAGGAATTAGAATATATGTATATATATATATATATATATATATTTTTTTTCTTTATTCTTTTTCTTTATTTTATATTAATTGTTTTATTTGATAATAATAATTTAGGATAGGAATATATAAGCATTTTTGCTTCTATACCTATACCTTTAAAGTCTTTCTGTTTTGTATATTATATAGAATAATATTATATTGTATTAAGATTTACTGAAGAAAACACACAAAAACTAGAACGGGCACTCGGTAGAGCGCATACCTTCGCATACCACAAGATTGGGCATTGAAGTATGAACATTTTGGCATTAGTTGCATGCCAATTGTATAAAAATTGAATATTTTGACCTATCCATGACCTTGACCTTGACCTTTGACCCGATTGATCCCAAAATCTAATCAAATGGTCCCTGGATAATAACCAATCATCCCACCATACTCATGTGATCCAAGAAGATGTTGACCTTTTCATGACCTTGACCTGACCTTGACCTGATCGATCCCTAAAAATCTAATCAAATGGTCCCCGGATACAACCAACCATCCCCACCAAATTTAAAAGCGGGATTCGCTTTGGTTTACTTGACCATGTGAATAACACGACGCACGCGACAAATACACGGCGATTGCAACATATTACTCGATTTTCAATGCGAAGGTAATAAATAAATAAATACACGGCGATCAAAACATAACCTTCCGTATTTTCAATGCGAAGGTAACAACAGCTGCCCTGGTAGCCGGTGAGGAGGCCGGGCTCTCCCTGCACCTGGCTGCTCCTCCAGATTAAACTACTAGTCCGGCAACAACAAAAGAAACAACACAAATGTGTCATTTCGAAACTAGCACGTAGGTATTGTCGCTCTGCTCCAGCGGCCCGTTGTATCCCGTTGGGAATTTGACGGGAGCGGACGGACGTGCTCACACAACGGGTGCATATTCACACAAACTGCAAACTCAATCTATAACATTGGGACCAACGAACAAACTTCTTGGAAGAGAAGCGCTGGCGCGCAAGTTGTCATGTTGTTAAAAAAAAAAAAAAAGAGCCTGACGAGATTGCGCAAGATCTGGCCCAAAGCTGAACCTATTTAATGATGCTGATTGGCTATGTGGAGGAAGTGGAGGAAGTAAAGGAAAAGCATATATTTTGCGCAGACATCCTATTTTACAAATATTACTGGGGACATTCCATATCTCCAAAACACAAATATTGACAATTTGTGTAATTTATAAATTTTATTAATATTATAATTGTTGTATACTTCAAGGTGGGTGGGGCCAGGCCCCGTGGCCCTCTATTGGTCCAGCAGCCACAGCTGCCTTCTCAGACCGGACTCAGTCTGTCGAGTGCACCTGCAGATACCTGAGAGGACTCTCGACATGTCACCGTGATCTCACAGTAATTTGTTCAATCTAATATTATTTCAAACCACGGGTACAATGTTCCGACATGAGGCTCTGTGTTTGTTCCAGTGAACATCAAAACTAATGTCATGTTATCGGAGGCAAAGTCAATGGCACAAGACAAATACTGATTTGATTGTGCCATGAGTTACGCATCCGGCGTTGATCAATTTAAAAGATCATTTTGCAAATCAAGAACGTCTCAGTTTGTCATCGATTCGTCGTTTTGCACAACGTACGGCAGCAACATGGTGAGTTATGGCATCATTTACACGACTTATGGTTGTGTCGTCTTTATATTTATACGCTGTATGTACGTTTAGAGTCTCAAACCTAAAAGATTTTTTTACTAAATAAGACTTTCTTCCCCTGGTGGTCCACTGGTAGGCGAGACTCTATATACGTGTGTCATGGCCCCTTTATTGTAATTTAAGCAAAATGTAAACTGTAATAATCTTACCAGTCATGAGTCATAAGGCTGTATCTGTTGTTCTTCATCCCTGTGCGTAGTTCACACATGTTTTTAATTGGGTGTCTGAGGTGAACGTTAACACAGAGAGGTGAAGGAGAGGCTGAAAGTGGAGCGATGGAGCCACTCCACTTTCTGTCGGAGAGGTGTGTGACTCACCGTGGTCGTCATTTACATGGTGTCCCGAGTGAGCTCCTTCCTTTCTTTTCTCTTCACGACGAACAACATGCTCGTCCAAGTTAAATATCAAGCCGATCGAGCTCAGCCATCGCCACACCACAAAAACACGCTGAAAGACGGCGGCGGGTTGGATGATCCGTCCTGTGGACCCAATTACAAGTAATTGGTGACAAATAGAGACACCTGGCCATCACCACTTCTGATGGATGTAATGTAAGATGGGCAGTTTGCATAACCACCAACACAAAAAGATCTAGATGTTGACCATGAAATGACAATGAAACGTGATTTCAGATGGATTATTCACTGAGTCACAACCAAAAGTAAGGAAAACATCCTTTTATTCCCCCCCTGCACACATCTCAAGATATTATATTCAGTACAAACTTTCACAAGACAATATTTAGTCTGTTTTAATCAAACCCGATGGGCATTTGATGAGATGGAAACCAGGAAACGAGGTTTAACACGAGTGGGAAGCCGATGCAGAAAACATGAAGAATGTCCTATAAAGTCCACAAAGATGGAGACGTTTAAAAACGTCAGTCGAGATGAATTGGAGGAGAAGGAGTCCGTGTGCACGATCAGTAACGAGTCGAGAAAACAGCAATATAATCCAACTAGTGGCGGGAAGGCCCATAGAGGGTGCTAGGGCGCCGCTCCTCTTAAAATTTTGAGATGAAAAAAAAAAAGAAGAAGAAAAAATATATATATAATATATACTGTCAAAAAACATTATATACCAAATCATTTAAATAGTAAATATACCGTGTTGACGCGCGAAATGTGTATGGGAGACCTAAGCCCCTGTCAACAACCACTTAAGGTTAAATGACATAACATTATATCGCCACTATCCTCACGGAGAGAAGCCCTCCCTATTAGCGCCGCCCAACGTAAAAGCGGCAGCGCAGCAAACATTTCACGTTGTTTCGGCAAGGACGAAGCTTCTCATTACGGATGAATGTGAATCTTGGGGCACAAAATGCGCCTGGCCAATGACATCGCTTTTTTTATTTCACGTGACTGGACTATTGCCAATCAGAGACCAGTATCTTCCTCAGCCCAGAGAGAGCCTCCACGGAGCTACAGAGCAGGCTAACCGAGTTGTTAGCTGGAGGCTCAGTGAGTAATGCGCTGTTTTAGTTTCCTGTCTGTTGTTCCAGTCCTGGGACTGAAACTCCTGACTACAACGGGTGAGAGGTCTAAAAGAGCTTCAGACAAGGTAAGAAGCACGAAACTCACAAGAAAGCTATCTAGCTTACAGCATGAAGCTAACTCACAACAGCATGAAGCTAACCTGTTTGCAGAGCAGCAGAAGGAGCACCCTAACTGGCATCGAAAACACAATCTAAGAAGTTCGAAAAACAGAGACATTCTCAAGAATAATGGAAACAGGCTGGTCACAGATATGATGACTTAACCAGAGAGTTTGGCAACTTTAAAGAGAGGAGGCTTTTCTTTTGACAGTAGTGGGTCTACTTGTCAAACAACAACATGTGATCTCTTTTTCTGACTCTATTCTGCTCTGAACCCTTTCATGTGGAGGGTGAAATTCTTTTTATTTTGTAAACCTCTGAAACCAGTGGTTGGTCATTAGGGCCAGCAAGGCCTCTCTGTTGGCCTAACATCATCAGAATATATATTTTTTCTAAATATATTTTTCCACATATATGTATTCAATTATTTCCCAGAGAGTAAGAGTTATTTAATTTCATATGCTCTCTGTTGCGCCTGCTGCCAGTCCCAGGTTGAGATTTGGAGGGCTGGTCTTATGTTAGATCTTTAGCCAATCATATTCAGCCATCGTGTGTTGCCAGGAGGCTAAAATCTGCCCTAGGCCTTCAGAATCAACATTGCGGCGCTGCAGCTTCAAGTGAATGGAATGACAATGTTGTGTCAACCAATCAGTTTAGAGTTGGCTCCTGTAGGCCTTCTAGAAGGCCCCGAACCGCACAGAGCAGCGGAAGGCATGCACGTCTTTTTGATTGATTACCAATATTGAGAGGCGGGTCTGGCGGCAGGTGATGCAAAACCTCAGAACAAGGAAACTGAATTTGATAAAGTTGAAATTAATTCATGGACTACAAAGCTTTTTTCAACCTACAATGAGTGAAAGAAAGAAGGATGGATTTTGTGTTCAAACACCAGTCTCAGAGTAGGCATACAATGCATTTTATTTTTATTAATTGTGTATATGTTTAAGTACAAAATAAAATGGCAACAGCCCATGTTGCAAAATTATTTGTTTTCTTTATTTTCAGTGAATAGTTATGTCTTTATCATCACGGTGAAAACTGCTTTTGGTGCGCATAGCGTTCCTCGTTTAGTGAACAAACGAAAGTGCAAGTGACTTTTTTTCCTCTTTTTTCTGTCCGATGCGCATTCTGCAGCGCTACGAGACGGAAAGTCGAGAAATGACATGTTGCTGTGTAGATACGATCAACATCAGACGTTGGCTTAGTTTAATAAATGAACAAAAGACGCAGGCTATAGAGGAAATGACGGGGCGGGCCAATTTTTTAATGTCATGCGATCTACCATTATTACCGCGCGATCGACCGGTAGGTCGCGATCGACGTATTGAGCAGCCCTGGTCTAGAGCCATGGCATCATAATGAGAGTAATAAGAGGTGGATTAATTCGGGTGGGACTGTGTAGGACCTCACTGAAGGCCCAGGCCCCAGGCCCACGGCCCGCCACTGTCAAGTCACTAAAATTAATGTGGAATCGGTGTGTGCTTATGCCAAGACGTTGTCGGACACCGTAATTTTCTCTGGCCCTCTCCCAAATTTGCAGACAGACGAATTGTATAGCCGAATGTCGTCTTTCAACCGCTGGCTGTCGAGGTGGTGCCCAGCGAATAATGTGGGCTACGTAGACAACTGGAAGACTTTCTGGGGAAAACCTGATCTGATGAGGAGAGACGGCATTCATCCCACGTTGGACGGAGCGCGCCTCATTTCTGCGAATATGACCAAGTTGATCACCGGACTTAATCTATGACAACCCAGGGTTCAGATCAGGAACCGGGAGCAGAGTTGTAGTTTAACACCCTTCTCTGCTCTTCCATTCGAGCAGTTACCCACCCTTGACTTTAGAGTAGAGACTGTGTCTGTCCCACGGCCACTTCAATTAAATAAATCAAAAGTAAGCAGAAGAGGAGTCGTACACAATAACCTTATACAAGTTAACACAATTATTTCAGCAGTGCAACAAAATAGGTCTATTAAATGTGGTCTCCTAAATATTCGATCTCTGTCATCTAAAGCTGTGTTACTGAATGATTTAATATCAGATAATCACATTGATTTATGTTGCCTAACTGAAACCTGGCTGAGCCATGAAGAATATGTCTGCCTGAATGAATCGACTCCTCCAAGTCATATTAATACTCACATTCCTCGAGGCACCGGTCGAGGAGGTGGAGTAGCAGCCATCTTTGAATCGAGCCTATTAATTAATCCTCAACCAAAATTACACTACACCTCATTTGAAAGCCTTGTTCTTAGTCTTTCACATCCAACCTGGAAAACACTACAGCCAATTCGATTTGTGATTCTGTACCGCCACCAGGTCCATATTCAGAGTTTATATCTGAATTCTCAGAATTTATATCAAGTTTGGTTCTTAAAACCGATAAAGTTATTATTGTTGGAGATTTTAATATCCATGTGGATGTTGATAATGATTGCCTTAGTGCTGCATTCATCTCATTGTTGGACTCGATTGGCTTCTGTCAGAGTACAGAAACCCACTCACAGCTTTGGCCACACGCTTGATCTTGTTCTTACTTATGGCGTTGACATTGAGCATTTGAACGTCTTCCCACAGAATCCTCTTCTGTCAGACCACAACCTCATAACTTTTGAATTTATACTACCGGAGTGTACTCCGTTAGTCAAAAGTTTCTACACTAGATGTCTAACTGATAGTGCTGTAGCTAAATTTAAAGAAGCGATTCCTTCTGTATTTGATTCGATACCACGTCTCAATATAACAGAGGACTCCTGGTCTAACTTTAGTCCGTCCCAGATTGATCATCTTGTTGACAGTGCCATAGGCTCTCTGAGAATGACACTGGACTCGATAGCCCTCTGAAGAAGAAGACAGTGAGGAAGAGGAGGTTTGCTCCTGGTATAACCCTCAGACCCGCAAACTGAAGCAAGCGTCACGAAAGCTTGAACGCATATGAATCTCGAAGAATCCCGCTTAGTTTGGCGAGATAGTCTTAAAACATATAAGAAGGCCCTCCGTAATGCCAGAGCAGCCTATTACTCATCAATAATAGAAAAATAAAACAACCCCAGGTTTCTCTTCAGCACTGTAGCCAGGCTGACAGAGAGTCACAGCTCTGTGGAGCCGAGCATTCCTATAAACCTTAGTGGTAATGACTTTATGAACTTCTTTAATGAAAAGATTTTAACTATTAGGGACAAGATTAATAATCTCTTGCCCATAACCAGTGCCAATCTGTCCTCAAGTGGAATGGCCTTGGAAACCGCTGTATGCCCTGGTGTATATTTGGAGGATTTTCTCCTATCAACCGTGACCAATTATTTTCAACGGTTTCTACTTGAACACGTCTACCTGTCTCTTGGACCCCATCCCGACGAGGCTGCTTAAAGACGTTTTGCCTTTAATTGGCGGCTCTCTATTAGATATTATCAATGTGTCTCTGCTAACAGGCCACGTACCACACTCCTTCAAGGTGGCTGTTATTAAACCTCTCCTGAAGAAGCCCACTCTGGATCCAGAGGTGTTGGCTAACTACAGACCGATCTCTAACCTCCTTCCTCTCCAAGATCCTTGAGAAAGTGGTCGCAAATCAGTTGTGCGACTTTCTACATCATAATAGTTTATTTGAGAAATTTCAATCAGGATTTAGAAAACACCACAGCACCGAGACGGCACTGGTGAAAATTACAAATGACCTCTTAATGGCAGCAGATAAAGGACTCCTCTCTGTCCTGGTCTTGTTAGACCTTAGTGCTGCATTCGACACCATTGACCATGACATCCTGTTACAGAGACTGGAGCAGTCGATTGGCATTTCAGGCACGGCACTAATTTGGTTTAAATCCTATTTATCAGATCGATCTCAGTTTGTATTTGTAAACGATGACGCCTCGATAACCACCAACGTTAATCACGGAGTTCCACAAGGTTCTGTGCTTGGACCAATTTTATTTACCTTATACATGCTTCCTTTGGGCAATATTATCAGGAAACACTCCATAAACTTTCATTGTTATGCAGATGACACTCAACTATATTTATCGATAAAACCAGAGGAGAGCAACCAACTCTGTAAAATTCAAGCATGTCTTAAAGACATAAAAACATGGATGACCTGCAACTTCTTGATGTTAAACTCAGACAAAACCGAAGTAATTTTAATCGGCCCTGAGCACCTCAGAGATCAATTATCTGGTGATGTGGATTCTGTAGACGGCATTGCCCTGGCATCCAACACCACTGTAAAGAATCTTGGCGTTATCTTTGATCGGGACTTGTCCTTTAACTCCCACGTAAAGCAAATCTCAAGGACTGCATTCTTTCATCTACGTAATATTTCAAAAATCAGGCACATCTTGTCTCAATAAGATGCAGAAAAATTGGTTCATGCGTTCGTTACTTCGAGACTGGATTACTGCAACTCCTTATTAGCAGGCTGCTCTAATAAGTCTCTTAGGTCCCTCCAGTTGATCCAGAATGCTGCAGCTCGTGTTCTCACTAAAACTAAGAAAAGAGATCACATCACTCCTGCACTAGCTGCTCTGCACTGGCTCCCAGTAAAATCAAGAATCACTTTTAAAATTCTTCTCTTAACCTACAAAGCCTTGATTGGTGATGCTCCATCATATCTTAAGGAGCTTGTCGTACCATATTGGCCCACTAGAGAGCTACGCTCACTAAATGCGGGACTACTTGTAGTTCCTAGAGTCTTAAAAAGTAGAATGGGAGCCAGAGCCTTTAGTTAACAAGCTCCTCTTTTATGGAACCAGCTTCCAATTTCAGTCCGGGAGGCAGACACAGTCACCTCGTGTAAGAGTAGACTTAAGACCTTCCTCTTTGACAGAGCTTATAGTTAGGGCTGAATCAGGTTTGCCCTGGTCCAGCCTTGATATGCTGCTATAGGCTTATAGCTGCCGGGGACGTTTTAGGATGCACTGAGTACCTATCTCCTCTTTTTCTCTCCTTAAGGATGAATTTTCATCTCTCAATCACACGTTACTAACTCTGCTTTCTCCCGAAGTCCTTTTGACTTTACGTCTCATGGGGTCATCGGACCCTATGAGACGGCATAGATCCTATCTGCCTGATGGATCGTCTGGGTCGTGGAATTCCTGCTCATGACTACGCCACTGTCCTGTTGAGTCTCCGCCCACTCCTCCTCCCCACCGCCATCTGCCTGATGGATCGTGGAGGTCTCCATCGTGGAATATGCCTACTATGAACTATTCATACACTCTGTCATATTCATTGAATGTATTTTAACTCTAAATCTGTCCTTCTGTACACATTACATCTATTGCATCTGTCCATCCTAGGAGAGGGATCCTCCTCTGTTGCTCTCCTGCAGGTTTCTTCCTTTTTTCCCCTGAAGGGTTATTTGGGAGTTTTTCCTGGTCCGATGTGAGGTTTTGGGGCAGGGATGTCTATGTGTACAGATTGTAAAGCACTCCGAGACAAATTTGTAATTTGTGAAATTGGGCTATACAAATAAACTGAATTGAATTGTCTGAAACCCAACCCAATGTTCCTTAAAGCGTTCTGCTCTGAACCTCATGCTAAAGTTACAGTGTGTTGATAGTTGTTATTGGACAGTGTTGAGCACGGTGTGTTCTTGAAATAAAGCTTTGTTTTTTACAATATAAAACTCAAAACCTCTTTTCTTCTCATTGCTGAGTGCTATTTAAACTGCGTCGCCCAACTGCGCCCCCCCCCTCCAAAAAAAATTTCACCAGCCGCCACTGAATCCAACCAATAGCAATTTTCCATTAAATCAATAAAGTAACGTCTGACTATAAATATATTATAGTGTGTGTGTGTGTGTGTGTGTGTGTGTGTGTGTGTGTGTGTGTGTGGGTGTGTGTGTGTGGGTGTGGGTGTGTGTGTGTGTACCTAGTCTATGTATGTGCTTCATGATGGAAAAACCTGCAGGGGCAGTCGGGTCGGCTAAGGGGCTTGTTTTTGTGTCCTGAACAGAATATCATGACAGGTACACACACACACACACACACACAGGTCAGTGGAAGCCTGTGTGATGATAGATGCGTTTGTCAATAATACATCTCTCGGGAACCGAAGACGTGTCAGCCGGTGTGTCTGGTCTGCTTGTGTTTGTGCCAGCGTGAGTCGATGTCCCTGACTGCCTCTCCGCCTGACTGCCTGCCAACGGATGAAAGGATGGATGGGTTTATGGATTACATAGATGGATAAAAATGATGGATGCATCCTGTGATGGCACTTCATTCTCATTCAGCTCTCTTACGATTGCTCCTTTGTTCACTCCTAAATGTGGAATAATGTGGCACGGCCGTGGGTCAATTAGATAGCGCCCCTCCTTATTAGCCACTGCATCATTTTTGATGGAATTAGCCACTAATCTAGCATGTGAAAGGTCACTGCGGGCTGGTGGCCGCCGCTGTGTGTTTGTTTAGATCTTTGTCAGAGCGGGTCAGCGGATTGTGTTGACAAAGCAGTGGGTGGGGTAAAGAGAGGAGAGAGGGGAGGGGGGGGGGGAGATTGGCTAGGACAGAGGAAAGAAGAAGAAGAGGGCGGCGGGAGAGATGACAGTGATGTTGATGAGGCGGAGGGAAGTGTGGAGGGGGATCGGGGCGGATGACAGGCAGAGGGAGATAGATGTATGTAGGAAGACAGAACAAGGGACAAGGAAGAGCGAGAATAAAAACCTGTGTTCTCTCACTTCTTTTGTTACACTCTGTAACGAGGCATCGTTTGGGAGAAATGTATTCCCGTCATGTTAGAGTGATAAATGACGCATGTGGCTGCAGTGGAGTAGTCGGCGAAAAGTCCAGCTCTGCAGGAGATATTCAGCAGATGTTGGTCATATATCTGTGGTCAGGATGATATATATATTGTGTATATATCTACAAAACACACCCTTGAGTTTAAACCCATCGCATCTCATTGTGCCTGTAAATTATTGGACTAACCCTAATCTGATATGGTATATATTTTGGTCATATGTCTGTGGTCATAATATATATTTGGTCATATATATTTTGGTCATATATATTTTGGTCAGGATGTATTTTGGTCATATATATTTTGGTCAGGATGACTTTTTTGTAACCTTTTGTAACTCCTCCTTCTTTACAAGCCGCATCACGCCTAACATTGTAAAACAAGTAGTTCCTGGAACCACGCCCTGTTCACATTAGCGTATGCTGATGCACATTTTGGATGTATCACATTTAAAAAAAGAGGAAAACAAATAGCAGCTGACATGAAAAGACACTTAAAACTTGACCCATTGAAGCATTCCTCAAGAGATCGATCCATTGACCTCTTGTCAGACTTGTTTTGTCCCTCCTTCTCTGTTTACTGGCTGATTACATCAGCATAGCGCCAACTTCTGACTAACCTACGCTAGCAATTTATTATTTATTATTTATGGGAACACTGCTACTGTCTGTTCATTCCACTTGTGACACGTTAATTACATTCTATAATTAAATAATAAACAAAGGCGAGAAAAAATAATCCCACCAATGCCTTGAGAAACCTGACATTATGGTGTTTTCATACTACGTATGTGTTGCATGGTAAATAAAGGTGACAAAGGTGAGGAGTGGTTCGCGGTGAGGTGTTGTGTCGTTGACACGGGCCAGTTGGCCTCACAGATGGTCCCGCAGACAAATGTCATGTTGGAAATGTCACGAAACGCCAGTTATTACATGATGGTCACTCTACTGGCAAGAACACGAGTAGCTGGCAGAGCCCTCTCGTTCGCGTGTGCATGTGTGTGCTTCATAAGCAGCTTAATCATGCCAGCCTCCTCCACCGTCTCCAATGGCGTCGCAGCGAGATCCTCCAGAACGAGAAATGTTCCAATGCCCTCGTCTAATCAAACGCACGCAGCAGCGCACCAGCCCTCCCTTCAGCACAAACATCCCATTTGCTTAATGGCAAGACGTCGTTTGTGAAGCACGCTTGTTCTCTCGATGGAGTGGCACTCCCGCCGCGTGTGCCCGCCACATTTTTAGCAGAAGGCTCGTGCATCACGGGGCGCCGCGTACAACAAGGAGAAATCACGGAGAAACCGCCCGATGGGCCGCCGAGTCGTCTGGAGTCGTTTTCTATCCTCGCCCACGCAGGTGTTTCCACTTGTGCGGCCTGATTAGACATTGTCTCCAGACTCGGGCGTGCACACGCGCTCCCACAGCCCTCGGTTGGTTCTGTTAGTTTAGTTTAGCAACTCACACCTTTTTGTCGTCGTTTTCCCGGAGAAATAATCCAATCGTTTAGCCTCGTCGCTTTCGGGGGCATCGTGCCTGCTGGCTCGCTGTCACCCTCACTGGGGGGGGGGGGGGGGGGGGGGGGCCTCGTTAGTGTCCTCGTTAGTGTCATCAGTCACACCTGTGCCTCTCCTACGAGGACGAGTCCAAATGTGTGCTGTGAAAAGAAAGAGGAACAAAGGTCTGTTGCAATCAGTGAGGATGTTAGAAACAGCTGCGTCCGTGTGCAAGGCCATTAAATAGTTTAAACGGCGACGAGACGAGACGATGCAGGCAAGTCATTAATCTACCTGACAGTTTTGAGACAGCTAAATATGTGAGATTCAAACCACACGCTGGCCTGCTGCGTACTACTTCCTCAATCAGTGTGCGCTGCATACTGACGAGACGACTATGTTGGCCATGACCGCTGAATGAGAACGGTTGTGTGTTCTTTTAAAGGCAAATGAATACCGTTCAATATTTAGATTTTGAATACGTTAGCTCCCACGTTTTCTTCCTCCTAACTGGACCTGAACGAACATGCCATTTTTCGATGATCTTCTCTCTCCCTCCTCTACGGTCTCCAAATATTCCTTCTTCCTCTCACCTTTCCATCCTTTTCTCACTCACTTCCTGCTATCTTTCCCCCCCCCCCCCCCTAGCCTCCTTCTGTTTCTCCTCTCTCACACCTCGTCACTTAGCCTCTTACTCAGTGAGTCGGTCACTCACTCGCTCATTCATTCGCACCCACTCACTCACCGCTTGCCCACTAACACACACTTACACTTCCACTTGTTTTCTCGCTCAAGCTCTCTTTCTCTCTCCTCTCTCTCTCTCTCTCTTACTGTGGAGCCGACCCTGTAAAATCTATACTATTAAGTTTCATAATGAGATCAGCGCTCTGTCAAGAGGTGGCACTCAGTTGGAGCTTCTTCCAGATGAGGGAAACCTTCCCTTTAGTTCTCCACACACACACACACAAACACACACACAGATACATAGGTTTGTCATCATCAACGTCTCCAGCAGCATCACGACCTCCTCTGCCAATCAGGTATAGCTCCTTTTTGTTTTCTCTGGAACGAAAAGAAAGGTTTTTTTATTTAATTGGTTTGCAAAAATGTTTGATTTGTAGCAACAACAAAAAATAACTGCTCCGCCACCAGTGTTGGGCCCTTTAGGACCACACGCTGTGAACTCCCAAGAGTCGGACACCTTCAAGAGGACCCTGCTGTGTGTCAGTATATGTCAACCGTGAGTCAGCGGTGTCCTCTCATCAACACCATGTGAAATGGGCTGAGAACAGCAGGGAGCGATCAAATGCGAGCGGGAGATGGAGTCGAGGGGTAAATGGCTATTATCTACTTAAATTATCAAATTGGGAAACGGCAATCAGGCCTGTGGAGGTGGACACTGGCCGAAAGAGATCGAGTGACTTCTCCAAACGGCGATATATTTGCCGAAATCTGGTTTCACTTTTAGATGTGATGGGTGTAAATGACTACCTGACAAGTTTGTGACGCGCAACTAAACACATTAAACGCACCCGTGAAATGCGTATTTTCTTCGGTTTTTACCTCTATTTTGGACTCTACTGGTCAATACAGATTCCAGTGATTCTATTGAAGTGGATTTATTATTATTCTGCTGCTTCAAGTCCTGGTGTGAACAGGCCCTACAGGGCATTTGACTCTCAGATATTTATTCCAACCAAATACGTCAGATTCTAATATTTTGGGTCTTGAGTTTAACCTCCAGTGTTGCTGCGTAATTGTCGAATTTTCTTTCATTTTCTTACTCTCATGCAGTACAGTTTATGAAATCCCTGCAGGCTCCCAGAGGTCCATGTAATTGGACCAAATCTTGTCCTGACTCACCTCTGACCCCCCCCCCCCTCCACACCCTCCCTCAGGCACCTTTTATTAAAGCCAGTTTCCATCGTGAACTCAAGTGTTACTGTTTAATAACATTACATGCTCTGCCCCTCTCTGTAGTTTTGGATTCATTTAGTTTTTATTATTGTGAAAGTCTCCTCGTGTCTTAGAAGATCAAAAATGACTAAGACTAAGAATATATATATGTTGGCGTTATCTATAAGCTCAGAGGTCTTTTTCACTCAGCTCCTGTCTGACTGCCTGCGAGGGTTTCTTGTCGCTTCGCGTGTCGTGGGTGTTGAGGTGTCACCTTCCCATTGAGGCTCGCAGCGCTGCAAAAAACAAACAAACCATAAAGATCAAGAATAGTATCAATATCATACCCCCGAAAAAATATGACATAAACTGACTGTCACGTTAATTAAAAAGTCAAATGAAAACAAAATCCAACATGAAAACACATTTTATTGTCAGTCATTAAAGTGCATTTTTTCAAGCAGGAAAATACAAACACAGCTGACTCCCAAAAATAAACAATACAGGACTGTCTCAGAAAATTAGAATATTGTGATAAAGTTCTTTATTTTCTGTAATGCAATTAAAAAAACAAAAATGTCATGCATTCTGGATTCATTACAAATCAACTGAAATATTGCAAGCCTTTTATTCTTTTAATATTGCTGATTATGGCTTACAGCTTAAGAAAACTCTAAAATCCTATCTCATAAAATTTGAATATTTCCTCAGACCAAGTTTAAAATTAAGATTTATAACAGCAAAACAAAATCAAACATTTGAAAATGTGTTTCCAGGTGTTTCGAGTTAATTAGACGATTCAAGTGATTTGTTTAATACCCTACTAGTATACTTTTTCATGATATTCTAATATTTAGAGATAGGATATTTGAGTTTTCTTAAGCTGTAAGCCATAATCAGCAATATTAAAAGAATAAAAGGCTTGCAATATTTCAGTTGATTTGTAATGAATCCAGAATGCATGACATTTTTGTTTTTTTAATTGCATTACAGAAAATAAAGAACTTTATCACAATATTCTAATTTTCTGAGACAGTCCTGTATGCCAACCTGAAGAATTTTTAACAACATGCCGAAATAAATACAGAGCATTTGTAGCACAATGCTCTGTGTGGATACACATTAACATGATGCATTCCCGCCTGGGGGAGAGTTTCCATGAGACTACTGAGCAGCTTCTTTATGCATTGATCTCTTGTACCAAAATATCTGCTGGCCTCCAACAGTTTCTCCCGGGGCAATGTGAGATGACGAGCGACGAAAACAAAGCAGAGAAATTAGCCAATAAGCTCGTAAGCAAACCTGACGCTCTCCGCAGATCTGCGAGGAATCGTCACATGCAGAAATAACACCGCGAAAAAATCTGTTTCCGTGGCCGTGTTCTGTCCGGCTGATGGCAGATTCACTCTGTTACTAGAAAAAACACTTAACACTTTTACTCGGGAGGACTCAGAGTGTAGGAGTGGGGAGGGGAGGATAGAGGATGGATAGACAGGAATTAGTCAGGCACTCCTTGAGTCTCCTTCTTGGGCTTTTATAGTGATATTTAAGATGCTTTTAACACGAGGCGTTCTTGGTTTCTTGGTCAGAAAAAATTGTTTTTGTAAGCTTTTACTCACAGTATTTTAAAAACATTGTGTGTGTGTGTGTATTTATGTGTGTGTGTGTCAGTAAGATGCTGGAGATGGACCACAGCAGGCCGCATTGCTGAGAACCAAAATAATGCATTTACTCCTGCTGCTTCTCCAAAATCCACTAATTTTATGCGTGTGTGTGTGTCTATCTGTGTGTGTGTGTGTGTGTGTTTCCGTGTGTGTGTCCGTGTGTCTGTGTGTGTGTCCGTGTGTGCGTGTCTGTGTGTCCACCATTTTCTGATCCTTGTCCAGGTCCCCACATGGGTAATAAAGCCGTCCGTCTAGGGTCAAAGTGCAGTACCAATCTGATCAAGTCTCTCCAAATTAAAAACACTTTTCTTCTTTGAGTCCTGTAGGGATGCGTCGGTGTAGCCGCCATGTTGTGATGAAGCCACCATGTTGTCGTGAAGCCGCCATGTTGTCGTGAAGCCGCCATGTTGTCGTGAAGCCACCATGTTGTGGTGAAGCCGCCATGTTGTCGTGAAGCCACCATGTTGTGGTGTAGCCGCCATGTTGTGATGAAGCCACCATGTTGTCGTGAAGCCGCCATGTTGTCGTGAAGCCACCATGTTGTGGTGAAGCCACCATGTTGTCGTGAAGCCGCCATGTTGTCGTGAAGCCGCCATGTTGTCGTGAAGCCACCATGTTGTGGTGAAGCCGCCATGTTGTCGTGAAGCCGCCATGTTGTCGTGAAGCCGCCATGTTGTCGTGAAGCCGCCATGTTGTTGTGAAGCCAACATGTTGCCGTGCCTCTTTGTTTGTTACACAATACCATAATTGAAGTTGGAAATGGATGCTATGCAGCTGTTGACCGCCGTCTGGTTCTGAGCCCTGTTGATGATGATTGGAGGTAATCTGCCTACGTGGAGCAGCATGGTGCCAGAGGATAATTATTCTGTATGAGACCAGGGGAGTGTGTGTGTGTGTGTGTGGGGGGGGGGGGGGGGGGGTGTAAGAGCCATTGAAAGTGACTGGTGAGAGACTATTTATAGCTGATCCTAACGGGTACATGAGTGGCTGGTGCTCCAGCAGAGAGGCTGTGATTGGTGGATGAGTGTTTGGCTCTCAAGATGAAAGATTCTGGATGTTGTGTGTTAATTTTTCAGAATATCGCTTTGAGACCCGTGTATTATTACCGCAGACAGATCTTTCCAAATGAAGTAGTGATGCTGACTCATCACCTTTAGTAAACATAGTAGACATGAGTTTATAATCTCACATGTCGAGTTGTAATGAACCAGAATGATCCTTTTTATTTGGCTGTAGGTACTACAGCGCCACCATCCTGCAGATGTCCGGGGTGCGGGACGACAGGCTGGCGATCTGGCTGGCCGGACTCGGCACGCTCACCAACTTCCTGTTCACCCTGCTGGGCGTTTGGCTGGTGGAGCGAGTGGGCCGCAGGAAGCTCACCTTGGGCAGCATCATAGGTCAGTCCTTTAGTCTTTCAGTCCCTTAGTCCCTTAGTCCTTTTGTCCTTCAGCCCCTTAGTCCCTTAGTCCTTTAGTCCTTCAGTCCCTTAGTCCCTTCGTCCTTTAGTCCCTTCGTCCTTTAGTCCTTCAGTCCCTTAGTCCCTTAGTCCTTTAGTCCTTCCACATCTGAGGACCCCGGCGGTCCGTCCTTGCGTGTCATGTGTTGTGATTCTCTGGACAGGGACATGTGTGAGCTTGAGTCTGCTGGCCGTCGGCTTCCTGATGACAGCCCAGCACAGTCCTCCTGTCACCTTCCACCCATCCGCCCCGTCGGTGACCAACTCCACCTGCTCCAAATACCAGTAAGTCCACATCGTAGAAGTTTGGTTTAAGTCGCATTCATTCAGCTACCGTGGACCAACCAGCTGGCTATGAAACCATGAACATCTCCCTCCGCTATAGTTACAACTTCAATAAAAATCAACTACTTGAAATTTCCCCGTCCGCTAATTGTAATCCTAATTAGCAATGAGCTGTTTAATTCCCCCCTCCTCCAGCTCCTCACTGGGGTTCGTCATGTCACATTGTGCACAGGCAGTCGAGAGGACAGCGCAGAGCGATGCCAAGACTCCCACTCACCTCACAGCGAAGTCGGCTCTTTGCAAAAGCACTCGCCGCTTTGCCATGTCAGGATATCAAATCCAGGATTCACACATGGTGGTTGGCAGTGACGTCTCTAAAAGGATGTACGTTGATACCGATGCCGCGGCGACGATGAATGCCAGCACATACGTAGATGCAGGTCGGATTTGTGCCCTTTCCCCACCAGGAAGATCATATATTATTTAAGACAACATTAACTCTGTGTTTGCTCTGACTGATTCATTAACAACAGGGTGAAACAATGGGTTGCCACAGCGGCGGTCGGTGCTTAATAATCCTCCGAACCTTCCGGGACTCAATCAGCTCCGATTCCCTTCATTGGCGCCCGGAAAGGGCAAACGCACACACTCGGGCCGAGGGCCGCGGCGTGCTCTCCGTGCGAGCCGGAGATCAGATGCCTTTTGTGTCCCAATTTACTCTCACTTCCACGAAATGAGGCTCGTGTGCTGGGCGGCGGCGGCGCTCTTTCATCATAACAACCAGTAGCGCCTAATGGACTTCCTGTCCGGCGCCCACGCCTCACGGCGCACGCAAACACTGAGCTCATTGGAAGGGATGAGTGCTTTTACCGCACTGTAGTGGCTTCATTGAGTTCACTTTACTACGAGTGCAAACCCACACGTCCCCTCGCTGACCACGGAGCCGGAGGCGCCGTGGCCTCACAGTCTTTGTGGGAGGGCCGTCTCACCCACAAAGAGTGTGTTCTTCAGGGGTATCCGGCGAGGTCGGACCACAAGGTCACGTTGCCTGGGGAATGATGCACGTGTCCTGGATCCGTTACCTCGGTAGATTTCATCATTGCCCGTCCTGCAGGTGACGGATGCAAACATGACGGCACGCTGGAAGACATGCGCGTTGATGAGCAGCGCTTCCTGTTGTCGTGTTCCGCCTGTGTTGGAGCTTTTTATTTAGTTATTTAAAAAAAAAGTAGTATTGTTTAATCATCGCTTATTTAGGTTAGATATTTTGATATATTAGAAAAAAAAATTCTGATGATAATTTTAGTTTAATTCATTGTTGTTATTTAAATATATTTAGTCTTTTGATGTTTCACTAATTGGGTAACACTGTGGGCACCTGGGATTATATGTAGGAGCAGGCAGGTACAGGACCAGCATGCACCTGGGTAGGCCAATGTTTTTCTTTACCTGCACAGGAGAGGCAGTGTTAGGGGTTCCTTTGTTCTTTTGTTTGTTTGCTTGTTTTGTTTTAGTTAAATAAATTATCTTAAACACGGAATCCTGAATAATGTCACGGGGCGATTAGTGTGAACCCAATACTCGACTCAGGAGACAGAACTGCAAATAATGATCTTTACTCAGAGTATCCTCAGGAAAAGAACAGGAAGAAATATATAGACACAATATGTACCGCACACTCTAAAAAAAAAAAGTTGAGTCAACTTAAAAAAGTGAGGCAACCAGCTGCAAAGCCTTTTTGAGTTCACTCAACTAAGGGCTAATGTGTTGTCAACTTATGATATCTTAAGTTTGTCAAACGTAACATTACTATTCAGACGTACTTATGTATTTAAGTTAACAATGCTTAAAATATTGCATTTGATAGTTACATCTACTCATGTACTTAAGTTCAGAACACTTAAAATATTAAATTGGAGAAACTTTAAATTGTGTGTTCTTGTAGATTAAAAACATACATCAACAGCACTTAACATTTTTTGGTGAGAAATGTTTTGTTGAGAGAACTTACTTTTAACTTAAAATGTTTTGTTGAGAGAACTTACTTTTAACTTAAAATGTTTTGTTACTAAATTTCACTGCCCATTATTTGAGTACACTCAACATTCTTTGCAACGTTTCCTTCATTTAAATTAATTAAAAATGTACACCGTTTTCTTTGGAAAAGTCAACAGTTAAAGAAAACAAACATATTCAAACACAAAATGTTTATTAACAATAACTAAACATTTGTTTGCATAACTATATGAATTCCAGGTGTCAACACTTGAACATAGACAGCAGAGGGTCAACATCCGTAAAAATCAAAATGGCTGCATAAAAAAAAAAAAAAATCTGTTTTGTGAATCCAAAATCAAGGCCTTGAAACAAGCTTTGGAACATGGTTGTGACACGTGTGTAGCCGTCACGAGTAGGTTCCCCCCCCCCTAAAGCACCAATAAGCAACAAGCAGCCAGAGGGATATTCAGTAATAAGGTTTATTCCGACAGCAGACTGTATCTCTGCTCTCCACGCTCCTCTCATCTCCTGTCTGTCCAGCTCCTTTATGGAGACAGACTCAGATAACCAACACAGATCGTCATCAGCTGGACTGATTACCAATCTGATTACCAATCAGTCCAGCTGATGACAATCAGACACCGTTCCCTGAACCACACCCCCGCTCCACCCACTCTGCAGTATTCCCAGTTCAACTCCTTTCACGTAAGATTCCTCCTGGTCTGTATTCTACACAAAAACAAGCATACAGAGACTATAATAAATATTCACCGCCTCTTTTAAATTTTCATTTTTTTTCTTCCCATTCTGTAACAATACAATTTAAAAGTCAAGACATTTTTATGCAGATTTTAAAAACTAAAATATACCACTTTCATACAAGAGTCACCTCCTACACATTAGTATGATAGTATTTCAATCTTCATAGTCTGTTAAATTAAATAAATAAATTGAGCAAAATACAGGGAAACATTTGCTCTCACGGTACAGGCTCCCTTTAATTCAATAAGTGACAAAAACCTGAACTGGAGCAAATCTGCCATTAAACAATGGACAATATCCTTCCAAATCTAATCCATATCTAAATATAATAAACAAACAATGGTATCAAAAACCAATGTATTTTAAACAGGGGCTAAAGAAAATATGTTTCTATTATTTTATTATTTAAAATATAAGATTAAAGTAGTATATATATGTATTTACTAGTGCTGTGAAAAATAACGCGTTAACTCAGTTAATTCAATTACAGGTTTAACTAGTTTTTTTTTTATTAACGCATTTAACGCATGCGCAGAATGAGCTTCCAATCCGTCTGTTGTTGGTCGTCGGGACGAAAAAGAAGTCACTTGCAAAATGAGCTTCCAATACACCACTTCAATCTGAACTCTGTCCGCTCTCATGCAGACGGTCTGTTCATCGGTAATGATCCTTCCGCAGGTTCACCTACGGAAACCTTGTTACGACTTTTACTTCCTGTAGATCAGGGTCTCAACTCGTCGATCGCGACCTGCCAGTCGATCGCGGCGTAGTGTCGGTAGATCGCATGACATTAAAAAGATTGGCCCGCCCCCTGACATGTTCTCTATAGCACGTCTTTCTTCTTTTATTAAACTAAACGTCTGTTGTTGATCGTATCTCCACAGCAGCATGTCATTTCTGTCTCTTCGCGTTGCGTTAACACTTATCGATCTCCGTCTCGCGCCACAGAGCTCCGTGCGCGCGCATCGGGACCGAGCAAAAAAAAAGTCACTTATCAATCTGTCCACCTGTCCATGTCCGGGCCGGTGAGGTTTCAGTTTTGCAGCGGTGTCCCCACCGTCCCTTTCATCACGGCCCAGTTCATGAAGAAAACCCACACAGTCAGTTTGCCTCAGCAGCTGCTAAAGGAAGACTAGAGGCCTTTAGATTGTATCATGGTGGAGTTAATGGTTGACAAACAAGAGAAAAATGTTCTGTTTAACCCTCCTGTTACCTTTACATTTACGAACATATTTTACCCTCGGGGTCAATTTGACCCCAGCAATTAAAACCTCCAGAAAATTATTAGAATTAATATTGCTTCCCAAGTTTAAGTGTGAGGTACTTTGTTTGTTTGTTGACTACCTAAATAGCCCTTTAAATAAATAAAAAAGTTGATATTTCTTATATGTTTGACACAGTGAAAAACAGCCTGGGGTCAAATTGACCCCAAAGAACACCGACATTAAACATTGAATGGGGTCAAATAGACCCGAAAGGTAACAGGAGGGTTAAACATTCTGTTTAGGATGAAGATGTATTAATGTTCCATATGGAAGAAAACTGCTAAATAACTGCTGAGTTGCAGCACCATTGTATAGAAGAATGTATAAATGTATATATCCGTCTTTTGTCATAAATCTCTATGTTCTCACAAAATATACCGAGAATATCGGTAATATGTGATTAATCATGATTAATCCACAAAAACCTGTGATTAACCCGATTAAAATTTTTAATCGTTTCACAGCCCTAGTATTTACATATATATATATGTATTTGTATATGTATTTGTATATATATATATGTGTGTGTGTTTACTGACATACATGCGCAGTGGCCTTAGTTACCTCAGCAGATGCCCAAACCACTACATTAAGTTTTCTCAACTTAACATTTGAAGTGGATTCCACTCTTTATTAATGAAATTGACATTTTGAGTTCGTTCAACTTTTTTCAAAGGCATTTGTTGACTCAACTTTAAAAAATGTGTTAGGACAACAAATTTGACATTGGGCTTTTTAGAGTGCACGAGGGCTGGAAAACACACACAAAATCTGGCAGAGAACAAGCGCAAGTGAGGGGCCCTAAGTAGACAGGTACTAACGAGGGATTGGGCAACAGGTGAGATGGGCATGAGGACCAGGTGAAGGGAATGAGACTGACGAGGTGGGAGTGACCAGAGGCAGGTGAGAGAACAGGTGAAGGGAGTTGGCCTAACGAGGCCATTTTTGGACAAATGGCCTCTACAGCCTGTGTTGGTAGAATTAGCGTCACGGGATTCAAACTTTACACAATCGTACAAAGCAGCTAACGTTAGCCTCAAGCGCAGATAAAAAAAACTCCAGAACCTTGCAAACACATAACTCTCCATGATATTTATATAAAAAGTACAGAAAAGACCTCCTCCGAATGTTTCACCTTCCTCCCCCTTCACTCCTCCCCTGCAGAACCAACACTCGGGTTTATTTTCACCTAGTTGACCTCAGTGTGAAATCCGAGCAAGGTGCCCTGCACACGGGGAGGCTGCCGCCGGCAAGAAATAGACCTCTGAAGCAAGACATGCACTTCCATCAGGATCACAACAACAACAAAGCTGATGCAGCTCATCATATGGCTATAAGCACAAGACACAGATATAATACAGGGAAAGAGATTTAATAACCATATCATGCGTATTGTGCTCTTAATTCTGATCTATCAGTGCCTGCATGGGGAGAACATCCTTCCATTACATTAATTTGGGTAATGAGGCGCGTCTGAACTCTTCCTCTTCCTGTCACAGCCGCTCGTCTTGTGACGTAGAGGCAGACACGTGTTTATATTTAGAGTTTGGAGTGCAATGTACTTTTTAAATATGCGTTTGTTCCAAGTGAAGGAAGGCGTGACTGGGGGAGCCGCGGGGTCATTTGATGGTGTTCGGGGAGGTTAAAGCTCGTGATTCTGCTGTTGGGCTTGCAGGCTGTGCCAGCCGTGCATGCTGGACCCCGCATGTGGCTTCTGTTACCGCGAGAACGCCTCGGCGCTGATCGCCTCCTCCTGCGTGCCGGTCGATAAGGCCTCCACCGAGCTGGCAGCATGGGGCAGGTGAGTCACCGGGCCGGTGGTGGGTGAACATTTTGGTCACGCATGGTCTGAATGTGTATTCAACGTTTTGGTT
The DNA here is from genome assembly GCF_029220125.1 of Pseudoliparis swirei. Taxonomy (NCBI): domain Eukaryota; kingdom Metazoa; phylum Chordata; class Actinopteri; order Perciformes; family Liparidae; genus Pseudoliparis; species Pseudoliparis swirei. The sequence continues at coordinate 9,075,964 of NC_079397.1, read as the reverse complement.
GAATATGAACTTTACGGGAAAGCCAACGAGTGTGCCTGCCTCTCTTCCAGATGTTCCAACACCAGCCTGATGAAAGATCAGACCTACTGGGCCTACAACTACTGTCCCAGCTCCTACTCCTGGCTGGTGCTGCTGGGTCTGGTCCTCTACCTGGCGGCCTTCGCTCCAGGTACACTTCATTCCAGTGTCACTACAATCAGCGTTCTGTTCACGTTGCTATGTTCAAGTTAAAATCAAATACTGAGCAGTGATACGCAGGCTGAGGGCGAACCTCCCTGTGAATACCACGAGGTCCATTAAGCCCGTTGGCCGTGTCTCCGTTCCCTCATGCTCTCTTTCTCAGGGATGGGCCCGATGCCGTGGACCATCAACTCTGAGATCTACCCGCTGTGGGCGAGGAGCACGGGCAACGCCTGCGCAGCCGGGGTCAACTGGACCTTCAACATCCTGGTGTCGCTCACCTTCCTGCACCTGGCGCAGTACTTCACCTACTATGGTCAGTGTCTGGGCCGCGCAGCTTCAGAACCAATTGGAGCTTTTTTTTTAACGTTTTTTTTGTGATGAACAAACAATGAATAAAAAGTAGATAAAAGCAGTTTTATAAATCCAATTTCAATCCGACGTAACTCTCCTGTCAGGAACACTTCCCACCAGCCACCAATGCCGTCGGTCCAACATGCACATGGTACATCCTCCCCATACGGCAACACCAGCGGCTGATTGATCACCTGTGTGTCATCATACCTCCTCGTCGGGGTGGCTCAACAGCAGGTTCCTCCTCAGACAGGAAGGAACTGACCTTTCATGGCGCTGGCAATCGATCAATCAGGGGCGGGGGGGGGAATGCAGAGGGTTAATGATCGACCCGATGTTCTGGTTTATAAGAATCGTTCGCCGAGAACGAAAAAACAGTTGAGGTTGCCATATAAACTGCATTTAGCGATTGTCTTCCTGCGATCCGTAAATGTCATTAAACCTCCGACTGTGTGTCTGTGTCTCTTTGAGGCGATGACAGTTTGACGGATTGTTACTTTAAAGTTATCGTATGCTGACCAGAGCCTGAAAATAATCATTCAAACTTGGTAAAACACGTTCATTTGTCAGCACACACAACACACACACACACTTCCTTGGAGGTGTGTGTGTGTGTGTGTGTGTGTGTGTGTGTGTGTGTGTGTGTGTGTGTGTGTGTGTGTAGCCGTCGCCACCAGTGTTTCTTTTCTCTCTCTCTTTGTCATCATGAATGGAAACCAACGCGTGTCGCTCGCTCTTGTGGGCGTCCAGCTTCAGTAACGTCGTGTTCTGTGATCTCGCCTCCCCAGGAGCTTTCTTCCTCTACTCCGGCATGGCGTTGCTGGGTTTCTTCTTCGTCTACGGCTGCCTGCCGGAGACCAAAGCGCGCCGCCTGGAGGAGATCGAGGCGCTGTTCGAAAACCAGCTCTGCTCCTGCGGCGCCTCCGACTCGGACGAGGGGCGGCAGGTGGAATACATCCGGGTCAAAGGGTCAAACTACCATCTATCGGACAACGACGCGTCTGACGTGGACTAGCGGGGGGGGGGCAGAGAGTTTGGTTAACCGTTATTAATGTAATGTTTTCATTTATCTTTTACGTGTGAGCTGAGCAGGACAGGAATCCCAGTTTCAAAGGATGAGAGCGTGTCCACGTCCACTTGAGTCCGAGCGATGGCGAGCCGACGTCAAACCTGCTTTAGTCGACCGCCGAATGTTCAGCCGTGCACTCCCAATATCTAAATTAAAACCTTTTTCCACACGTCACACGACCTGCATGTACAAAACACAAGGGAACACGCCTCTCTGGTGAAGCCCCGGCAGCGATGGTTTACTCCTCCAGAAAGAGGCTGCAGCTCGGTGCCGGTGGGATGTTCCTCATATTTTGTACATTCGTTGACTAGGATTTACGATTCACATACGATGTTGTACGGTCAGAATGTGTTTCCGGTGAACGTGGCCGTGAGCAGACGGGACTCCCAGTGGCCCCGTCGTACCCTCCCGCCTCCCGACGCGAAGCGCGTCTCGGTTCCATGTCGTTGAAGCTCGTAGCATCACAGTGCGTCGTGTCGCTCCCTCGCCTGCTGGAAGTCTTAGTTTGTGGTATATTTTTACGAGAAGCAAACACCAGAGATGTACAGTATATTGTCCAAGTTTAGAACAACAGTTGGCGCCTAAATCAAACCACTCTTCAATGTAGTAGCACTGAAAGGAATACGAGTTATCTATAGTTTATGTTTATTTATTGAGATGTTATCTTTGTAGTATTGCTTGTAATAGAATACTACGGAGAGTACCGCCTCAAAACCTACACGATGACCCCAGGTGATGAACAGACAGCGGCAGGCTGGTTTTACATATCATATATATTTTACATGCTGGTCATACGTAAGTGTTCCTTTCCATCCTCAAGTAATAATATTAGTGCCCGTGTATTGTGAAGGTCCCTAAGTGGCTGTGTTTCAGTCCAAATCCCTGAAGTGGATGTATCATGTGACGATGGTTAGGTCTACATAGATTTGTATTTATTTATTATTTAACATGTATATATTTGCATTTCACCCGTAATGTGTACTTCTTTTTTTTACTATAATTTCATGTATGTTGTCTTCCTCCATAGCCTTATGTACAAAAGCAGAGCACATCACGTGGTTCCCGTCGAGGAGTTGGCTTCAGCGTAGTTTGCCATGTTGTTTTGTAACACGCGTGTGAGGTTGCACCTCGTTAGTCAAACACACACACACACACTAGACTACTTTGTGTATTAAAACACAACCGGTAAATAACAGGCTGTTACTGTGTCCAGTGAACGGTCATTTTTGACTCGTGGGTCGTGAATTAATAAGATATCTCTTTTTAATAAACTTTTCAAATAAGAAGCTGCTCATCAAACGCCAGGCTATGATATTTTCAGTGACGCGCAAAGTTGTTGGAGAGTAGACGCCGATTCTTGTTTTGTCTTCATTTGACCTCCGATGAGCCGTCTTCAAACCACGTTAACTAGTTTTGTACTGAAAGTATTATTACAGGTCAAGAAAACACACACGGGTGAATCTCCATAACACAGATGTGTAATTATACTTGTGTATTTATCCTGATTGTTTCAGCTGTTGCCATCCAGATGTTACCACTCCATGTTAACACTGAGGCCATTCAATGTATACTTCTGGTGTGAAGGTTAACATCTTTTTGTTTTCTATGTGTGTTTCTACAGTTTGAGGAACTACAAAAAATACCAATAAAAAAAAAAAAGAGTGCTGTATAGTATATTTGATTATTGTTCAAGCTGTATATGTTTTGCTAGAGTTTATATTCTATATAAAAAAAGTGGATATCTACACTTGAATATGTATATGGAGAAATAAATAAACTTCTGAGTCTGAGTCACGCTTCGGGGCTTTATTTCCCTCTTTCATCACACTTTGAACAAACACTGAATATTGTGTGTGGTTTGTCTGCTTAAAACAAACAAATTAAATACTGCTATAAATAAAACGACATGTGCACTGAACGGGCATGATAAGCTTCCTGCTCATTTCCTCCACTCCTGCTTCCTCACTGCGTCACTTCCTTCCTCCGCTTGAGCAGGAGCAAGATGTCGGCTATTTCCTGGAGAGTCTCGGCCTCTTCGGAGAGTCTGTGAGCCGCGGTGCCAGATGTGACCTCCTCCATCGCTTCGTCTGAAAGGCCTTTCATCAGACGGCCATTTTCCTGCCGGCCTCTGTCCTCTGCTTCGTCCTTTCCTACATGAGAAACAACAGCAGAGAAGACGCACAGTCAACAAACTACACACAATGTGCAGCATTCAAAGACTGAAGGGTGTGAATATGAATCTTTCGGTTTCTTGATTCCCACTCAGAGTGACTGTCTTCCACCCTCCTGTTGTACCTCCGCCGTCGGTCCCGCTGAGAGCCTCTAGAAACGGGTTTCTCGGTCTCTGCGGGTCCGCTCTGCCATCAGCGCTCTTGTTTACGAAGCTGCTGCCGGCACCGATCGTCGGGTTGGACGGCTTCCTGGTCCAGGGCGTGTGCTTCTCTCCGCTCCTCCACTTGTGTGATGGAGGTGTGTGAGCTCTCGGCTCTGCGGCGGTGTCGGTTTGCCTCCCTGTGGCCGGAGGCTGCACCGACACGTCCACAGGTGGAAGCCGAGCGTCGAGCCGGCCGGCTTCTGCGCCGCCGCACTGAGTCCAGGTGTCGCGCGTCTCGGCCGCGAGGTTGCCGGCGGTTTGAGTTCCCGCCTCTCGGGTTTCCGCGGACGTCTTCTTGCAGGTGCACGCCTCTGAGCTCTGACTTTGAGCCAACGCCGGAGGTGCGTTGCTCCCCCGGCCTTTCACTTGGAACACCGCGTTCCCCGTAACTTCCTGATCTCTGAAGCCCGTTCCGGGGTTCAGGAGCGGGGTGGCGGGCCTGGAGAGCCTTTGTTTCGCACTCCCCTGCGAGGCCGCGCATGAGTCGAGGCCGTCGGCACAAAAGACTCGGTCCATATGTGAGGAGGCAGCAGCCTGAAGACCTGGTGGCTGACGGCATTCTTCATCCTAAAATACGGTTGGGAAAGACATGAAGGATATGACTCCTGCTGACACTCGGAGTTTAATCCCGAGACATTCAGTATGTGTTGCGATATTCAAACCAAACTCTACTGTGACTAATTTAACCCTGAGGGGATTCTGCGGTCCCACTGCGACAGCAAGACGGACCAAACGTGGCAGTGCAACTGAACTTACGTCACCCGAGTCTGAACTGAGGTAACCTCCGCTGCAGGAGCAGCCCGCCGAGTATTCGGAGCCGTTCGCGGGGCCGTCGCCGTGTTCGAGACACGCTGCGACTGTGAAGAAAAGAAGAAGAAGAAAACCCACATCTATTCAATTCATCGTCTTTTCTCCGGCACATACACAATAAATGGGAGGCTTGATTGGAGAGGCTGGAGGGAAACTTACAAGAGTTCCCGTCAGCGCAGTTGGAGAGCTGTGAAGGAAACAGAATGAACATGTAAAACTGCAACTGCCCACTTCAGAAGGGCAGAGCGCTCTCGTGCTCCTCCATGAACGGCTGCGGCGAGAAGCTCCACGCGAAAACTCGTAGTGATGAGCAAGGTGGACATTTTCTGACTTGACCAGCAGATACTATCTGTTTGTTTCCTTATAATTTAGTGTTGAATTTCATTGCAGTTACAAACTCCACCACCAGGTGGCGATAACAGGCTGAGTGAACACACTCACGTGTGTGTGGTGGCGTCCCTCCACCTCCATGCACTGGGAGTCAGGCACCGTTCTGACAGCGAGGAGGAACAATAAGACGACGTGGAAACAAAGCTATTACTGTTCATGTCAAAGATGTTTTTAAAGTGTTCGCCTGTGTGTCGATACCTACTGTGCCGTTGAAGACGCGGCAGCCGTTTCCTCCTTGAGATATATCTTTGACGTCCCTCTCCCAAAATGTGACGCTGGAATCACAATGTCACGTTAACCTCAAGAGGAAGGTCACTGTGGTCGCGTGGCGGGTTTCAACCAGTATTCACCTTCTTCGTCACATTCTTCCGTGCTGAAGCCCCGAAAGACCTCCCCCTCAAACTGCCGCTGACTTTCTTCCCGGTGGAGAGTGTAGTCCAACACGGGCTCCTTGTCCTCTAACTGGCCGAGAGAGAAGGTGACCTCGCGTCCCGCTTGGTCCCAGGCCTCCGTGTTGCTGTGATGACACACGCATACGCGCTGGGTGCTGACAAAATGGCAGAGAGGGAATAGTTTGTTGACTTCTAGTGTCCTCACCGTCGCTCTGGACTTCTAAACAGGACTTGGGCCGCTGTGGGGGTCTCCAGTTGGAAGAGGGGTGGATTTGGAGCGCAGGACCAGGGGATACAGTCAGTCATGTCTCTGGGCTGGGAGAAAGGCTGGAACTGACAATAAAATCAGTTTTAGATATTTAAGTAGCATCATATCTAGGAAGACACGGTCACATATCAGTCCCTCATAGGAGCTCCTAGCTCCTATTGGTCAGGAACCAAAGACGAGTCTAAAGGAGGTCCGTCCCTCATCATTTCATTGTATTGGAGATAGTATAAATGCTACAAATACAAATGGATTGTTTTGTTATATTAAGCAGGGATTTACAGGTACGTTCTGTACGCTTCAGAATGACTGAGTGACATATTTGAAGACAGAATCTTTCCTCTGGTGACATGCGACGCAGCAGTTTGCCCTCTTAGCTTTACTCCAGGTGTGTATTTGTGAATTGTAAAGCGTTGAACACTGATCATTTTGCTTTACGCAAACTCCACAACTATTTGACACACAACATGAAGCTGATTGAAAGCGTCTTTAGATGGTAGTTTGCACATTGTACTATGTACAGTGTTTCCATGCCTGTGTGCATTATTCTATTAATGTGTAACATCAGGCACGTGCACAGATAGAGCCCTCGTGGTGCTCAAGCTCCTCCCCTTTGCCCTGGATGAGAAAAGTGCCCTTTTTGCTGGAGCCCACTTTTTTAATTCTTCAGTATTTAAGAATAAAAGTTATTCTCTCTGTCATCAAGTCCCCCCAAAAGTGTTTTAATATCCGACGGGGCATTTATTTGAGTTATTGTGAGAATTTCGCCCCGACATGCTCCGCGACCACGAGCCCCCCCTCCTCCTCCCCCCACCGCGCCCCTCCCTTCTCCTCCACTTCCTCCTTCGCGCAGTGCTCCTCGCGCCACTAAACGGGTGCACCTCCTTCTCCTCTGACCCGCAGCACAAGACAAACACAGGGCTCTCAAGTTTTGAAGACAGGCAAGAGTGAGAGTTATATAACACAGATGATAGTTGAAGTATTGATTGAATACACATTGCTAATGACTCTTTCCTTTTAGCGTTTTTTTCAGCGTGATAAATACGATGTGGCGGGAGTGTGTGACTTAAGACTGAAATGCGTGACTGTCACGCTCAATGCGTGACACTTGAGAGCCCTGCAAACAGGTCATGACGGTGTTTGTCCCCTGACGTTGTTCTGTGATAAATCAACCACAACATTAGCGCTGCTGAAAACATGACGTCACAACTGGTCCGACGTTTCCTAAAAAAATAAACAAACAAAAACTCACGAAATCCATGATTTCAAAGCCTCGTCCAGCTGTTTACTGACGTTAGTTATGTTTAGAGAATAGAGAGAGGAGAGAGAGAGAAGAGAGAGAATTCTTATTCCGTTCTATTTAACGGGCTAGTCTAGGATTTGCGTGGCCAGACTGAAAAACAAATCATAAGGCCTCTCTTTTTCAGAGGGCCGGGCCAAATGTGCAGGGGGGCCGTATCCGGCCCGCGGGCCTTAGTTTGAGGACCACTGCTCTTGGCTGTTGATGTCTATCAATATCGCTCATTTTGAAAATGACGTAAGAGAGCAATACGGATCCGTATCAGACCAGCGAGGAGGGCAATACGTGGCTGGCATGACGACCCATGAGCCAATCAGAACGCTTGTACTGTTGTTGCTATATAATAATTCATCGTTATTCATAAAGAAAATGTAAGCTAGCAGTCTGATGCTGCCAGAGGAAACGCAGGTCGAGGACAGCGTCATCAGTGTTTTGATGCTTATGCTTCAACTCTGTCAGAATTTTTTTTTGGCATTGGGTGCCCTTTTTTTTGGTTTGAGCACCTGCCCCCCAAAATGTCTGTGCACGTGCCTGTGTAACATCAACTGTTGTCTACCTCGGCGTGGCCCAGCACTGCGCTGTCCCAGAGGGGAAGGGAGCAGGGGCGAGGAAGCTGTGTCTGGCTCCTCTGCTGGAGGTTCAGCTGCAGGGGGAATATTCCTGAGGAAGACCGTTTGACGAGGCCGAGATGGAGATAATTCATGCAGATTTAACATGCATCGTCATCGTTGTTGAATTTAATATATGCGTTTATGCTAAAAAATAAAAAAACACCACCTTGGACTGAAGCTGATGAGGTGGAGGAGAAGGGGCTGAGGGGGCCGGTCATGGGTGGCAGGTAGTCAGACGCGCTGTTGTCTGAGAAAGCCGACTCCAGCACAGGTGACAGCTGGGGACCAGAAGAGGAAGGGTCTTTTTAACCATCGAGCCCCTCTTGCCGCGAGGGGACGGTGATCGCCACAGCACCACCGAGCAGCTTTATTTAAAAACCACTCAGACAACATTCACATCTATAAACGAGCAACACTAGCATGTCTTTAAATTGTAGTAGAAGGCTTGTGGACCCGGAATTAAAAACACACACACACAGAATGGGAGAACATGCCAACTCCACACAGAAGGGCCCAATCCGGCCCGTGTGAGTTGAATCCAGAACACTTCTTGCTTGTGAGACGCCCCCCCCAAAAAAGTGCAATATGAAAAGCGACTAACCTGCCCACACTTGAAGCCTCGAGGAATGACATGCTTTCTTTTTCTCTGTCCTTGATCGCTAGACATTGACACAGAATATACACAATAGATGTTGGTAATGCATTCTGTATTAATTCTAGAGGTGATGGATAATGGCTAAAAACAACCTATTGGTCCTTTAAGTCACTGGCCCGAGAGGACTCAGCACTTGAATACCATGTTTTAAAGTCAGTGTATCTACTACTCAAAGAAAAACATTTGATTCAAGGCTGATGCTGACAAAATCTGATGTGACCATACAGACCATACTCCAGCTTTACCTCCACTGAGGCTCGCCCTCCACCAGACTCAGCTGTGATGGAGAGCAGGGGCTCATTGGGAGTACCAGGGGCTCGTTTCTCTTGTGCTTCGATCCTCCTTTAGAGCTGCCAAAAACTGCCACTTTTGGAGGATCTGAAACACACATTGTTGCCACACTGAGAATACGACACATTGGTGAATTTGTGATCACATTTAGATCAGACACAGATCATTCCTATTTCAAAAACAGTGTTATTTGATGTTTTCCTATTTGGAATATACTTTATTTGCTTATACATTCTGAATTTGATACATATTGTGGACCAGCTGTTATGTGGTGGTCATAAAGACAGGGGTTTACCATTCATTATCCTCCTGAACTGACCCCCCCCCCCCCTTTACAGCTTGTTTAGTTATATTTGTGTGAACCATTAACTTATAATGTAACTTTAAATGTCTAGTTTGTACTTCTCACCTTTAATTTCTTTCTTAGCAGCGATCTGGTTGACGATGAACAAAGTCACCAGGTCCATACCACCAGAGCTCGTGCCTTGAGGGGAGTCCGGCACCGCCAACCCCAAGTTCTTCAACTTGTGTTGCATTTTTCTCTTTTCAAAGAACTCCTGTGGAGGGAGGAGAGGAGTAACAAAACACACGAACAGTTCAGCGGGAAGTATTCGGAGTTTAAATATAGAGTATAGTAAAGTTGGCAACTTGTTATTGAGCCGTCACACCCTCTGTTTCTTTGCATCGTTCTTCGCGGCAAACCGGTTCCTGCAATTAAAGCCGTCACGACGTTAACGTGACATAACGTTAATTTACCGGTGTTACGGTTTAAGAAGCGACCGTGTTAACTGGCGACTTTGAACCGAACGCGTCCATTGTTGTCGTAGTTAGACAGGTGTTGGAAATAGGAAGAAAACACGGAGCTATACCCCCGTGAATGCCGCATTGTTTAATTGGTATATATATTATTATGTATTTGACACTGTATTACAACATTAAACCAAGCGGCATTCACGAGGACAGCTATACGTGTTCTCTATCCTATTTTCCAAACGGCCGTCGTAACCACGACAACAACGGACGTATTCGGCTGAAAAGTCGCCAGTTAACAGGGTTGCCTGTTAAACCGTAACACCACCTGTTAAAGGGACACCTCTCTTACCTCGAGCCCCCGACCCAGTTCATCTCCAGCGACCTGTAACCGTCGGTGAACCAACGGACGCGTCAGTGTGGTGAAAACAACCCTCGCATTAGTAACGTCAGTTAGCTAACAGTTCACGTTACTACCGAGGCTGTTGCGTAAAAGACAGGGAGATGAGCGAGGAACAACCACTATCCTTGCACGCGCTACTTGGAAAAGTTCAGAAATGTGTATTAACCGCGAATGTCTGTTAACCACTCTCTTAAAAACTATCAGTAGTCACTTTGGGTTCCAACAATATATTTTCACCGGGAAAACAAATCCCTGTATGACATATTTTTAGCCTAAGGATATCGTAAACTAAAATATAAGATTACTTAGTCACGTCCATCACGGGACCAATCGTCGTCTCCTGCCGGGGGCGCGACCAATAAAAAAGAGTGCGCGCTAAAAGGCGGAAATAATAATGACATATCCGGAAGTGAGGCGAAACAACTTATCAAAATAAACCCCCACGTCAAAAGGCGCGGCCCACGTATCCTCCTACGGTGGGGAAAGTTGACCTTGAGTTTTATTTTGACATCCACAAACCGGAAGAGCACGCAGTGTCGTCTGTCGCAATTGACACTGGGACAGAAAAAAAGAGCAGGATGTAGCGGTACATGTATCGGACTCGCTTCATACCAATCCAACCACCAGAACTCCGTCTCTCCTTATATGTCGACGCGGTGAGTCGGGTCTGGGGGATGGTTAACGTGAGGATCGCCAGCAGAGACGACTAACGTTTTGAAAACATGTCCAACATCCTCGATGTGGTGTCCAGAGTGAAATGGGACCGCACGGCTGCGGCGAAGCGCGCCGTTTTTCTCGCGGCGGCCGCTTACGGCGTCAAAACCCTGTACCCCATCATCCGCAGGCAGCTCGGCAAAAACAAAGACGCCGGGCGTAACCGCCGACTTTCAACAGCGGAGAACGGCTCCACCTGTTTGGCAAAGACGCAGATAGGCGCCGCGCACCACAAGAAAGCATCCCCCGGGGTAAATGCGGATTTTTTTAAGCAGATCTTCGAACTTGGTAAAATCCTCTTCCCCAATCTCTTGTCCAAGGAGCTCGCTTTGCTCTGCGTGCATTCCGTGGCGCTCGTATCGAGGACGTTTCTGTCTATTTACGTGGCCAGCTTGGACGGGAAGATTGTGAAAACCATAGTGGAGAAGGAACCCAAGAGTTTCATCTTCCAGCTGATGAAATGGCTCCTCATCGCCATCCCGGCCACGTTCGTCAACAGCGTCATCCGGTACCTGGAGTGCAAGCTGGCTCTGGCCTTCCGCACCCGGCTGGTGGACCATGCCTACCGGACCTACTTCACGGATCAGACCTACTACAAAGTCAGCAACATGGACGGGAGGCTCTCCAACCCGGACCAGTCGCTCACGGAGGACGTGATGATGTTCTCCCAGTCGGTGGCTCACCTCTACTCGAACCTCACCAAGCCGATCCTGGACGTGGTGCTCACCTCCTACACGCTGATCCGGACCGCCAGGTCCAGGGGGGCCAACGCCACAGGGCCCACCTTGCTGGCGGGGCTGGTTGTCTTCATCACGGCTACGGTCCTGCGTGCCTGCTCGCCGAAGTTCGGCAAGCTGGTGGCCGAGGAGGCTCACAGGAAGGGCTACCTGCGCTATGTCCACTCCAGGATCATTGCCAATGCGGAGGAGATCGCGTTCTACAGGGGACACAAGGTATGTGTGTGTGGCAGCTGGACAACTCTTCACATGACATATATTCTCATGTCCATCCTGGAGAGGGGTCCTCCTCTGTTGCTCTCCTGAAGCTTTCTTCCCTTTTTTACCACGTGAAAGTTCTTTTTTCTATTTTGGGGGAGTTTTTCCTGATCCGATGTGAGGTCAAAGGTCAGGGATCTCTGTGTACAGATTGTAAAGCCCTCCGATTTGAATTTGTGATTTTGGGCAATACAAAATTAACTGAATTGAACTGAATTATGACGAGATGTGGCGGTATTACATTGTGACCACAAAGGTAGATCCATAATCTCCTTTAATGTATGTTTCTCAGTATGACAGACATTATATAACATGTATGTTAGACTGCATAGATGGGTTAACTGTACCCGACCAAATGGGACATTGTGACTACATTTAGATGCATTTACCCTCCATTCCGACCTTTGCACTTCCAAAAGTAAAATCCAGTGATAAACATGAGATATGAAGTGTTACCAGGGTTCTTATGTCATAACACCTATCACCCCGAGTGTAATCGGATAGATAATCGGCCACTATCTGGTCAGGTGAGGACTTCAGTCGAACACAGGCAGGAAGTGACTACGTTGCATGTGTGTGTGTGTGTTTACGTGTGTGTGTGTCTACGTTGATCTTATGCAGGTGGAGATGCGCCAGCTGCAGAAGTGCTACCGGGCCCTGGCTGACCAGATGCACCTGATCCTGTCCAAGCGTCTCTGGTACATCATGGTCGAGCAGTTCCTCATGAAGTACGTGTGGAGCGCCTGCGGGCTCGTCATGGTGGCCGTGCCGATCATCACAGCGACCGGCTTCGCCGACAACAGTAAGGGAGGCCTCGAGGTGCCCCGAAGCCGTGCGTGTCTGAGAGAGCCCGCTGTCACAATGTTAACGCCCCGATAACGGTTTGAAAGCACATTTCACAGGGCACACTTCTGCTTCCTCCTCAAGCAGAGGAGCTTCTGCGAGAGCAGTAGCCGCCTCCCACGCCGCCCCGGTGACACCAAAAATATAGCTACAACCCAGTCCCTTTGTGGATATTTAAATAGTTTATTTCCATGGGCTTCTCATGCCCGTAGGGACATGTGTGGGAGTACGTCGACAACCCGCTCGTCTCATCCTCTCCCCCCCTCGTCTCCCGTTAGAAACGGCAGACGGGCAGATGCACATGATGGTGAGCGAGAGGACGGAGGCTTTCACCACCGCCCGCAACCTCTTGGCCTCGGGCGGCGACGCCATCGAGAGGATCATGTCCTCCTACAAAGAGGTGAGGACGCGGCCGGCTGAAGTTGACGCCACTTGTGCGCGTCTCTCCTGTCTCTGCTCACGAGGATGTCCCTCTTTTCACTTCAAAGTAAAAAAAAAAAAAAAAAAGTGGAACACACGAACACCTCAGGACTTAAAGCAACACAAAAGTAACTATGTTCATGAAGGCGAGTCTCTACAGATGAACTCTGTGGACGCGTACGGGCTACAGCGTGCACAGCGTGGCCGAGAGATGGACGGACACGCACCGTGCAGCCGTCTCTCGCCCGCGTGACGCCCGGCGTGGAACGCACCGGAATCTGTTGGGGTCACGACTGAAAGAGCAAAGAATCACCAAATGAACGGCCTCGTTCACCCAGGGCCAAATCCCCGATCTCTTGTTGCATTTTAATCCCCCCCCCCCAAAAAAAAATAGCAAGACTCATTCATGCACTCTCTCTCTCTCTCTCTCTCTCTCTCTGCACGGTGTGGTCCATAAGAGGATTTGGCTGCAGTACACGGTGTTGAAAAGAGGAAGAATCTGAATCATTTATTAAAAAGTGCTAGCGGGCTGCTTTCTGCTTCCTTAAGTGTGAGCAGGTTTTCTCAAAACAAACACACGCACACACACACACACACACACACACACACACACACACACGCATGCATACATACACACACACATGTACGCACATGCCAGATTTATAGGGTAATCTGCAGAATCTGTGGCAGAGGGACAAAAGTTTCTTTGGAAGTCTGGCTTGCGTCCCTGGAGGATACAAGTTTTAGCCTGCCGTGTGTGTGTGTGTGTGTGTGCAGTGTTGTTGTCACGTGTGCGGCAGTCAGCAAGACTCTGCACGCAAGGCCAAGAGACGTGTCAGCGTGCGTCACATTCCTCGCGCTCACGCCTCCAAAACACTCCTCCAAAACACTGCCCGTGTCACGCGACGGCCGACGTGGATTCGTTGTTTTTGGTTTGTGCGAGCGGTCAGTCGGCGGCAGGAGGAGGAATCCGTTTGCACACACGCCGTTAAAACAAAACTAAAGTGGAGCTTCTCATCCATGCAGCGTCGTTCAGACGGCTGACGTTTGTCCTGGAGCGTGTGTGAAGTCACCTCCGGTGTAATCACAGGGGAGGAAGGAACACGGGAACCTCTCAGCGGGTCCCTTCAGGGCTCGGCCCGGCTGGGATGAGTCCTCCATCTGTTGCTCTTTCCTCCTGCTTTTCTGCATCTTTCCCGCTTTCCTTCGCAGCGTGCGCTCAAATACTTTTACGGTCAGGACTGGTCAGATGTTGTGGATGAAGGATCCCAATCAATTCAGAGTAATTATATCACTTTATTCTGTGTTTGGAGAATAGTTCAGTCGAGTCAAGCTGCACAGGAGACAAAGCACTGATGGGGATCGGCTTGTGGGAGTTCGACATCGCTGTACATTTCACTTCCATGTGGATGTGAAGTGTAGTTATCAATGACTGATTATCAAAGTGATGATCAGTGACTTTCAGCAGCACACTTGTGGATCTATTTATAGCTAGCCGCCGTGGAGATCAGTTGGGAGATATCAGCGTAACAAAGCGATGGGAGAAGGCTCTGCTGCATCAGGAAGTGGAACAGTGCCGCGTGGCGCTCTGTTTATCCCCGTCGGCCCGTTTAACGTCTGTCCTCATCCGTCGGTGCTCTGTTTTAACCATAAATATTCATTTCTTTATAAGAACACACAGTCAGTCCTCCACTCGTCTCTCACCCGTCCCTCCCTTTCTGGACAGGTTTTATTTCATTTGTGGTTGGCTGGCCTCTTTCACATCTCTAAAGCCCCACCTGGTGTCCAAGAATTCACTCTTTAATATAATGAAGCTGTGTCAACAGGCTGCATTGTCTGGCCGCAGGGTGCAGCACTACAGCGAGAGGTTTTTTTGTTTCTTGCTGGTCTGTTTGTGTTGTTGTTTTGCCGATTGCTGATGAATTAATCTATATCTCCTTTCCCTTTCATACCTTAATGCTTTTTTATGTCTATCCTGGGTTTGAATGTGATTTATAATTTGACATTTTCTGTTTGTTTTATCATAATTTGTATATGTGTGCATGCTCAGCCTACAGACTGTAAACAAACAGAGGAACTCGCAACTCTGAGAGATTAGAACTGATCCAGGAGCAGTTTACAGTCCACACAGCCGCTCTTGGTTCTGCACTATTACACGCGGTCATGTGCACGCTGACTCACTCTAGAGGTGGTTACCCGCCTTTGTGATTTTAATTGATCCATTACGTTCAGTTATTTGAGCCGATATTTCTAAACAATTTCAACTGTTAATTCTATTATTTAGCCATCCATTTCAACTATTCATTACGTTTAGCCAAATGTTTCAGAAACTTTTACCATTTAGCTATCCATTATGTTTAGTTAACTATTAAAATAGATATATATATATATATTAATTACTTTAAGCTCATTATCTAAACCATCTAGCTATCCATGATTTGATGCTAAACTGTTTCAACAATGTCCCTTTAGTTAACTATTTCAACCATTTCATTGTTGTTATTTCAACAGTTAATTCATTAAGTTTCGCGAACTCTTTACTTCCAAACTGTTTACTTTTAGCTGTCTATTTAAAACATGTATTCATTGCCTTTAGCTAGCTGCTAACTTGTCTGTTCGCTTGCTAGCTAGTTTACAACTCTCATTGGCAACATGTAATGTTTAGGTGTCACCTATGTATGTATATACAGTATATATATATTTTCTAATATTGTAGTGACTATTCAAATGAGTGGATATACTCTACAATTTCTCCAAATATCCTCTGCTTTAACACACACACACACAATCAGGGACTTTCTGCACATGACCGTGACCCGTGTCATAATCTGATCCTGGCTGCGTTGGAATCTCCCTGACCTTAGCCCGTGGTGACCCTTGACCCCTTTTGTGTTTGTTGAACAGGCGACAGAGCTGGCGGGCTACACCGCCCGGGTCCACAACATGTTTTTGGTCTTTGAGGACGTCCAGAGGGGCGTTTACAAGCGCTCCACCGTATCGGCCACGACCAGAGATAAGAAGAAGAGCAAGCCGGACATGCACATAGAAGGACCGCTGGAGATCAAGGGTAGGCCTGAGGAACACGCTCGGTTACTGTTGCTATGGTGGGCAAACTTTTACCACTGAACAAGAGTCTAGTGGCTTTGGTCGCATTACATTATTGACTTGAATCACAGCAACTCAACGTCAGTGTGACATCCACCGGTTATTTTCAACCACAACTCCTCATTTTTCTTCGACTCCTGAGAGTGAGATCGGTCCTCATAGCAACGGCAACATGAGCGAAAGACGGTTTTAAGACACACTTTCTCTCCAAAGTTTGGGCAGCGAGCCAACCCCTTATCTGGCTCAACTTGCGTCAGCGCCATACATTCCTAGATCCCACACACAATTCTCAGAATCAAAGTCAAAGGTTGGAATACTGCACATATATCCTGGTGTCAATATTCGTTTGACCCCCAGAACAAAACTTTATTTATATCTGTAACCTCATAACTCCTATGATGTGTTATTATCCCATTCACGTCCATGCTTATGGATCTAATCCTCAACGTGTGCTCTCATTCATTCTCCCAATGTTCTCTCTCTTGGTCTTTCTCTCTTTTTCTTTCCTGTGTTCAGGGGAAGTGATCGACGTGGACAAGGGCATCGTGTGCGAGAACGTCCCGATCATCACGCCGAACGGGGACGTGGTGGTGGCCTGCCTGAACCTGAAGGTAAGACTCCGGTCCTCTGCACTCATTGACACGCCGCAGGTTCGTGTTTTTTTTTTTACGGATGCGTTTGCAGGCGCTCGGCTCCGCGAGGCTTGTTGTGGTCCGCGTGGAGTTCATTACCCTTTCTGAAGAGTCCTCTGTGGTCTCGTTAGGAAACAGATGCACCCTGCGGGTTTGAACGATGTGTTCCCTTCCTCCCCTTTTTTGCCCCGGGAGGATATCGCTACGCTTAGCATGACAGATCAATGCTGACCTTAATTCTAGAAAAGACTACGGCATTTCAAACCAGCGCTTGCAGCTCAGGCCGTCGGACCTCAAGGCTGCACCCGCCTGGCTGTGAGCGCTGGTGTGCGGTTTACACACCTGCTGACATTGAGCTGGTTGATAGCAGGAGGATCTGTTGAGTCTCTGTTTCAGACTATTATGTAAAAGGTTATGCAACCAGACGCTTTCAGCTCTGCCCTCATGGTGTGAATGCACGAGAGCACAGTGTGTGGCGGCTTGAGAAACACAAAGAAACACACTCTCTGCTACCCTGCAGGGGAACTAGAGGCAGTGGGGACGCCTCCCGACAGTGTGATCTGACTTTCAATTTCGATTTCAGAGAAAGGACAGATGTGTATTCTCCCTGAGATATTGTTCCACTCTTCCCGTGTCTGTCAATAAACTTCACGCCCACTGACGCTGATGTTGTCTGCATTATACGGTGGTGTGACTCGTCTTAAAAGAATGTATTCTCTCTTCTTTATTCCAGGTGGAAGAGGGCATGCACCTGTTGATCACGGGCCCTAACGGCTGTGGGAAGAGCTCCCTGTTCAGGATCCTCAGCGGCTTGTGGCCGGTCTACAGCGGCCGCCTCTACAAACCCTCTCCCCAACATTTGTTCTACATTCCTCAGAGGTATACACACATACACTTGTTTTGATGATTAATAGATAAAATGTTTTTATCCCGCAGAGGTGTGAGTTGTAATAAAACAACTGCAGGGCTTTGTTATCGTACTGGTGAGCCCTGGGAGTAATCTAATCCATTTTAACACGGTGTGTGTCTGTGTGTGGCCGACAAAGAGAATCCAGAGCTCTGGCCACAGTAAAATATTTACCACCCAGAAAAGGCTTGAAATACCTTCAATTACAATAACGTCTTTGTTGTTGCAGTCACTTGACAGTAGTTTGAGTATCATGGGCGGCTGTAGCTCAGTGGGGTAAGGGTGTCGTCCTGGGGTCGTCCTGCAACCCCAATGTCGCCGGTTCGATCCCCGCTCTCCCCTTTAGTTGCAAGTCGAAGTGACCATGAGCAAGGCACTGAACCCCCAGTTGCTCCCCGGGCGCATCACTGCAGCCCACTGCTCCTAATAACTAAGTTAAATGCAGAGAATACATTTCGTTGCCTGTGTACCTGAACTCTGTGCAACGACAATAGATCCAATCGAATAGATCCAATCATCGGGGTACCACGACCAGCCGGTGTGCGTCACCGGCTCCACGATTTGAACTGAAAGGTAGCTTCGTATGATGTCACTTCTTAGGAATAAAAAGTATCTGATGTTTCAGGCAGCAGAATCTTAATTAGCACCCATTTAATCTTTTAAAAAGGAAAAAAAGCCAAAGATCTTCTACTTCCTGTGTTTTTAAGTCACGATATCTTCGCTGGACAAAATAAGCTTTTTTTATTAATATGTTGCGCTGGAAAATGTGGTTTTCACACCGCTGACATTTTATGGATAGACTCGGCTAAAAGGAGACGAGAATCCGCTGATTGATTGATGGGAACTGCAGCCACAAATGACACGGAAGCGGTGAAACGTAAACGGGAGGATGACCGCAATGAGCGATTGATCCTCCATTGAAGTAGCAGCAGGACTGAACCCAACCCAAACCACACACCACCAAACGTAATCTTACCCGTGGTCGCCTGGAGCTGCAGACTCCCTGCTGAGCGTGAATATTTAATACACTGGACGAGGCGGCCAGCTGGCAGCCGTAACGGATACAACAGAAGTGTAACGGTCGTCCTTCTCTGTCAGTCGGTTTTGTGCACACACACACACACACACTTGTGAAGCACTTGATGAAGTGAAGGGTCAGTGGATAAGGTGTGTGTGTGTGTGTTCTTTAGGCCATACATGTCCATAGGTTCACTGCGGGACCAGGTGATCTACCCGGACTCGGTGGAGGACATGGCGTCCAAAAGCATCCGTGACAAGGACCTGGACATCATCTTGGACATCGTCAACCTCCACCACATCGTCACCAGAGAAGGAGGTAGGGCAGTAATGACGGCAACTCAAAGAGTGTTTAGAGCAGAAAATAAGAGATTGAAGAGTGAAGAGAAACTAAAATAGCTCGGGTAAAGGTTTCTGACAACTTAAACCAGACAAGCCAACCATCGATCAGACCAAATAACCAATCAGACCAAATAACTGGACAAAGTCAGACCAATGAAGCATCGTCTCGTAAAAATATCCAAATTAAGCAAAATAACCATAAGCTTGTTCAAATTGACCAAATGCCCACGTGACATGACAAACAATCGGCTCGACATATCATGACCGAACCATCAGATCCATTACATTGAGTTTATTTTATATAGCCCAATCTCTCAAATTACAAATTAGCCTCAGAAATCTTTACAATCTGCATCGCATTAAGTACTCGATGGCTCAGTCTTCTTCTTCCAGCGTTAGGGTTTCTACATTTTTGATTGACTGATAATTGAAATGCGTCCAAAATAATGTCCCTTTACACAATGTATGCTTTTTAAAAATATTTATTTTTTAGAATATCAAGCTATCTAGGTTATGTATGTGTACCAGCCAGAATGTGGACGCGTAACACCGTGAGTGTGTGCCATTATTTGCCAGCCGCTCTCCTCTCATTACCAAACAAAGAGGCCTATTGTTGTGCTCCGAGCTGCGAAACGGGGTTTAACCCGTGAGCGGCCGCACTGTGAAAGTAAAAGTTGCACATTCTTGGCAGTCGTGCTTCACCTGTCGCAAACGTTGGAACGCATGCAACACAGTTGCACTTCACTTCCTGTTGCGTCTTTGGAAGACAGGTTCAACCTTTCAAAGAAAACATCTTGCCACCTCAGCTGTCGCTCTCCTTTTTTTTAATAACCGCTGGTATGACGGCCTGAAAGAAAGCGTCCGTATAACCTGTCTGTTTACATTTTAATTATTCATGACATTGTTAAAAATCTTTTTAATTATCTCTTTACGTGAAAGTAGTAATGTGTTCCCATCTTACACACAATCTACACCTTCACCCTCATGTGGACAAAGCAATGGCTTCTCTCAACATGTTTAAAATCCTAAAAACATCTTTGAGTCGCGTCTCTGAGGTCGTGTCGTTTGCTCTGTTGCGGTTTAGGCTGGGATGCTGATCTGGACTGGAAGGACGTGCTGTCGGGAGGCGAGAAGCAGAGGATGGGCATGGCGCGCATGTTCTACCACAAGTAAGGCCGCGCTGAGGCTCAACGCATCATCTACGCGTCGTACTTATCAACGCCTGAAGCCGACAGCGGTTCATTGTCTCCACTTTTCTAACATCTTCTCGCCGATTAACCGGCGTCATCATTCAATGTGTTCCCCAGGCCGACGTACGCGCTGTTGGACGAGTGCACCAGCGCCGTGAGCATCGACGTGGAGGGGAAGATCTTCCAGGCTGCCAAGGACGCCGGCATCTCTCTGCTCTCCATCACACACAGACCCTCCCTGTGGTAAGGCGGTCCAGTCCAGATTGTCTCGATTGTATTGGTGGGGATAAAAAAGGGCTGAAAGGCACACTTGCTGGTTGGTCCGCCTCCCACTTCAAGTCCCGCCCCCTCCTCTCTTCGCCTCGCAGGAAATACCACACCCACCTGCTGCAGTTCGACGGCGAGGGAGGCTGGCGCTTCGAGCAGCTGGACACGGCGGCGCGTCTCTCGCTCACCGAGGAGAAGCAGCGGCTGGAGACGCAGCTGGCCGGCATTCCCGAGATGCAGCATCGCCTCAACGAACTGTGCAAGATCCTGGGGGACGACTCTGTCCTCAAAACGACCGAGGAGTGAGAGGAAGGGGAAGGGGGGAGGAGAGGAGAGGCCCCGAGGGGGAAGAGAGTCAATCGAGGGGGGTGAGGGACAAAGAGGCAATGGAAGAATGAGAAATCCGTCGGGGGTTTGTTGGTTTTATCTTCAGGCTCAGTTTATCTTATGCTTGTTTTCTCTCTCGCTCCGAGCCCCTCCCCCTTTAAAACGAGGGAGGGCTCTTATTAAGGCCTGTTTTGTTTTTTCGCCCCCCCTCTTCCTTTCTCATCCCTCCTTTGCCCTCCTCCAACCCGAGAGGTGGCGGGAGGGGAGTGAAGCGGATTCACAAGTATTATCTCTCCCTTCTTGCACACTCGGCTGTAGGTTCCTAGAAGTTTTTATTTTTATTTTTAGCGAGCATCCTTATCAGGATCAAAACAGATTTTTTTTTTAATGAAGAAAAAAGTGTAATTTCACCGAGATGATAATTTATTTGTTTGTTTGTTTGAAAGCACTTTAATCTGCTTTTAGAGGGCTGTTTCGGTTTGTTGTGGTAGCTCACAAGTCAAATGAGGCGATAGCTGCATTTTAGCTGGAAGGCTTTTTAATGTAGAAACTGTTCATAATGTCCGCAGCAGTATTCAAACCCAGTGTACTGGGTAGTGCAGGATCCACATTTCTTCATAATTTAGCAGTTTGTTTTTAGTTCTTACTGAAGTCCATGTTTCCTCTTGGTTTTGAGAGGTCACAAAGAGACTTTGTTTTGTTTTTCATGATGTCACAGTATGCCTTTGTTTGATTTCCGTGTGTCCTGTCCCCTCTCCTCTTTACCTCATCTGAGCCCTTGTTGGGACCCTTGAGCCACAGATGTGGGCTCATCTGCACCGGGAGGGGGGTCCGATTCCCGAACTATTGCTTTCTGGTTTATTAGACAAACACAGCTAGCTCCCTCTTCAAAATGAGAGGAGCGGAGAGCAAGCCGACCCCGTAGTCCGGTCTATAAATAGCCCCACATTTACTGTTCATGGTCGGACAAGTAGCCATTCAAACTGAAGCCCCGCCCCCTCGTGTTGACACAAAACACACTTGTGTGTCTTGTGTTGTGTGTGCCAGATGCCTGCTGGGACTCTGCTTCGTCAGCAGTGCTCTGCGGGTCCTTCTCCGCCTGTTTGGGACCATGGGCTGGCACGTTAGGCTAATTCTAGGACACTTCACATTATAAAAATTGCCGACGCCGTGAGAAATAGTTTGATTGATGTGTTTTGCTCCTCAAATGAATTGTCTTTAAATATCACGTGGTGTGTTTTTTACGTGCACTGATAAAGGCTCCACACATGTATGAGGCCTTACCGGGGTTGACCTAATTGTTGTGTTCCCACTTATTAGGGCTAATATTCAGGAGTACAGTTAGAAGTCAGGCAGGTGGGGGTTTACTTTCTGGCTCAAGGACACTCGGCAGGTAGTCTTGTGGCTAACGGCGGTACGCTGACGTGTTTGTCCCCAGCAACTCATCTGAAGTTGTGATACTGTGAACCCTGCAATTTGTTACACGTGCTTCATTTTTGTTGTCGACAACAACAACAACAAAGTCCTGAAGCTGTTCTCATGTGGTGGTTCTTACGCTGTGGTTCAGATGCTTAAAGAGTGAGGAAAAGGACATTTAGCCAGTTTTAGCCACCCGGATTGTTCTGAGGAAAACGGATGGGGATCATGGTTATGGAGTTGTTTTATTTTGTAGGTTTCATGTGTTGATTTAATCCTAAAGATACAAAGAAACACAGATGACCGCTGTGTTTTAGAAGCAAACTAGTGTTTGGCTCTTCTACGCGCCCCCTTTAGGACATCACTGAGCCAATGTAATATGTGGAAGCACTTTTGGAACATTATTCTGGTTGAATCTGAATGTATTTACACAACACACCCTGACTCAAAGTCATCTGAATTTTTTGGAAAAGCCACTATCTTTCTCTGTTTGGTGTTGACGGAGAACAGACAAAAAGTCTCGTCGGCAGACGAGTGCACCGCCGTGTTTTCAAACCACACGTTCTGGCTGCTTATTGTCCGCTGAGAGTAAAATGAGTACCGGTTTTAGGTAAATGCACCTGCGCCAACTGCTTTGTTATGGCACCCATAATGTAAATAGTCGAGTGCGTCTCCCGAGGCCTTTTGATAGTCTGAACTGGGGCTGCATCCAAAGTGCTACCTCTTGGCTCCATTGAGGCTTTTTGCCACCGCCCCCTTTTTGGCTTTTTGTGTACAGTCCATTTGGATGCAGCCCTGCTCTGCTCAGGGTGATGGTTGCTAGGTTACAGAAGGACAAATGTAGATTGCCTTCCCTCCCAATGTGGCTATCCTATGTTGATGCATCCTAAAGGGGATGCTACTAACTACTCCTGGTGTAGACTCAGTCGACAGGAGGTCAGATGAGCCGCCGATTGACAACGAAACACGAGGTTGGCTCAAGAGCAGACAGTCTGACGTCCACAAGCATGACCACGGCTTTAAGAGTCAAAATGTCAGGAATACTACTCCTTCGTCTTTAAAAAGGATCAGACGATGGATGACGAGGGGACATTTTTCCCAGCAAGCTTCACACTTCGGTTTAGCTTAAATATTTTTATTTTTGGGGGGGGAATACATTTTTTGGTTTTTATTTGCCTAAAAAAAATGTAAGCCCAGTACGGAGCCCTGCCAGCCCACAGCTAATGCTAGCTCAAAGCTCAATAGCTAGATATTTGCCTTTTTTTTAGGAGTTTAAAGGAGTGAATACTGTGTTTACTCGACGTCAAAAGGAGTGGTAGTGTTGCTCCGTGGCTAAAGCACAGAGAAAGTGTAGAGGGGCCAATGTTCAACTAGCTAGCATTACGTTTGTGCTAACTAGCTTGTTAGTGTGAAACTTGTATCCGATAGCATACTTCAATTCAGTTTATTTTATATAGCCCAATATCACAAATTACACATTTTCCTCAGTGGGCTTTACAATCTGTACACATACTGCTGTGTCTTCATGTCTGGAGGCGCTTCTGGGCTTACTACAAGATTATAAAAAATTTCTCCATTGATTTTTATCTTCGAACATGGCACCTCATTATTTCTTAGCCCTTCCAGAGACCAGTTAAGATGGCCGACTGACTTCCCAGTGAAGTTCGGCCTTCAGTGACCTCGCTGTGTGCCGTCGTGACACCACTTTGATACTGAGAGTTCCCCTTTTAGCCCTTTTGTATGTAATCAATTGAATGTATCCATTATGTATGATAAAGCATCTCTTATGAAGACTGAGTACACATGCTCATACAGGTTTCCCTCCGGTTTGATAATTGATCATTTTTATGACGGTGTCGATAGTGCATGTGACATGATTTTCTTATCAGAGCCCTGTGGTGGTGTTTGATTTGGTATTTACTGTACATGGTGTGTGTGAAGTGGGATGATAAGAAAAAGGAAAATGAAGAGCACAGGGATCTCAAGTGTCACGCATTGAGCGTGAGACTCACGCATTTCGGTCTTAAGTCACGCACTCCCGCCACACATCGTATTTCTCACGCTGAAAAAAACTCTCGGCTATTTAATGTCTTAATGTGCCGCAGCGCGCCAACATGAGCCGCGCTGCCCTCACCGTGGAGGAATCAAGCAAATGTCACTCTTGCCTGTCTTCAAAACTTGAGAGCCCTGAGAGCATGACCCCGAGTACAGTGGTTCTCAAAGTCAGGGATTACTACACGTTGGAATTACTTCCGGATTACAGTTTGCAATCAAAACTCCAAGACGTATAACTGTTTTATCTTTTTTAATTTCTGTAACCTCCTTTTCTTTGGATCTTATCGTGCATGTGTAGGAATCCTGTATTCTTTTAACTTTAGAACCTAGAGAGGTACATCGGCATAAAGGTCATCTGTATAAACAAAAATCATGTGCTACGGTCACTTTATGTTGAAAGATGAAGATGTATTTTCTTGTTAATAAAAAACAATACAGTGCAACCTCGAAATAAATGGGCCTGAATGTTTAACATTGAATGTAAAGTTATTTATAGCCCAAGTAGTTGGTTTGTGTGCGCTCACAAATCTAATTTGACGGATTACTAATAGAAGGAAAAAAACAAACAAGAATAAACCTGGAACAGAAAAAAAACACTAAATAAATCAAGATTGCAATGTTAACCTTTTTTTGCATCCTAACTGTTAAATCCGGTATTATCCTGCATACAAATACTACGTAGTATTACATTCAGACGCAGTAATTGAGTTAGTAGAGCCATCCGCTGGTGAAGAAGGTATATTACCTCAATGAGCCCGACAGTGCAATAACAAGAACTGACCAATAGGTGGCAGCCGTGATCCTTTATTTGCATACAGCTTCAGTGCGTCATCTTGTCATTTGAATTGGAAATATCGGAATGATAATACAGTTGCACACAAACTCATTGTATTGGATTATAGTTATTGATAGTTCATGCTATATTTTGTTATGGCTTAATTATAATTATAATTTGTGGTCATAGGCCGGACATAATTCTTAAAGGAACAGGGTGCATGTTTCTTATGCAAAAATAAAAAATAAAAAATAAATTAAATCACGAATAACAATTTTAAAAAATACTGAAAAACATGAAATGCCTGAAAAAAATTAATAGAAGTTGAAAATAATTATTTGTTGAACAGAAAAATATGAGTATCCATCCATCAACACTTAATTATTGTTATTTATTCTCTTGAGTCGCGGGTCAGGTGGTCCCCCCCCCCTCCATTGGATTGGTATAGCTCAGGAGGAGGAGCCTAGTTACGTCCTCTGTCTCGAGAGTCGCACGCCAAGTGGATCTCAGCTCGTCCACACACGCGTGCGCGCGCGTCACTCTGCCCCGGGGTAAGCGGCGGAGACGATGCCTCTGGAGAGGTGACCACCGGCGGATCACCGGAGCGCCGCTCACCGGCAATTATGGAAAGAAAACCACAAACAATACCAAACCAGAGTTAGCCGGTCCATCTCACACAACATGGCGAGGAGCAGGAGGCGGTGAGAGCTCGAGATAGAAGCGAGGGAGGGAGAGGCAGCGCGGGCAGACCGCGACGCTGCTCTCGTCTCGTAAGAGGATAAAGAGAAAGGGAAATCAAGCTATTTATAAGCGGAGCGTCGGGACTGTCCACCATGAGCGGCGGCGGGCCGGATGAGAGCTCGGTGCGCGTGGCCCTGAGGTAAGTGAGGGTGCAGACCCTCCTCTTCTAGAAGATGCTCGCCCACCTGCCACAGCCGTGCACGTGTCGCCCTTGCTTTTTATTCTGACTCGGAAACCCCTGTCCATCTATGTATTTTCTTCTTCTTCTTGCATCCCTTTAGAAGAACACCCTCCTTCTCCACGCGTGCTTTTATTTTGAAACCGCATGATCGCACACTTGCAGTATGCGGCACGTGATGAATACGTGAGCTTCTTTTGTTAATACCTGCACTGCATGTGTAGTGTGGAGAGGGATTGGACCCCCCCCCCCCCATCTGCCGAGCCCCCTCCCTCCCCTGCAGAACAACGTCTTGTATTGACAGCTCGTCACAAGGCAGTCATTTGCTATTACCTCTTTCTTTAAAACACTTTTTACATACTCTAACCACACACACACACACACAATCTATACAGACGAGCTGCATATACTTCAGGGGTTTCTCAGAAGAGCTTCTAGTGTGTGGTGGAACAGTATGACCCCAGACATCAATAGAGAGGCGTGTGTGTGCTTGTGCGTGTGTGTGTGTGTGTGTGTTCTGTGTCATGTGAACTGGATCAGTGGAAGCGGGAGGACAAAAGCTTGTTCCCATATCACATTTCTCCTCCCTCTCTCTCTCTTGCCCGGATTGTTATTGTGCATTCAGACTCTGACCCGGGACGCCATGTTTACTGTCACTCTGTCGAAGATGATAAACATATCGGGCCAGGGCATCCCATCATGCACTCTGGTAGAGTCCCATCAATAAGATGTCATTTGTCTTGCTTCCTTTTAATGTTGCTTTTCTGGTTTGTTGTAGAAAAGTTCCAAAGAGCACACACACACACACACCGCGGCTGCAGAAAGGGGTGTGTGTGTCTTTGAATGGAAACTACCTGCTATTGTATCTCCTTAGAAACCTCCGGCTTCATTCATTATTTGTAGAGCTCCGTTGTCTTGTTGGGTTCCATTGACGGCCGCTCGCCCTTCACTGGTTCATCCTCTCATGTGTTTCACCTTTTCTCTTCCTCCGTTGTTGTCGGCACTCCTTCATTTGAGTTAATCAATCAATCGCTGGTTTTGGGAAGCGGCGTCTAGTCTCGTGTGATTCCACAGGACTACAATCAACACTTGGCCTTTACTCCCGATTCTGGGTCTGGTTGGAGGTGTCGAGTCAGCAGTTCAGAGCCTGAAAGTGCCGTGTCACTCATCCCCTCATGAGACCTCCCCCCTGGGTGTGTGCCGTCATGCCTCGTTTGCACGAGGGAGTGGAGGCCGAGAAGGAGAGAAGAGACACTCTCTCACACACTTTGCTCTTATTTTAGGAGTTTATGAAGTACGTCACGGCAAAAAATGCTTTCCATCATATCGACGAAGTGAACTTTTTTTTCTCCCCATCCATTCTCACTTGTCATCCTCGTCGGCCACGCCTCCTCGCCTGCTCTCGAGTCGCCGGTTTCCTGAACATCAAACAGTGTTTTCAGGCTCGATTCATTGCCCCTGGCAACATTGTCATTATTTAAAGCGTGCGGTGAACTTAAACTTCAGAGCTGTAATAGTTTAGTTGGCCGTGTGTGTGTGTGCGTGTGTGTGTGTGTGTGTGTGTGTTTACAGTAATCAGCTCGCAGGTTGCCACCCAGTACCTGCCTCAGCCTGTGAGGCTAATGCTGTCTGTTCCTAATCGCCCATCCCAACATGTCCAGAGTGATGAATACTTCTTTATCCTTTTTTATTTCTCCTTTTTTTTTTTTCTGAGGCAGAAGAAGAAAGAAATGGGGAGCTGGGGCCTGGACAGAGGAAAGGGAGGTTCCTGGGACTCTTTATCTTGTCATTTGGATTTCTAACTTGCTCTTCAGAAGTGTGTACTGGCTTCCTGAGGGGCCTTCAGTGAGATGATCACATGTGTGTGTGTGCAGCGCTGGCATCTGTGGTTTTGATGATTAACACAGCTGACAGCGTACAGATGGGTCACTTCAGTGGCACATTGTTGGATGATTCAGCAAACACACACACACACACACAGTTAGTGTTTACTGGGTTGTCCCCCTGTGTGTCCTTTACGCAAGATCCCATCCGCGTTCACATATCCGTTACACTCGTCCCGTCCTCCACGATGAGACGGGACGGGAAGTCAGCCATCTTGTTTCCAGGCAGCGCGTCATGTCGCAGCCTAGAGGAGCCACTCGTCGTGGGCCCTGTTGCTTTGTCAATATCCTTAAAGTGCAGCTTGAATGATTGAGAGCCGGCAAGGGGCAGGAATACGGTTTCGTATTGTTGAATTTGGAAAACAGAGAGCACCTCGTCTTTTATTTAGATGCGTAGACGTGCGCATCACGTATACGCAGGTTAGTGCGTCTGGGAAACGCACACTAGACACCGACATCCAACTTCTGTGGGCTCGTCTCCGGTGTCAGGGCCACCTTCTCGACCTTTTGGGGTTTGTGTTTGTGTTTGTCCAAACATATTCGTGATGCATATTCATGAACCAACTCAAGTGAACCGAGACACAAAAGCAAAGCATGCTGCCGTCTGCCAGCTGCTGCTATACAATAACTTCTGTCTAACGAGGCGAAGGTTAATTCAATATGGATTTGTTTCCCCTTTTTTTTTTTATTACTAATTACAGATTTGAATTATAATCTGTGCAATTGCTTTAAAAGAAGTATTTATTCCCACTTCCTACCATTATTCAAAACATATCTCCCCTCAAGCTTTACTGCTTTGTGTGTGTGTGTGTGTCTGTATATATATATATATATATATATATACATGCACCTTGTTGCTCAATGTACTTGTGTGTGTGTTATAAGGATGTCATGACGGTGTACCTGAAGGCGTTATCTTGCAGTGTTACAAATCGAGTGACGCTTTTCAATAGAGTCCCTTTATGATGTGTGTGTGATCCTCCACGCCCTCTCCTTTCCACCATGCTCCACCACAGTTGGCCTCTCCCTCCTTCCTGCCCCGGCGACCTTTGACCCAGGACGCGGACAGAGCTGTGATGTGTGACCCGGTCACCGTGGTAACCGCAGGTCCTTTCAAGGTTCAGGGTGTGACGGCCCTGTGAATGGACGCCACCGGTCAGTCAGCCATCCGAACAAGAGAGAGAGAGAGAGGGGGGGGGCTGAAACCCTGAGTCAGCAGAACACGCTCTTGACCTACATCCTGGCCTCGTTCCCAAAGCCCTCTGTGACGTCGTGTTATTCACGCTGCGGTGTCGTACGTCTTCATCGCTTCCTGTGTGAGTTTTCTCTGACATCAAGTACGCATCCTGGTCGGAAAAAATTAATTCCAATATTTCACAACCACATTGGTCGAACGCAATAAATAATAAACAGGGATATTTAATTGGCAGCAAAAGTGGCGACGCGGCGTTTCCCTTCTGCACACGATCAGGATATGAATAGTGGATTTTATAGTAAACTGAGAAAAGCAAGAAGTCAAATGGTGATTTGTGGTTATGTCACTTGTGTTATCACTTTTAGTTTTAACGAGAACAAATTAAAGAAATATAAATGTCCTTTTCCTGATATTGTGTCACTGAAAACAATAAACAAAGACCGTGATCACAAGAAGATGAATCGGGAATTTGAGGCTAAAACTATATTAATTATTGTTTATGTTCGGTGGTTTGAGAACAACACTGAACGGAGTGATAACAATGGATCAAATAAAGACGCACACACACACACACACACACAGATCAAATAAAGACTGTCCTGCAGAGTCGTAGTTAGGTGAAGCCGTTATCTACATCTGTCCATCAGCTCTGTGTCTCCTCCCACATCCTCTTGCTCTGGGCGGCCATTAGACCACGGTCAGTAGACAAACACAAATATATATATATAGTGTACCTGCTGCTCGATGTACTATAAATGAGCTGTGTGTGTGTGTGCTTATTGTTATATAAGGATGTCATGATGGTGTACCTGAAGGCGTTCTTGCAGTGTTCCAAATAGAGTGAAGCTTTTCAATAGAGTCCCTTTCTTGTGTGCGTTTGAGGTTTTGGGACAACTTGTGCTGACACGTCTTCACACAACTGAGGCCACATTTGAGTCTCCCTAATTAAAATCTTCATCTTTCTTAAAACTCATTTGTAAAGTTTAAATTGAGTAGAAATAATAGTTTGATGCTTAGAACAACTTATGTAGAATAAATACATACATAAAGAATATAAATATGTTATTAATATAATATATATTAATGTAAAATATATATTAATTATACATTATTATTAATACAATAATTACATATCAATGTAAAATATATTTTATTTTAAATCATTATTGTTATTAATATAACAATTATATATTGATGTGAAATATATAAAATATATTTTATTTTAAGTGTATAAATTATTATACATTTTGGATGAATAATAAGGTGAACTTGTCCAAATCAGGTGAGTTCAGGGATATATAATTTTAAATGGGAAATATATAAAAAAATAGAAGATGAAGTTAGGTGATGAGTCGGCAGAAAATAGTTCTCCCTGTTTCTGCTGAATCACGCAGCGTTTGACCCTCCACACTAAACCAAAAATAAGATTACAGAGGATTAGATTTCGGTCGGGAGTGAAGGAAACGTCCGGCTCTGTTGATGATGCAGGTGAGCTGGCGGCCGCATCCCCGGGGAGTGATCTAATTGGCTGATTGTCAGGAGCAGTGATGTCAGCAGGCCATTTGATCGCCTGTGTTTCAGGAAGGATGAGATCAGCCGCTGGGTGCTGATGGACTGACTCACTTCCTTTTTCTTTTTGTTATCAGCTCATTTCTTCTTTGCTGCTCACAACTGTCGGTCAGCAGAGGGGCATAATATTGAATTTCATATCGTGTATCTTTTCTCGGTGGATCCAAGATGATCCCAGGACTTGTCTTCTTGTGTGCGTAGCTGCGTGAATGTTCTCTTGTTTGAATAGGAGCGTTATCTGATCATTTGCTGCAGATTAAACTCCTAAACCGGTGGCAATATTACATTTCCATCAGTTTAACTTAAGTTTCACAGCGTGACCTAAACCGACGGCACATATGTCTGGGTTTGTTTCTGGTGAACCACGAGGAGCCAATCGGTTCTCAGTCTGTCGCTGTAATCGCAGTAATGAGTATGAGAGCAGGGGCCATAACGGGGCCGTCACCTGGGGAGGGGCTGACGGCCCCCCTGTCTGTACAGCAGGTACATCATGTCTACGTGGAGAGAAAGGGCGCTCTCGACTCCTCATAAGTCACATGACATCACAGTCTCTCGACTGAACTGGAATTGGAATAACGCCCCCACATGCTCTATCGCTGTTTTGATCAAACAAAAAAAGTAACTTATTAGCATTTTCTTTGACAAGCTTTCTTTGTACGATAATTCTTGGTGTGTAGATTTACTTCCATTTGCAAACGTTGAACATCATTTTGAGAGCATGGGCGCGTTCACACCGACCGGTACGGCCAAGATGTAAAACGACTTCTGGCAGTGTGAGATTTTGCTCTCAAAATCCTTCCTGGAATGTGTGTTTACACCCAAAAAAACACACACATCTTTACGTTGTTATGGTGGCAAATACTCCATAACTCCCTCTGTAACATTACCTCTCTAATCCTCTCCACTCTGGGACGTCTTAATTTTCTTTCTCCTCAAAGAGGCTGAAACTGTCACGCAGATTAATGTGTAGAGCAGTTATTACACAAAAGTTTTCCCTCGGCGCTGGTGTGTGTGTGTGTTTGTGGGTGTGTGGGTGGAGAACCCCGCCTGAGAGGAGCCTGCGTGTGTCACTCTGGAAGGTGGATTAGCGCTGTGAGCCTCCTCAGAGCTTGAAGGGCCCTCATCCCGACAGGAGGAGAACCAAACGAGTGTTTTGGGTAGAAACCCCCGGAGAGAAGCCAGATCGTAATCACAGCTCCAGTCGGTCACACTAATAATACAGCAGCGGCCAGCTTATCCTTCACCCGTTTGCGCTTAGCCCGGGCGTGTGATGCCGGGACTTGTTTTAGTTGTGAATACGCACACACACGCACGCACACGTTCAACAGACGGGGGTTTATTGTGGCGAGATCTGTTGCACACCGTCCGAAAAATGTAAAAACCAATTAATGCATCTTAAGAATGACTTTGTACTTTTTAAAGGCGGCAACGTGCTTTCATTTATTTTCCGCTCAGAATCTATCTGGTGCAAGATCGGCGTCCGATGCCGACGTGGGAGTCGCTGTACCCCCGCGTGACCACTATGCCCGACGTGGGAGTCGCAGTACCCCCGCGTGACCACTATGCCCACTATGCCCGACGTGGGAGTCGCAGTACCCCCGTGTGACCACTATGACCAACGTGGGAGTCGCAGTACCCCCGTGTGACCACTATGACCAATGTGGGAGTCGCAGTACCCCCGCGTGACCACTATGCCCGACGTGGCGTCACAGGGCTTCGTTGAGAGGATGCTGTAGCGTGATAAACATCAGCATTTCAGTCCGAACATAAGTTGCAGCCCGGTTACTGTAATGTCCGAGAAATGTAGGAGTTTAAGACGAGAAGACTCAGAAGGAAGATGTAAATCTTCCTCACAGTTTCTCGTTTCCTCGGCGTACATTGATAAAAACAAAATTGCGCGATCAAATACGACGATGGCATGTTGGACAGTCTAAATAAAACATTGGTCCCTTCTTGAGTCCGGGCTGAACCAGTCCCTCCAGGTTCTTGTTCTGTTGAGATGCATCGTCAGACAGACAATGGGCCTGTGGTCTCCTCCTCATGCGAAGATTGTCTGTAACCATTAAGTCTCTATCTCTCACTTTCTCTCATCCTCTTTCTATTCTCTTTATCCCGAAACAATTTTCTCAGGCATTCACACCCCCCTCCCGTCTGTCCCTCTTTGTACGGGGGACCCCGGGGGACGTCGCACACACAACACAAACATTGCGTCACTGTGGAGACGAACGCGGCCGTTTATCGGTCGTGCGGACGTGTTCTCGCGGTTCTTCCGTGCTGACGACCGTCGACATTATTTTCCCGATTGTGACGTCCCGTGTTGGAATCGGCGCGGCGTTCCACTTCTTTCAAGTGGCCACAGGAGAACAAAGGCACGCAGTGACACTCATGGCGCGCTGGCAGGTTTTGGGAAGGCGGCCAAAGGGGATTAAAGCGGATTCTCTCAACCTCAACCCGCCAGGCCACTGAATCACAGCCCGGTGACCCAACCACGGCGCCCGCTCCAGTGACGTCCGCTTCAAGGGGCGGAGCAACCAGTGTAACGCCGTTTTAATAAACACTGATATAACACGTAAAGCTGCACGAATTAATATTTCAATGGGTCAAATGACTTTAATCTGAAGGGGGGTTTTCAGCTCATTGTTTTGGTTTTGAGGGCCACAACTTTCATGCTTTGGTTCACACTCACAGACTCACTGCTCTCAGCATCATCATCATCAGCATCATCGTAATCATTGTCATCTTAATTTCCAGATGCAACCGGCAGCTTTTAGCAACAACAACAACAACGACAACAAAAAAGCTCCCACAACTAATCGTGGCAAATTTTGGGCCACATATGTCCGACCATGGATCTCTTAATGAGGCTCAAAGCAGCGCAGCGAGGACAGGAAAGGAAATTAAATGTGCATGGTTTTTGTCCAAGGATTATTACACTAAACTGTTTTAATTCTAGGATTATTACATCACATCACAATCTATAATTTTTTTTTTATTGTGAGTTTTTGTCAAATTGGGCTGTTTTTCCGGTGAGTGTGTCGTTGTCCACGCGTCACAAACGCGATCACATGACCACATGATGACTTTCTTCATCTGCGTTGGCCGTGGATGAAGAAAGAAGTGTGACATCACAGGCTGACGGTAATGCTCTGCAGGTGTACGGTCCAGTGGCTCCTCCCCCTGCTCGCTCCTCGCTTTCCTTTTTTCATCAGGGCTGTAATCCCAGATGGAGTCTGCTAAATATCTGTCACTCACTCACTCACTCACTCACTCACTCACTCCTCTCTCTCTCTCTCTCTCTCTCTCTCTCGCACATACACAAACACTCTCTCTCTCTCGCACATACACAAACACTCTCTCTCACACAGACACACACACACACACACACACAGACAGACTGTCCTTTCAGGGCATACAGAAGTTCTCATAGAGCCTTTTCTTTTCGTTCCAGCACGCACAAAACATAAAGTGCACGAGTAGCTGAGTCGATGTGTTTGTGTTATTCTTTAATGTTGGGGGATAATTCTCTAAACTCGTGCTATATTTGCCGCCAAGTCAAAATTCACACGTACCGATTTATACGACTTTTATTCCGGGTAACATGCTGATGACCTAGAATACACAAAGTGATGCTCTTTTTTTCATTTGGTTAAACTTTTTTTCTATCATGTTTAAAAGTGTTTTTTATTCTGGTTTCAGTAATACTCTGTCTCAGATTGGCCTTCATTTGCATATTTCTAGACTCCATTTATCCTTCCCTTTGGTATTCCTTCGTAGCGCTGCGCTGATTGACTGCGTCATCAATGACTAATGTTACATATTACTCATTGATTATTTTCATTCTTTCATTTTCTGAAACTTCTCATTTGGAATACACACGAGTAACCTTCGTCACGGCTTACTTCCTCGTGGCGTGCACGTGTGTTAGTTATGGTGACATCTTTGGAGAAACATTTAGACACAACCAGAAGGTTGAGCTCCCGTCTCCGAGCAACCGTCATCCAATCCGCTAACGACAAAGTTAACACGCGTTAACACGCGCTGGCTGAGCGCAACAGAAGCTCGTTCAGATCAATACATCAGATCATCAGCTGGTTATTTAGTTTGGTTCCCCCGCATGGTATTTGTCATATCTGCTCCTGGAGCATTGTTCTTATTCTTCTTGTTCTTGTTCTTCTTGTTCATATTCTTCTTGATGTTGTTCTTGTTGTTCTTCTTGTGGTTGTTCTTGTTCTTTTTGTTCTTTTTCTTGGTCTTCTTCTTCTTCCAAAAGACATTGTCAAATATTATTTCTAGTATATTTGAATGCTCCGTCACCATTTCTTTCAAATATTCCCACTTCCTCTTCAGGTGGACAGTGAGTCCAGTGGTGAGAGGTGCATCATGGGAGGAAATTATGTAATAACTGGTGTTTATTTGTTCTGAACAGAGTGATTCCTTAATGAAATCCAGGGTGGGACTGTTTACCCAGAACTCTCTCTCTCTCTTTCTCTCTCTCTCGTGAACAGGGAACACACTGTACTGTGTACGGGGGCTGCTGGAGGGTGTGTTGGCACTGCGTGGTCCTACACACACACACACACACACACACACACACACACACACACAGTGCACAGTAGCAGCACTCTTCTTGCAGCTCAGTGAAAATATTATCTTGTCTTGAACTCGACACATTTCTTTCCATCAGTCAACTTGTGAAACAACGGGAGAAGAATTCTTGATCAGGCTTTCAGACGCATGCACAGACAGCGAAGCTCCGCCTCCCACACACACACACACACAGACAGACCAGAGAGTTGCCATGGGCCTTTTTGAAAATATGAAAAGTTTGTGAATTAAAAATTCCAATGTAACTCAGAGCTTTATGGGTTTAATTAATAAGTGAATCGTCTCCCGCTCTGCGTCCCCGTCCGTCCACCAGGATCCGCCCTCAGCTGGCCAAAGAGAAGATCGAGGGCTGCCACATCTGCACCTACGTGATGCCCGGCGAGCCGCAGGTGTTCCTGGGGAAGGACAAGGCCTTCACCTACGACCACGTCTTCGATATGGACAGCCAGCAGAAGAGCATCTACACGCACTGCACCGAGAGCCTCATCGAGGGCTGCCTGGAGGGATACAACGCCACCGTCTTTGCATACGGACAGGTCGGCCAGCAGTCCACACACGCACACACACACTGACGTTTCCACTTCCAGGGTCACGGAGCTAATTTCCCGGCAAGATTTCTGGCAGCATGTGATTTGAAGCTGTATTAATTTCATGGAATTAGGGAGTGGACCGGGCCTCCACAGCTGCTCCGTCAATACGCAGCTGACGTGTTCTGACCTGCTCTCGCCACCGCAGCTTCACATCGGCTGTGGTGGATCAACCCTGAGAGGGGGGGGGGGGCGGGGTTGGCATGGAAAGGTCTGATTACCCAATCAAAGCAGAGTGTGAACAGATTGCTTCAGACGGGGAAATGAAGGGCGGAGTCCAAACATGATGGAGAGACATCGGGCATCACTTTGTTAAAACCAGAACCAGCGAGTTGTAATATGAGACTATTTTTGTATAAATGTTTAGGTCCCCGCGGTGGAGTGGAGGCCTTTAACCTTTAACGGTGACAATAGAAGAAGCAAAAGGCGATAAGAGTAAAAGAAAATACATTCTGTTAGCCTTTATTGCATCTCGTCCAGACTGGGGGAAAAACACTGAGAGCGAAAGAGCAAAAGAGAGAGAGAGAGCGAGTGAGTGAGTGACCCACTTTTCATTTAGTCTCCCACACAGCGTCAACTTTCCCTCCTCTTAATCTTCCCCGTCGCTCTTCTTCTTCCCGTTCATTCTTCTGTCCTCACATTGTTCCTGCAGCTCTTGTGTTCCCGTCAAAGAGCCTTTTCACCGGGCGCAGCAGAGGGCAGGCACACACACACACACACACACACACAGGAGCACGTGCACACACGTTGTAAACGCACAGGTGTGGTCTAGTAAAACGACAGCGGCGTACACACAAACACTATCTTTGTCTCACACACACACACACACACATTTACTCATATCACACACACAGACACACACACACACACACACAGTCCTGTCAGGCTCTCTTTCAGACATGTTGTCAGGAAGGAGAGGGGGGACGACTCAACGAGTGAATTTGAGCTCGATGTTGCATTCCTGCCTTTGTCGCCACGGTGACCACCCCATCCCCACTGACCCCGCTATGTTAGTGAAACTTCTCAGAGCTGCACCCCACCGCCTCTGAGGCCTAGAGACTTGTTCTAAAATACCGCTAAAATATGCAGAAAAGTACCCACAGTGAGAGCAGAACTAGACTTTCATCTCCATGTGGTGAGGTTGCATGATTGTCCGTGTCTCCTCCCCCACGCCCCAGACGGGTTCGGGAAAGACGTACACCATGGGAACCGGCTTCGACGTTAACATCGAGGAGGACGAGCTGGGCATCATTCCGCGGGCCGTCCAGCACCTGTTCAGAGGGATCGAGGAGCGCAGACGGGCCGCCACCGAGCAGGGCAGGCCCGCTCCCGAGTTCAAGATCAACGCACAGTTCCTGGAGGTGCAGGAACACACACACACACACACACACACAGCTGTAACAAGAGCATGCCGAGGTCAAGAGGTCAAATGGGTGTGAAAGATTCCGGGTGACCCTTCGGCTATTAAACTGTCATTGGTCCGTCCCTGCAGTCAACCTCTGGCTTTATTTTTAACCGCCAACTACTGGACACGAGCAGCTGGTGAAGAAGCAGCTGAGAGGGGGGGGGGGGGGGAGGGGGAGGAGTCTGGGAAGCAGAGCTGTCGACCTGTATGCGCTGTGTGGAGTTGTAGTAGCAAGCAGGCATTTTGACATGAAAATACGCAATTCATTTAAAAAAATATACTTTTTATTTATGGACAAGAAATCTAGCCGAGCTATTTGAGAGACTTGGGAGGATTACAGGCGCTGCAAATAAATAACGGCGAACCAATGACAGCTTTTCATGGCTCAGTATTTCTGTTTCCCCTCTTTTATGCGCTCAGATGTGTCCGCTTCCTCAAGGCTTATTCTATAATTATGACTGCTGCATAAATACAAAAATGTGCAGTGTGTTCCACTCAAGATTCAAGATGTTTTATTTGTCACATACACACACAGGGTGTGCAGTGAAATGAAAGTGGCAATGCTCAGCAGGAATGTGCAAGGGCAACAAGTACACACTATTTACAATAAAAAACAACACAATATTTACAGTAAGTGTGTGTGTGTGTGTGTGTGCCTAAGAGGGGCAGTTGTGTGGGTCTATGTGGGGGTCCTGGTGAGGTCGGAGTTCACAATCCTGATGGCCTGAGGAAAGAAACTCCGTCTCAGTCTCTCTGTTCTTGCACTGTAGCCCACCATAACCTAATTTGTCCCACAGTCGAAATTATGAAGTACAAATATTTGTGCACTTCTCAACCGGCTGGCTGGCTGACCGGCCCTACTTTATAGACTTAATAATGGTTTTAATAAATGAACGTTTTATAATACGTTTCATATTAGATATAATAATCTGTATCGGCAAAGTAACTAACATTGTCAAATAAATGTTGCAACGTTAAAAATTCAAATTTCCCCCCCGGAGATGTAGTGGATTAGAAGTATGAAGTTACAAGTTCTTCAGGTCTAGAATCTTCTAATTTGCTCTCAAAGTGCACCAGATTGATACATCTCACTTAAAATGGGCAGCATGCCCCTGGACCCCCCTAAAGGGCACGAGGTCCACCCGCCATAGTGTCTCAAACTCCTGCGGGGAACACAGATGTCTGCAGTTCTGTCATGATTTGCGTGTCATGGAAACTCAAATGATATGTCGATAGCAAAGAGCAGTGTTGATGATGTCATGCATAACTACGTGTATCTCTGCAGCTGTACAACGAGGAGGTGCTGGACTTGTTCGACTCGACGCGGGACATCGAGGCCAAGAAGCAGAGATCCAAGATCAAGATCCACGAGGACGCCAACGGCGGCATCTACACCGTGGGGGTCACCACGCGCACCGTCACCTCCGCAGCGGAGGTCGGCTTTCACAGTTTGTTCTCTTTGCATCAAACCCCATCTTTTTTCAGTATTATAGGACAAATTCGATCATACAAAATAACGCTAACAACTATTTTTCATTGAAATTTGTATTGTAGTGGGTTAAAAAAATCATCCTAATCAAGTTATTCTGAAGTGGTCTGATCCTCAGAACCACCACTGTGCTATAAACAGGGTTTGTAAGGTCATGGAAAACCTGGAAAAGTCATGGAATTTTAAAATGGTTATTTCCAGGCCATGAAAAATCATTTAAATGTGTTTACAAAATGTTTGGTCATGGAAATTTGGTTTTAAGTTCTGAAAATCCATTGGTCAACAAGTGTATGAACCCTGTAAACAAGGATCAATTTACCAGAATTAGAAAGAGAACCTCATGTGGATGCAGAAATGTTGGCGATATTTTCACATCATTTACATTCGATTAGCTCTCCGTTTCCTATATCACTGTCGCCCTCTGAGCTCCAGCCCGAAGATGTCTGTGTGTCTTTCCTCCCTCCACGTCTGCTGCAATCTGTTCCCCACATCTCTCCCCGACAGATGATTCAGTGTCTGAAGCTCGGCGCTCTGTCTCGCACCACCGCCAGCACTCAGATGAACGCGCAGAGTTCGCGCTCCCACGCCATCTTCACCATCCACCTGTGCCAAGTGCGAGTCTGCTCTCCCGATAACGACGTGCGTAGTCACACATACACACACACACACACACACACGGCTCGGCCTGAACGTTTCTGGCGTTTTGTTAGATTGACGTTGACCATCAACTGTTTATTTGACCTCCCCACCCGCTCCGCCGTTTCTCCTCCAGGAGAACGTGACAGACAACCGTCTGGCCGACGACACGGAGATCAACGAGTTTGAAACGCTGACGGCCAAGTTCCACTTCGTGGACCTGGCTGGTTCTGAGAGGCTGAAGAGAACTGGAGCTACAGGGGACCGAGCCAAAGAGGGAATCGCCATAAACTGTGGGCTGGTGAGGACGCCGAGTGCTCACAGTCATGTGTTTTAGTCCTTCAGCCATTGAATTGATTTAGTCTTAATTGGGATCTTAATCTGTTATTCTGAGACTGCACGTGTGTCGGATGATTTTGTGGAGCAAGAGAGCCCCCAGGTGGCAGAGAACATGTACTGCTCATTTCATTTCTTTCTCATTCATTATTCACTTTACTATAAATGGATGATAAAGTAAAGTGTTTACTTCCT
Organism: Pseudoliparis swirei; assembly: GCF_029220125.1. Taxonomy (NCBI): domain Eukaryota; kingdom Metazoa; phylum Chordata; class Actinopteri; order Perciformes; family Liparidae; genus Pseudoliparis; species Pseudoliparis swirei. Next base: position 9,036,296 of record NC_079397.1, on the reverse strand, counting down.
ATTTCATTAAGTCCTGGATTTGCTTTAACCCTTTAAATATCCAATCAAGCACTTGTTATCCCCCCCCCCCCCCCCTCTGTCTCAGCTCGCTCTGGGAAACGTCATCAGTGCTCTTGGAGACAGGAGCAAGCGCTCCACCCACGTGCCTTACAGGGACTCCAAACTGACCCGGCTGTTGCAGGACTCACTCGGCGGCAACAGGTTTGTAAACGCTGTCTGGTACCGGTATGTGGAGGCATGTGGATTTACCTGCTTTAAAGTCAGCGATTAATTGATCACTAGTAGAGACCAGAAGACACCAGTGCTGCTTTAAACATTAAATAACCCTCACTAGTTAAAAAAACAAAACATGCACAGGCTAAACTTGTCCTTCAGTACACCTATCACGAGTGAATTAGTTTTACGGATGAGTCTTTGCAACCGATCACCGTTCTTCATCTGCGCGTGCTCCAGTCAGACGGTGATGATCGCCTGCATCAGCCCGTCGGACCGGGACTTCATGGAGACCTTGAACGCTCTGAAGTACGCCAACAGAGCTCGGAACATTAAGAACAAGGTGATGGTGAACCAGGACAAGGCCAGCCAGCAGATCAGCACCCTGAGGACGGAGATAGCGCGACTGCAGATGGAGCTGATGGAGTACAAGACGGTAAGAAAATAAAATAGAGGGGAAATAAAATCGGTGCAGGAGATGAGAGAAGGAAAAAAAATGATTCGGATCATCAACTGTTCTGTCCGTCTCTCAGGGGAAGCGGATGGTGGGTGAAGACGGCATGGAGGGCATCAACGACTTGGTGCATGAGAACTCCATGCTGCAAACGGAGAACAACAACCTGCGGGTGAGAGTGAAGGCCATGCAGGAGACCATCGACGCCCAGAGAGGCCGACTCACACAGATCCTCAGTGACCAGGCCAACCAGGTCCTGGCCAGAGCAGGTGGGCCAAAGAACGACTCATAATGGGGAGCTAAATTAGCACAGTAAAAAAAGAAAGAAAACACAAACCATATTTATGTGTTTTTACTTGATTTTTAGATTATTGCAATAATATATAGTCCAATATAGATATAATTTTAATCCCTGATATTATACGAGACAACCTGATGAGCCAGATAGTTCCAATGCACACTCTTAAACAATCTCTCTGCATATCAGTAGACTATTGGCCTTTCAACAGTGAATATATATACAGTGGGTACGGAGAGTATTCAGACTCCTTTAAAATGTTCACTCTTTGTTTCATTGCAGCTGTTTGCTAAAATCAAAAAAGTTAATTTTATTTCTCATTAGGGAAACTCAGCACCCCATTTTGACAGAAAACAACAGAAATGTGTATATATATATATATATATAATAAAAGTAGTAATGTTTGTCCTGCCAATGCTACTTCCTAATTTATTCGGTCAGAATGTATTTACCGTTAGCTGCTCAGATTAGCATGCAAGTTCTTGTGCATACACAATTTAAGCTATCTTTTATCTGATATAAAAATGTAAAGAAGTAATTATTCATCATATTGTTTTAATAAAAAAGAAGACCTATATATATATTCATATATAATATATTCACTTAATAATACATACATATAGCCATGCTCGTTACTTTGAGCTAAATGCTAAAATGTTCACAATAATAGCGCTAGCATGCATGTGTTCACGGCATTTGCTAGTTAGCACATAACCCGAGAAACACAACGGAGCCTGATGGGAATTTTATCAGCGTTGCAATTTTTTGTTGTTGTATTTGACACATTTTTTATTTAGATTGCGCAACAGGTATGTGACGCTAATGGATAAAGTGATGCTTCTGCTTGTAGGTGAAGGCAGCGAGGAGATCGGGAACATGATCCAGAACTACATCAAGGAAATCGAGGAGCTCAGGTACGTGGTCACCGCAATCTTAAAAAAAATATTTTTTGATGTTATTGCTGTGTTTTGATGTTATTATTCCACTGCCGAGCAGCCGTTTGCAGCAGCAGGGTGAACTGGCATGTCTCCTCCCCCCTCAGAGCTAAACTTCTTGAAAGCGAGGCCGTGAACGAGAACCTGAGGAAGAGCTTGTCCCGGGCGTCCACTCGCTCCTCGCTGTACGGCGGCGGCCCCGGCGGCGCCTTCTCCCAAACCCACCTCGTCCCCGAGAGGGAGGCCAGCGACGTCATCGAGATGGCCAAGAAGAGTCTGGAGAAGCTGAAGAAGAAGGAGAGGAAGAAGAAGAAGCGGTATAGTGTGGCTCATATGTTCCCCGCTGCGATGGCAGTTTGACCCCCTGGTGTTTGTGGCCCGGTGAGACGAGACGATAGTGACAGCTGTCGGCGCCGATGGCTGGGTGTCGACTTCTGGCAGCACGCTGACCTCTGCACATTACAAGCGAGGTGTTGAATTTGTCGTTTTTTAGCAGGATCCTTTTTAAATGTGGAATCTGTCTTTTTCGTCTTTGTCGTCTGCATCTCGCCATCCTCTCATCCTCTTTGTGAGAGTCTCTGCGCTCGCCCCGGCCATTCTCGCTGCTCTCTCTCACTCTCTGTCTCTCTCCCATCTTGTGATATTCTCCCCCCCCCCCCATCACTTGCCCCGACCTCTGCGGCCCTCTATCTCCTCCTCACCGTCCTCCTCGCTCTCATCCTCTCGTCCCTCCCTCTTCTCTCTCTCTGAAGACTGAGGCGATGTGAGGGGAGTCACCACCAAGAGGTTGAACACACCAGGTTTGCTACAACCCGCCCAGGACTGGAGCCTAATGTCAAACTGGTTCGATTACCAGCGGAGCGAATCACGTACTTTTTGTGCTCTGACTGAAATGCACTAAGTAATTGATTGTTAGGCTGCGTCCCAACCCGAGTCTTCCTTTCTAAATTCCCAGAGAAACTAATCACTAATTTTCTTCTGCACCTACAGGTGGTATACACTCCTGGAGGGAAACGCATATTTTAACCAGCGCTAACCTCTTCCTCTTTACCCCATTTTGTTTTTTCTCATCCCTGCACGCAGCAATATGTTGATCAAATCAAATCATAATATATGGTTTAAAAAAAAAATTAAGAATTCGGTCAACAAATCTTAATCGTGTGTGGCAACTCAATTCACATCAGTTTATTTAACCCTTCTTTAAATAAAACCGGCTTGTCTTAGCAGTGACCAGTTAATCAAATTGTCTCTCCCAGTGTGTCATGAATGTCTCCACCCATGCGATCGCAGTGAGATCATTAACACTCTCATTCCCCACGTGCTCCTGATCCAATCAAGTGTACAACCATTTGCATGTGCACTTCACCATTGTTTGTGTCATTTGAATTGCAGTTAATTCCAGACCTGACCGACAGAATAAGACCTCGGCAAGTAGATAGCTAACAGTCTCTTGCTCTTCCAGTGTCATGAAAGAGGAGGGGCCAGACAACAACGACCACGAGGGAGGCGACGAGGAGGCAGAGGTGGAGTAATCACGACGTCTAACTTTAAGATGGCTATGTAAAGAGGACTCTTGTATTTTACATGCTTGTTTCTTCACGTCGACAGGAGGCCAGCGACCGCGAAGAAGGCGAGGAGGCAGACGGAGAGGAGGAGGACTTTGACATTCCGGGAGACGATACCTCGGACGACTCTGACTCCGAAGAACTGGAGGAGAAAGGTGAAATGAGCTTTCGGGCAAACCATTGGGCACAGCTTCTTTTCCTCGAAGTCGGTCGTTCGGGGAGTAATGACGCGGAAGAGGCGTCGTGGATCTAATGACTCGTTTGAGCGCAGAGAACGTCCAGGCCGACCTCGCCAACATCACCTGCGAGATCGCCATCAAGCAGAAGCTGATCGACGAGCTGGAGAACAGCCAGCGGCGTCTGCACACCCTCAAGCAGCAGTACGAACAGAAGCTGACGATACTGCACAACAAGATCCGGGACACGCAGCTGGAGAGGGACAAGGTGCTGCATAACATGGGTAAGAGGCGCAAAACGGACCCTTGAACATCCCAGAAAAACGGATGGGACGAAAGGAAATGAGAGGCTTAGGTATTCCCCTGTTCCTCTCCAGGTTCGGTGGAGACGGGTACGGAGGAGAAGGCGAAGAAGGTCAAAACGGAGTACGAGAGGAAGCTGAGCTACATGAACAAGGAGCTGCAAAAGCTCCAGTCGGCTCAGAAGGAGCACGTCCGCCTGCTGAAGAACCAGTCGCAGTACGAGAAGCAGCTCAAGAAACTCCAGCTGGACGTGACCGAGATGAAGAAGACCAAGGTGACGCCACAGGTTGCGTTCTTCCTTCTTGTTTTCGTCTTGTTGCAGTGCTGATCGTGTTTTACGTCCACCAGGTGGTGCTGATGCGTCAGATGAAGGAGCAGCAGGAGAGAAACAGAGCCTCGGAGTGCAGGAGGAACAGGGAGATCGCCTCCCTGAAGAAAGACCAACGCAAAGCCGAGGTGAGAGGAATGGAAACATACGGACTTTTGGTTTGGTTTGTTTCCACACACACAAACCTCGAGTCAAGAGTAGACTCGCATTAACCAGCTGGTCACTTTTCTTTGCTTCTCTCAGAACCAACTGAAGCAGATGGAGGCCCAGAAGAGACAACAGGAGTTGATTCTTCGCAGGAAGAACGAAGAGGTGAGACACCGTCAACATCGCTGGGATTGGTTCCGCCATTGTTTCACTCTCACATATGCAAAATGACTCTTTGTACTCTTTCCGCATCAGGTGACGGCTCTCAGGCGGCAGGTGAGGCCCGTGTCTGGGAAGGTGAGCAGGAAGGTGAGCTTCCCCGAGCCGCCCCAGGAGTCGTCTCATAGAGCCCTCCCGGGAAGGATGCAGACGTCTGGAGCCTCTCCAGTCAACGGAGCGAGGTGTGTGTGTGCGTGTGTGTGTGTGTGTGTGTGTTACACACGATTGAGTGACAGTTTTGAAAGAGCCATACCTTTCCCCCTCAGGAGTTCCCCGGTGCGGTTGGGAAGTTCCTACCTCAACAGGACAGCTAGGGTCAAATGGCAGTCGCTGGAGAGGCGTGTCACTGACATCATCATGCAGAGGATGACCATCTCCAACATGGAGACGGATATGAACAGACTGCTGAAGGTACACATGAGGTCATCAGATTCAAGATGGCCTTGAAGTCGTGTTTTTTTCGGTCCTGTAAAACAGCTCAAAAATCGATGCTGACCATCTAAATGCTTTTTAGGATCTGTTAACACCTGTTTTAAAAGGCTTCATTGTCTCTTTTTCTTATTCTTCTTTTGTTCCCTTTTCCTTCCGCATTAGCAACGGGAGGAGCTGACCCGGCGGAGGAAGCGAGTGTCCAGAAAGAGAGAAAAGATGGAGGTGGAGGGTGCAGACGGCGACCGCTCGCTGGCCTCCCTGAACGAGGAGCTGGAGTCTCTGAGCGCCAACATCGACTACATAAACGACAGCATCGCCGAGTGCCAGGCCAACATCATGCAGATGGAGGAGGCCAAGGTGAGGTGCTGGGGGGTCCTTGGCAGTCACGGTGCCCAATAATTTTAGCTAAAGCAGGGTAAAGTAAGGATGTGCTCGTACCGGACAGAAGCCCTCGGGCAAACAGTATGGAAATAATTGCACAGTTCATGCGCCTATTTGTCAGAGAATCAATGCTTCAAATAAAACAACAACCGTCGGCAGTGCAGCCGATTTAATACGGACAAAAACATAGGGATGCATAACAAACAGCCGTTCATGAATGCAACTTCACAGCCTGTTATTTTAAGAGTTTTTTGATCTGTGTGGCCTCAAACGTGCAAATGACACGTCCACTGTCACGGTGCTGCAGAAAAACTTTTTAATGAGTGATTATTGTGCAATTGGAGGTGACAACAGGGTGAAAAATGTCTTGTGGCTGTGGAACGGTGCATTAATGTATCAGGTGTAATTCTGAGGGCTACAGGGTTCACATTGGGAGCAATGCTATAATGATGGGTAAGGGGAGATGTTGAATGATAAGAACTGTTCAGTTACTACAGGTTTAGGATTGAGTTGCTAACATATTAGGTTAGTTTCAAACTACTGTGCATTACTAAATTGGGTCACAGCATTAAAACTTAAGTCAACTCGTAAATACTTTAGTAAAGTGACAATTGGCTTTGTTCGTGGAGCTGCTGTCGAGTCAAAAGCCTCCTATGCAAATTGTAATTTATTGTCCAGTGAATTACAGTTTTAGGATGAAACATTTTGAATTAAAAGTCCTTTAATAAGTGCAGTTAGGTGTGATTCTCTGCACACACAAGGGTTCATTATCTAATGAAACTAACCGTGTTGATATTGTTTAGGCTATTAGCATAACATTGTCTAATTTGAAGTAGCTATATATTGTGTTATTTTTGGGAAAAGTAATTTTTAAATACATATGTGTATTGTATGTCACCTATTGTACTCTTCCATCTGAACGGGCATGTTAGCAAGTGATGGTTAGCTTTATAAATTGGTTTGGTTAGCTACACAACACCTGACAATTACTGGGCTTAAATACTTAGTAAAATAAGATAATCTTTTATTAGTCCCACAGTGGAGACATTTACAGGATAACAGCAGCAAACGGGGTAAAGTGCACCCAAGACATAGTAGGATTAAATATAACAGTAAATAAAACAGTAACAGCTAGTCTACATAGCTGAATAACATATAGGCCTACAGTACAGGCACGTGCACAGATAGAGCCCTCGTGGTGCTCAAGCACCAGCCCTTTTGCCCTGGATGAGAAAAGTGCCCTTTTTGCTGGAGCCCACTTTTTTCATTCATCAGTATTTAAGAATAAAAGTTACTCTCTCTGTCATCAACTCCCCCCAAATGTGTTTTAATATCCGACGGGGCATTTACTTGAGTTCTTGTGAGAATTTCGCCCCGACATGCTCCGCGGCGCTCACGACCCCCCCCCCCCCCCCCCGCCGCGCCCCTTCCTCCTCCTCCTCCACTTCCTCCTCCGCGCAGTGCTCCTCGCGCCACCAAACGGCTGCACCTCCTTCTCCTCTGACCGGCAGCATCAGACACACAGGTCATGACGGTGTTTGTCCCCTGACGTTGTTTTGTGATAAATCAACCACAACATTAGTGCTGCTGAAAACATGACGTCACAACTGGTCCGACGTTTCCTGAAAAAATAAACAAACAAAAACTCACGAAATCCGTGATTTCAAAGCCTCGTCCAGCTGTTTACTGACATTAGTTACACTACCGTTCAAAAGTTTGGGGTCACTTAGAAATGTCTTTATTTTTCAAAGAAAAGCACTGTTTTTTCAATAAAGATAACATTAATCAAAAATACACACTATACATTGTTAATGTGGTAAATGACTATTCTAGGTGGAAACGTCTGGTTTCTAATGAAATATCTCCATAGGTGGATAGAGGCCCATTTCCATCAACTATCACTCCAGTGTTCTAATGGTACATTGTGTTTGCTAATCGCCTTAGAAGACTAATATCTGATTAGAAAACCCTTGTGCAATTATGTTAGCACAGCTGAAAACAGTTGATATAAGCTATACAACTGGCCTTCCTTTGAACTTGAAGTTTTAAGAACAAAATTAATACTTCAAATATTAATCATTATTTCTAACCTTGTCAATGTCTTGACTATATTTTCTATTCAATTTTCAATTCATTTGATAAATAAAAGTGAGTTTTCATGTAAGACACAAAATTGTCTGGATGACCTCAAACTTTTGAACGGTAGTGTATGTTTAGAGAATATAGAGAGGGAGAGAGAGAGAAGAGAGAAGAGAGAGAGGAGAGAGAGTATTCTTATTCCGTTCTATTTAACAGGGGCTAGTCTAGGATTTGCGTGGCCAGACTGAAAAAAAATCATAAGGCCTCTCTTGTATTGTTCAGAGGTCCAGGCCAAATGTGGAGGCGGGCCGTATCCGGCCCGCGGGCCTTAGTTTGAGGACCACTGCTCTTGGCTGTTGATATCAATATCGCTCATTTTGAAAATGACGTCAGAGGGCAATACGGATCCGTATCAGACCAGCGAGGAGGGCAATACGTGGCTGGCATGATGACCATTAGCCAACCAGAACGCTTGTACTGTTGTTGCAATACAATAATTCATCTTTATTCATAAAGAAAATGTAAGGTAGCGGTCTGATGCTGCCCAGAGGAAACGCAGGTCGAGGACAGTGTCATCAGTGTATTGCTGCTTATGCTTCAACTCTGTCACAAAACATTTTTGGCATTGGGTGCCCTTTTTTTTGGTTTGAGCACCTGCCCCCCAAAATGTCTGTGCACGTGCCTGCTACAGTATATAATAATATGTTCACATAGGCAGAATAAATATGGCTATGTCCACTAATCTCTGCTCAAGACATAGTTTGTGTGAATCTTTAGAGGTCCTTTATTACATTTAGCCATTTCGCCCCGGTTTCCAGTCTTTGTGCTAAGCTAAGCTAAGCTAATCGCTAAGCTAACGGCTGCCCCAGGTTTCACAGACATGAGAGTGGCATCAAATTTCTTCTCGTCTCACTCTTAAGAAGAAAGCTCGTCCTGTGATGTGAGTTTCTTATTGGGTCACTTTATTGAATGTGTTTTTATTCTTCTACAGGAGGAAGGAGACACGGTAGATGTTACCGCGGTGATCAGCTCCTGTGGCTTGTCAGAAGCTCGCTTCCTTCTGGATCATTTCATAAATATGGCCATCAGTAAGGTACCTTACCACGCTGGCTGACTTAATGTTATCAGGCTCCTTTATTATTCTGAAGGTAACTTCACGTTGACCTTCTATACAATGTAGCCTATTATCAGATCATATTTTACTTTATTGTCATTGCACAGAGTACAAGTACTAGAACAACAAAATGCAACCCCAGTCCACCTCTTAATCAAATAAGATAACATGAAGCATTCCTTATGTTTTGCTATTTATATGACGCCCATATATGTCAAAAGTAAATGGACTGCATGAATTTGATTGCAGTGAGATTGCTGGTATGTACTGTCAGTTGTTGTGGCAACTTGTAGACAATTGCATCTGCTTTTATAGCTATGGCTCCTTTAACACAATTTAATTTAATGAGACTTTAGATGGGGCCACTTGATTCATTTAAGTTTTAATTAGATTAGATAAGATTCGATTGTATGCAACCTAATTGGTTCGGTGAGGTAATGCATTGAACCCCAGAAGACAGATATAGAGGTAGGCGTAATTACAACTTATAGTACAAAGCTAGAGAAGCTGCTTGTTGGAAAGAATGTGCTTGTATGTCATCGTGTGTCAGGGTCTGCTGGCGGCCCAGAAGGACTCCCAGATGAAGGTGATGGAGGGCACGTTGAAGCAGACCGAGATCAACAGCGCCACCCAGAACCAGCTGCTGTTCCACATGCTGAAGGAGAAGGCGGAGATCAACCCGGAGCTGGACGCTCTGCTGGGCAGCGCTCTGCAAGGTAGGAAAGGGGCAACAAGCCTCAACCGGTCTGAGCATGCCAATCACAATCACCTTCGTTTTTTCACAATGTGGCGACATTTTATTTTGTAGGCCGCACTTCTTTTCGCCTTGTGTGAGAAATGACCCTTAGAATACAAAAATCCGGCCTGCAAAATAACGAGTAGCCACTTTTTCTCATCCGTGGGTTTGATTTTGATTTGATTGTTTGTTCTCCGTGTGTGTGAACTCAGAGTTAGGTTACCTGTCAGCGGGTGAGTACGAGTTGCATAGCGATGTGACCGTGATTGAGAGAGCGTGGCACATGCACACTACAAGATTTACACAACATTTACCCAATTTAACCCTTGTGTTGCCTTAGGGTCATTTTGACCCGAATCAATATTACACCCTCCCCCCGCCTTAGGATTAATTTGACCCCATTCAATGTTTAATGTCGGTGTTCTTTCGGTAGACAACAAACAAACATAAAGTGCCTCACACTTAAACTTGGAAAACAATATTAATTCTAATAATGTTCTGGAGGTTTTAATTGCTGGCGTCAAATTGAACCCAAAGGGTAAAATATGTTAGTAAATATAAAGGTAACAGGAGGGTGAAACATTGAATCGGGTCAAAATGACCCAAAGGCGGGGGGAGGGTGTAATATTGATTCGGGTCAAAATGACCCTAAGGCAACACAAGGGTTAAAGGCAAATATGGAATTAAATTAAAAAGATTTAAAAAGCGTGTTAAGATTTACACTTTTGAAGCCTTTTTTCAGACTTTGGTCCAATAACCTTAATTTAAATAAAACATTGTTGTAGTCATTGGTTTGATCGTAATATTCTTTTTCATGTTTGATGCATTAATCTGCTTATATATTATATTTCTAAAAACCTGGTAGTGTGCATCCATCTTCCTTTTAAAAAACTAACCCAGTTCAAATAAGTTGTGACATGCATGATGTGTTGTGTTGAGTTTCCCCTGTTACATCACCTGCTACCAAGTCCCACTTACTGAGGTCCCTCACACTAAACAGCAGTTAGAGGCACGCTGCTGCGAGGCTGAAAGCCACAGTGACCGTGTTTACATGCATTCGAATAACTGGCTTAGTCGGACTGAAATCGAATGATCCGTTTCATGTAAACACCTTTGTTCGACTGTGTGCGGTCCGACTACGATCCGATTAACACCCCTGGATAACTCGATCCGATCCGGTTGATAATTCGACTATCGCGGCATGTAACGGTGAATTGGATTAGGAACTGGACTTTGCGTCTTTGCGCATGCTTGAGATCCCGCCGCCCTCCTCCCTCCTCCCTCCCATGTCGTGACCCGGAAGTCGAAAGAGACGATAAGTCGTCACTGCCGGGAGCCTGGCCGGCAGAAAACAAACAAACAACACTATGGAGAACACAAGAGCCACCACACATTTCTGGACCGAAGAGCAGACAGAATTTATGCTTGTTGTTGTTGGTTGTTGTTGGTAGTGGTGAAGAGGTCAAGCGGAAATGGCTGTATCACCACGAGTTGTAATGAAAACAGCGCCACCTATCGTATCGGATATGACATGCTTTCGGCCAATGATTCGAATTAGTCCGACTAAAGCAAGACTCGAATTATACCATCATGTAAACACACTGAGTGTACACAGCAGTCAGTCAGTGTGTTTACATGATGGTATAATTCGAATCTTGCTCATTTCGAGAAAGAACCATGTACTTTAGTATGTTCAACTCCTTCAATACATTAAGCATAAATTCTGTCTGCTCTTCGGTCCAGACATGTGTGGTGGCTCTTGTGTTCTCCATAGTGTTGTTTGTTTGTTTTCTGCCGGCCAGGCTCCCGGCAGTGACGACTTATCGTCTCTTTCGACTTCCGGGTCACGACATGGGAGGGAGGGAGGAGGAGGGCGGCGGGATCTCAAGCATGCGCAAAGACGTAAAGTCCAGTTCCTAATCCAATTCACCGTTACATGCCGTGATAGTCGAATTATCAACCGGATCGGATCGAGTTATCCAGGGATGTTAATCGGATCGTAGTCGGACCGCACACAGTCGAACAAAGGTGTTTACATGAAACGGATAATTCGATTTCAGTCCGACTAAGCCAGTTATTCGAATGCATGTAAACACGGTCAATGTGTGTGTGTGTGTGTGTGTGTGTCTGTGTATGTACCTTCAAGATACTCCAACACTGCAGCTTCCCGTCGCATTAACTAACGACGCCCTTCTGTCCCCTTTGTCCAAAACTAAACCCCCGACCTTTGTCATGAAGCCTCTATTATTGTTGTCGTACTATGTAGCTTCCTAAATGGACGTTGTCTTTTTGCAAAGAGTGAGATGATGCAAACGCATCATCTCACTCTTCCGGTAAGCTTTGGTTGCCAGCTCAACAGCGAGCATGACTTCTTCTTCTCTCCCTCCCGCTCCCTCTTGCTCAGTGTGTCTCATGTATAGTTATCCCCCTGCCTCCCTTAATGATAACGATACATGCAACAAGTGTAGTTTATTTGCTAGGTTGGAGGCAGGTCTAAGTGGGTTAGATGCACGGCTCCGCGCTATCGAAGCTCAGACAGCTATGCTAGTTAGCCCGCCCTCTCCCGTAGTCGGCGCGGAGCTACAGTCAGCTGTTAGCTGTGCCCGCGGTAACCGTGCAGCCGGATGGTTGGGTAACTGTTCGCAGGAGTCGTAAGTCTACACAGAAGCCCGCTGCACCAACCACTTCACGTTTGAACCGGTTTTCCTGCTCAGCGACACACCCGCTGAGGAACACACCCTGGTTATCGGGAGCTCTATAGTCAGGAACGTGAAAATAGCGAAGCCACGGACCAGAGTCGTGTGCCTCGGGGCCAGAGCGGGCGACGTGGAGTCTTGTTTGAAGCTGCTGGCTAAGGATAAGCGGAGATACAGTCAGATTGTAATACACGCCGGTGGTAATGACGCCGAGCCCGCCGCTCGGAACTCACTAAAATTAATGTGGAATCGGTGTGTGCTTATGCCAAGACGTTGTCGGACACCGTAATTTTCTCTGGCCCTCTCCCAAATTTGCAGACAGACGAATTGTATAGCCGAATGTCGTCTTTCAACCGCTGGCTGTCGAGGTGGTGCCCAGCGAATAATGTGGGCTACGTAGACAACTGGAAGACTTTCTGTGGAAAACCTGATCTGATGAGGAGAGCGGCATTCATCCCACGTTGGACGGAGCGTCTCATTTCTGCGAATATGACCAAGTTGATCACCGGACTTAATCTATGACAACCCAGGGTTCAGATCAGGAACCGGGAACAGAGTTGTAGTTTAACACCCTTCTCTGCTCTTCCATTCGAGCAGTTACCCACCCTTGACTTTAGAGTAGAGACTGTGTCTGTCCCACGGCCACTTCAATTAAATAAATCAAAAGTAAGCAGAAGAGGAGTCGTACACAATAACCTTATACAAGTTAACACAATTATTTCAGCAGTGCAACAAAATAGGTCTATTAAATGTGGTCTCCTAAATATTCGATCTCTGTCATCTAAAGCTGTGTTACTGAATGATTTAATATCAGATAATCACATTGATTTATGTTGCCTAACTGAAACCTGGCTGAGCCATGAAGAATATGTCTGCCTGAATGAATCGACTCCTCCAAGTCATATTAATACTCACATTCCTCGAGGCACCGGTCGAGGAGGTGGAGTAGCAGCCATCTTTGAATCGAGCCTATTAATTAATCCTCAACCAAAATTACACTACACCTCATTTGAAAGCCTTGTTCTTAGTCTTTCACATCCAACCTGGAAAACACTACAGCCAATTCGATTTGTGATTCTGTACCGCCACCAGGTCCATATTCAGAGTTTATATCTGAATTCTCAGAATTTATATCAAGTTTGGTTCTTAAAACCGATAAAGTTATTATTGTTGGAGATTTTAATATCCATGTGGATGTTGATAATGATTGCCTTAGTGCTGCATTCATCTCCTTGTTGGACTCGATTGGCTTCTGTCAGAGAGTACAGAAACCCACTCACAGCTTTGGCCACACGCTTGATCTTGTTCTTACTTATGGCGTTGACATTGAGCATTTGAACGTCTTCCCACAGAATCCTCTTCTGTCAGACCACAACCTCATAACTTTTGAATTTATACTACCACTCCGGTAGTATAAAGTTTCTACACTAGATGTCTAACTGATAGTGCTGTAGCTAAATTTAAAGAAGCGATTCCTTCTGTATTTGATTCGATACCACGTCTCAATATAACAGAGGACTCCTGGTCTAACTTTAGTCCGTCCCAGATTGATCATCTTGTTGACAGTGCCATAGGCTCTCTGAGAATGACACTGGACTCGATAGCCCCTCTGAAGAAGAAGACAGTGAGGAAGAGGAGGTTTGCTCCCTGGTATAACCCTCAGACCCGCAAACTGAAGCAAGCGTCACGAAAGCTTGAGCATATGGCGTTCAACTAATCTGGAAGAATCCCGCTTAGTTTGGCGAGATAGTCTTAAAACATATAAGAAGGCCCTCCGTAATGCCAGAGCAGCCTATTACTCATCAATAATAGAAAAAAATAAACACAACCCCAGGTTTCTCTTCAGCACTGTAGCCAGGCTGACAGAGAGTCACAGCTCTGTGGAGCCGAGCATTCCTATAAACCTTAGTGGTAATGACTTTATGAACTTCTTTAATGAAAAGATTTTAACTATTAGGGACAAGATTAATAATCTCTTGCCCATAACCAGTGCCAATCTGTCCTCAAGTGGAATGGCCTTGGAAACCGCTGTATGCCCTGGTGTATATTTGGAGGGATTTTCTCCTATCAACCGTGACCAATTATTTTCAACGGTTTCTACTTGAACACGTCTACCTGTCTCTTGGACCCCATCCCGACGAGGCTGCTTAAAGACGTTTTGCCTTTAATTGGCGGCTCTCTATTAGATATTATCAATGTGTCTCTGCTAACAGGCCACGTACCACACTCCTTCAAGGTGGCTGTTATTAAACCTCTCCTGAAGAAGCCCACTCTGGATCCAGAGGTATTGGCTAACTACAGACCGATCTCTAACCTCCCTTCCTCTCCAAGATCCTTGAGAAAGTGGTCGCAAATCAGTTGTGCGACTTTCTACATCATAATAGTTTATTTGAGAAATTTCAATCAGGATTTAGAAAACACCACAGCACCGAGACGGCACTGGTGAAAATTACAAATGACCTCTTAATGGCAGCAGATAAAGGACTCCTCTCTGTCCTGGTCTTGTTAGACCTTAGTGCTGCATTCGACACCATTGACCATGACATCCTGTTACAGAGACTGGAGCAGTCGATTGGCATTTCAGGCACGGCACTAATTTGGTTTAAATCCTATTTATCAGATCGATCTCAGTTTGTATTTGTAAACGATGACGCCGATAACCACCAACGTTAATCACGGAGTTCCACAAGGTTCTGTGCTTGGACCAATTTTATTTACCTTATACATGCTTCCTTTGGGCAATATTATCAGGAAACACTCCATAAACTTTCATTGTTATGCAGATGACACTCAACTATATTTATCGATAAAACCAGAGGAGAGCAACCAACTCTGTAAAATTCAAGCATGTCTTAAAGACATAAAAACATGGATGACCTGCAACTTCTTGATGTTAAACTCAGACAAAACCAAGTAATTTTAATCGGCCCTGAGCACCTCAGAGATCAATTATCTGGTGATGTGGATTCTGTAGACGGCATTGCCCTGGCATCCAACACCACTGTAAAGAATCTTGGCGTTATCTTTGATCGGGACTTGTCCTTTAACTCCCACGTAAAGCAAATCTCAAGGACTGCATTCTTTCATCTACGTAATATTTCAAAAATCAGGCACATCTTGTCTCAAAAAGATGCACAAAAATTGGTCCACGCGTTCGTTCTTTCGAGACTGGATTACTGCAACTCCTTATTAGCAGGCTGCTCTAATAAATCTCTTAGGTCCCTCCAGTTGATCCAGAATGCTGCAGCTCGTGTTCTCACTAAAACTAAGAAAAGAGATCACATCACTCCTGCACTAGCTGCTCTGCACTGGCTCCCAGTAAAATCAAGAATCACTTTTAAAATTCTTCTCTTAACCTACAAAGCCTTGATTGGTGATGCTCCATCATATCTTAAGGAGCTTGTCGCACCATATTGCCCCACTAGAGAGCTACGCTCACTAAATGCGGGACTACTTGTAGTTCCTAGAGTCTTAAAAGTAGAATGGGAGCCAGAGCCTTTGGTTATCAAGCTCCTCTTTTATGGAACCAGCTTCCAATTTCAGTCCGGGAGGCAGACACAGTCACCTCGTTAAGAGTAGACTTAAGACCTTCCTCTTTGACAGAGCTTATAGTTAGGGCTGAATCAGGTTTGCCCTGGTCCAGCCCCTTGATATGCTGCTATAGGCTTATAGCTGCCGGGGGATGTTTTAGGATGCACTGAGTACCTATCTCCTCTTTTTCTCTCCTTAAGGATGAATTTCCATCTCTCAATCACACGTTACTAGCTCTGCTTTCTCCCGGAAGTCCTTTTGACTTTACGTCTCATGGGGTCATCGGACCCTATGAGACGGCATAGATCCTATCTGCCTGATGGATCGTCTGGGTCGTGGAATTCCTGCTCATGACTACGCCACTGTCCTGTTGAGACTCCGCCCACTCCTCCTCCCCACCGCCATCTGCCTGATGGATCGTGGAGGTCTCCATCGTGGAATATGCCTACTATGAACTATTCATACACTCTGTCATATTCATTGAATGTATTTTAACTCTAAATCTGTCCTTCTGTACACATTACATCTATTGCATCTGTCCATCCTAGGAGAGGGATCCTCCTCTGTTGCTCTCCTCCAGGTTTCTTCCCTTTTTTTCCCCCTGAAGGGTTATTTGGGAGTTTTTCCTGGTCCGATGTGAGGTTTTGGGGCAGGGATGTCTATGTGTACAGATTGTAAAGCACTCCGAGACAAATTTGTAATTTGTGAAATTGGGCTATACAAATAAACTGAATTGAATTGAATTGGAGAAAAATACAGAGTGAAAAATATACATGTATATGCAAATTTGGTGAAAAATCCGAATTTTCCACAGAGAATGGAGACGACAGTAGCAGCGACGAGTCCAACCCCAGTACAGCTGCGGAGGGCGGGTAAATACCGACACGCAGTATGCCTTTTATTTACATTTTTTCATTTTTGATTTAGCTAAATGTGCAGGAAGACGAGTACTTACTTTTTTGCGTGTCATGTTTAATTTTTACAAAAAATTGTTTTTTTTAGTTGGAAAAAATCCCATGTAAAATTGATATTCTGCATTTGGGCGTGTCACTTCCAGTGTCTTGGTGGCTTTCTGGGACACCTAAATGGGAAAGCCATCATTTATGTTATTAATGTCCCCGGTGCTTTTTTCAGCGTCTGTGAAACATTTCTCGGCCTCAGCTCTACTTTTTACATTTCATTCTAATAAGCAAATTCTAGCATCCTAAATACTAAAATGAGACAGTAAACGTTGAACCTGCCTCACTTGAGCATGTTTGCATGTGGCGGGTGTAACCGGAATGTGTTTGTTTCAGCTCGCTGGCATCAGATCTAATGAAGTTATGTGGTGAAACCAAGACGAGAAGCAAGGTATTGTTCTGATAACCTGTGAAAAAAAAGTATTACTAGACCCAAGTCAAATACAATTTTGAGTCCATTGTCCTGTTTGACTTTCTATTTTACGTCCTCCAACTCCAACTGCTTCCATTCCACAATAATTATTTAAAGGGCTTGAAGTAACAATAAACTGGTCCATTTTTTTAATTTTTTTATTTAGAGAATAAGGGACAGTGCATATTGATAGACAGTACAATGTACATGTAAATATGCCAGATTATAGCCGGGAGGCTAGTTTCCATCTGTAGTCCCTTGGCAGGTTGATGTAGTTTAAGAATACAAGCAGAGTGAAATAGAAAGCACACATCACTTCACACGTAATGACAGTACAGCAATACAAAAGAAGAAAAGAAGACTCGTGAGTCCGCCGTTGAATATTGAGCCAAACGATTCTCTTCCCCCAGGCTCGCAGACGGACCACCACCCAGATGGAGCTGCTGTACGCCTGCAGCGGGGACGCGTGCTGTGAACCCCACACCGGAGACTTCCCGGCCCCTATGCTGCCCCTCCTGGAAGGCTCGGCCGACATGCCGGGTCAACCGCTCGCCGACCGCGAGCGAACCGTCTCCCCATCTGCGCTGTCTGCCAGGCCAGCTGGCATGTAAGAGCCTCAGGGCACCATTCTCATGACAATTATCTTCTTGTCTGAAATGTACATTTTGTCAGGGGGCGAGGGGGGGCATTATCACGAGTAAACGTTTCCTCGTCGTCTATAGAGTATTGCCGATTTGCTGATATTCTCTTCTGTCTCCAGTTCTGGGTCCAGGTCCCCGACAGAAAGCGAGAGAAGGCCACCCGAGCGCTCGCCCCTCGGCCGAAGGAGGGCGCAAGAGAAAGGAGCCACGGTGACTCACATCCCGGCGCCCACGCACACACCCACGCTGAGCACAGCGGAGGCGAAGACGAGAGGCAGTGACCACAAACCGCTGTAAGTGGAAGCGCCATCGATACGCAACTTACAATTGTCATTTGGGGCTGTGTAATTTGCTCGAGACTCCCTTGAAATGCTTTTTTTTTTTTCATGTCACTTTGTTTTCTCCTTCAGGTTGGAGGAGTCGCCTGTATTTGAAGGCCACAGGTAACGTTCCTCTTGAGTGCGTCTGCTAATAGACTCCATTGAGCCTCTTCTTCTCAAATACGCACTGAGAAGTGCCTCGTTACTTCTGTGTGGCACGTCCAGTGGAGGAGCGCGAGTCTCAGGGTCCGTCTTTCCTCGTGTCGTGTGTGTCGTAGAGGTGTGATCAACCCTGTGAAGAGCACCCACAGGGCCAAACTCCAGTGTGTCTACGTGGCAGAGGGCCACACCAAACCCGTCCTCTGCGTGGACGCCACGGATGATCTGCTCTTCACGGGATCCAAAGGTAGAAAAAAATATACAAATTGTCTGCGGCTCTGAAAAAAAGTAATTCGCTTTTTTTTTTTTGTCTATTCTGGAACATGGGTTTTGTGTTTTCAGACCGCACGTGCAAAGTCTGGAACTTGGTGACGGGTCAGGAGATCATGTCTCTGGCTGATCACCCCAGCAGCGTCGTCTCCGTCAGGTACGAGAATACAGCCGTAGTGTTTATTGGTCCAAGAAGCAAGTATTGTTTACTTGTTTTTGTTGTCTTATTTCAGGTACACTTCAAGTCTCGTCTTCACCGTATCAACTGCTTACATCAAAGTGTGGGACATACGAGACTCCGCCAAGTGTATCCGCACGCTCACGTGAGTTCATCCGCGCTTCCCGCCGTCTCTGCGGCCGCCATTGTTTACGTGCGGCGCCCCCTAACGAGGCTGTATCTTTTGCGTTCAGGTCATCGGGCCAGGTGGCTTCAGGGGACATCTGCTCGTCGGTCAGGAGTTTGTCCATCCCACCGGGGGAGAGTCAGATCAACCAGATCGCCCTGAACACCTCCGGCTCCTTCCTGTACGCCGCCGCTGGCAACGCCGTGCGCATGTGGGACCTCCGCAAGTAAAGTCCAAGAACAGATGAGAGTTTTATTTTGACAAAGCAAGACGGACCGGAACATCATCTCCTTTCCCTTCTTTCTCTAGATTTGTGTCCACTGGGAAGCTCACCGGCCATTTGGGACCCGTCATGTGTCTGACCGCAGACAAGTTGGGTCACGGGCAGAACGTCGTCCTCACCGGCTCCAAAGACCATCAGATCAAGGTAAAGAGACTGCGTTTCCCATTCCGGTGTGTGCGCCACGAAGCACGAGAATAAGATGCACGCGTTGTTTTTTCCAGATGTTCGAGGTGGCGGAGGGTGCTCAGGGAGCATCAGCTCCAGCCAGACGTTTGACCCCGCCCACCAGGACAGCGTGGAGTCTCTGGCCATGAGCGGGGACGTTTTCTACAGCGGCTCCAGAGACTATCACATCAAGAAGTGGGACCTCGGCAGCAAGCGGCTGCTACAGGTACGCTGATGACCCCCCCCCCCCGAGAGATACAGACTAAACTCTGCACTAACTCGCCGTTTTTTTCTCCTCGCAGTCCGTCAGCGCCCAGGCGGACTGGGTCAGCGCTCTGGCCGTGATGCCGGGCCAGTGGTCGGGCTCCCCGGTGCTCCTCGGCGGCTGCAGAAGGGGGCTGCTGCGCCTCTGGCACGCCGACTCGCTGGCGCCCCTCGGCGAGGTCCGGGGACACGACAGTCCCATCAACGGCCTGGCCACGAACGGCAGCCAACTGTTCACCGCCTCAGAGTGAGTCACTTGCAACACGCTCATCTCCACGGAAACCCGCCGACACTTTAAAACGTGATTGTGTGTGTGTGTGTGTGTGTGTGTGTGTGTGTGTGTTTTGGCAGTGACCGCACAGTGAAGATCTGGGAGGCCAAAGGTTCTCTGGAGGAAGGAGTCCACTGAACACCTGCTCCCGGATCTGGAACAGAGGAATGTGTCATTTGTGAAGCAACGACATGACGAAGAGTCCCGCTGATGAAGACTCTTTAAACGACTCCGATCCGCCGCCGCCGTTCCACTGGGATCCGTTTCAGTGAAGTCTACTGAGATGCGGCGGCTCCCAGTCTGTCGAGCTGCGCTGATATTTAAGGTCAAGACGAATCAAAGTGGCGCCTCTCGGGCCTCCCGCGGAGCCGGCTGCACGGCAGCTGAGACGGATGGCGTCTTTTCCGAAGCTGGAAAGTTAAACGACGTCCTCTACTTCTGTCTCAATCGAAGCAGGAGTCTCGCCGTGAGGGGCTTTTGCTTCCTTGCATCCAATTGTTTGTTTGCTGATAGAGTCTGTGTCCCAAAACAAGACATGGCTGTTTTCCTGCTGACCAGCAATAACTGTGAGTCCATCCTGTGTGTTCACAATATGAGCGTTGTGTCAATTCTCCACAGGTCATTGTGTGTGTGTGTGTGTGTGTGAAGCAAGGACCAAATAACTACTGAAACTGCGACCGGTCTTATTCTTCAGCTGTTACTGCCAAGCCCTGTGGAGGGTTTCAGAATGGGAGGCGGGCCTCCTCAGGGGTGGTTATTATATCAGTTATCAGAAGTATTTATGGGATTAAATCATATTAAAAACGATCCCATAGGCATCCTGCAATTGGGCGAAATTGAGAAAGTAAACCAGGGGGGGGAGGGTCTCTGACTGGAAGCCCTGCTCTAGTGGAACATGGACGCCCTGGAGGTAAACACACGGCTCCATCACTGGGTCCTTACACATTTCACTTTATTTCTTGCATTTCAGTCTGTGTTCATTAAATCAACCGCAGACCAATATTGTGTCTATAAAATAAAAACGTGTTTTCTCCCCTGATACAATTTCAATAGCTAAACAGAGCTACAATGAAAGTGTTTTTTTTCATATAACCAATTAAAAATCAGCTGACCAGCAGACCGTGAGAGCTGCCGGGGTCAGTTCAGCTCCACAAGGCTCGTCGTTCAGCCGAGTCTTCTTGGTCGGCTCTTTCCAAAGATTGATTATTTAGTTTCTTCCCCTCCAAAAGGTTTTCGTGTTGGACTTTTTATTGAGGCCGACCGTTTCCTGCGACGCTGCCGGAGACTTCCTGTCTCCATCAGAGGCATTTTAACGGCAAGAAACCCGAGTGCAGAGTTTAGCTTGCATTTCCGACACACTCACAAGACGACAGACAAACATCAGACGTCATTCAATCTTGTAAATGTGCGTCTAAAAAATACTGCTATTTATTTATTGTTTTATTTGATTTGTGATGTTTGCTGTTGTTGTGTCTTCCTCATAAATCAGAGATGTTTAACTGATTTACCGTCGGATGCCTCTCATATCTCAGACACTGATGTGATGGATTTATGCATAATCAAGAGATGTATTGACCTGTAGAATCACTCCATGATAAATGTGGACTATCCCTTATTAAATCTGTTGAACACTTCCTGCTCTGTTTGGATATATTGATGTTGTCAACGGGACAAAAATAAATGCACTGAATAGAATATATTTTTTTGCAATTTAAAAATCAGTATTCCCCCCATCGTCTCACGACGTGAAGCTACGTGGAATAAATTACTTCCGGAAAACTGGTTTGCGTTCCTATTGGCTGAATTTAGAAATAGAAAACAAAAGAATATGAGCTGTAAGTTTTCATAATGAATCGAATAGCCTGCAATTTATTTTGTATTAATTATCCTTCTAACTGTAGAGTAAATACCTTTTAGATTAGAAAAGGGAAATACAACTTGTTTTTCTTCCTGTTCTCTTGTGTATAATTTTAAATGATTGAAATATCAGCTGTAGTGAGAAAATAAATGTTGACATGGAGGGTCTTGAAGTGATGTCTTTATTTATAAAATTCTAGAACCATGAATTAATTATAGACCAGATATATATATACATGAGTATATAGTACTAGTAAAAGTACTTGCTTTATAAAGAGTAATATGTAGTATATTTAATATCAGTATTGTATTGTCTTTCCTGTCCTCATCTAGTCCTCATTTATCTGCTGCCTCCTTTCCTTATCCGCCTTAACTGGTTATTTACTCGCGCTGCAGACCGACAGGAACGGGTCCGAAACTCCCCCGAAGACACAAGTGAACGTGAGCAGTGATGAAGGATCAATATTTAATGTTCAGCGGCACTGAGAGCAGCGGTGAGTTAATTGGCCTCGCAGGAGATGAGCCTCCGATGACCCTCTGCCTGTGATTGGCTGAACGTCCAGCGGAGTCTGTTCTACTCTAACGACACCGATAAGTCATTTATTCTCCTCTCGCTGCGGCTGTTATTGACGGGGACGTGAGATTGATTTACTTTTCATAACTGTACAGTTCATAGTCAACCCACTGTTTGATTTATTGTTTGATAACATTTAAAAGTATTGATATTCAAACTATTAGTGACAGGTGATGAACCCGGACCATGACCTCTGGCTGACCTTAAGGCCCCTCTACCCTGAATGTATGGTTTGACGTATGCAACATGAATAATAATTCTAATAACCTTTAAAAGCAGAGTTTACAAAGTGCTACGAGGTAACACAACCACAAAGCCAACGCAGCGAGACAAAGTACGCTGAGGGCTGAACAATAAAGGATGAGATTAAAATAATAAATCAATGAAATAGAACCGCTTGTCCTATTCAGGGCTGCGGGGAGGCTGAGGGTCGAAGGTCGGGTCCACCCTGGACATGTGGCGGTGTTTATCACACTTGTTGACAGAGATCCATTAACCCCGTAGGGAACCCACGCTGCCAGGAGGAGGACCGCCCGGGCGCCGGGGATCGAACTCTGGGCCCCTGAGGTGACGGTGCAAAGCCACTACACCTTTGTGCATGCCATAAAATCAAATAATTGCGTAAAATCAACAATGAAATAAAGCAGTAAAGCGACGACAGGTGAAAATCCATCTGTGATTCACATGAAAGCCAGAAAAGGAAATGGGGTTTTAAGAAGTGATTTAAAAGAGCTGATTCTGATGATGTG
This sequence comes from Pseudoliparis swirei, assembly GCF_029220125.1. Taxonomy (NCBI): domain Eukaryota; kingdom Metazoa; phylum Chordata; class Actinopteri; order Perciformes; family Liparidae; genus Pseudoliparis; species Pseudoliparis swirei. The sequence continues at coordinate 9,013,421 of NC_079397.1, read as the reverse complement.
ATGGGTAACACCCCTTTTGCCCCACCTGAGGATCATGAGGGGTCAATATTTCCCCTATATATTTTAGGGCCGGACACATAGGTGCTCTAAAAGTGATCAGTAAAATGTTAAAATCGATACTAAAGCACACAGAGATCCAGTGAAGAGAAGCCAGGCTGGAAGGGACGTGATGTCATCCGTTAAAACCAACGAGAAGCCGAGCTGAGGTGAGGGGGGAGGGAGTCACGGTAGTCGAGTCTTGGAGAAGATGAACGCATGAAGGAATTATTCCAGGTCAGGTTGAAAGAGCTGGTTTCATTTTGGAGACGGTTCCAATTTAATGGGAAACAGGACTGAACCACTTTTGTGATTTGAGGTTTGAAGCTTGAATCTGAATCCAATCAGACTCATACTGGCAGTGGACTTCATGTTTACAGACAGGGGAGGGGGGCACTGAAGTGCACCTGTCCCCCCCCCCCCCCCCCACAGAGAGCGTGGGCGGACAGGTGCACTTCCACGTTGACGGTTTGATGATCTGTGGAGAGTTTAGGTGGTACATCCTCCTCTCATGTGTTCAGCCAACACATTGATGGGTGACGTGTGTGTGTCACACCGGATGCTCGTCCCTCACGGTTCATTTGAACAGCTGCAGGTGCTTTTTTATTTACCCAGGGATTCAAATTAAAACCTGTTCGTATCCACGTGGAAAATCCCTTCAGGGTTTACTGTGTATGCTTTTGGGTTTATCTTTGTTTCAGTATGATATTCCCATCGCGGTTTGGCCATTAGTTTGTGCATTAGAGGTTTTCACGGCTTCTACCTTTGGATGAGCTCGTGAAATAAATGTGGGAATATCTCCCTAGACGTTATAAATAAAACACACAGATAATTTGAATTCTTTTCACAGACGTTACTGAAGAAAACTAAAACTTTGAAAGACTGGAATTGCTGGTCGAGAAGGATGTACGGATGTGCCATGAACAAGGAAAGAGGAGAGATAAGGTGTGTGAGGGGGGGGGGGGGAGGTGTTTGCAATGAGGCTCAGGAGGACACGGTCAATATTCACCATCTCCTAAACTCGGAGCGTCCCCAGAATGAATCCTCTCGCTAAAAATACTTTACGAGCAGAACTGATGAGCCGTGATGATGCCGCCGCTCGCTCTCTTAACGCGGCCCCAGAACCCAGCCGAGGGGGGGGGCTCTCGGAGGGGCCCTTTCGGAGGGTCTCGGCTATCAAGCGGAACACATTGGGAGGAACCCAGTTTTCTTTTAAAATATATCTTTTAATAGGCCGGTAGAAGCGCTTTCAGGAGGGCAGCAGAGAGAGGAGGGGAGGAGGGGGAAGGATGGAGGGATGAACACCAGGTGATTCAAGATTCAAGATTCAAGATGTTTTATTTGTCACATACACACACAGGGTGTGCAGTGAAATGAAAGTGGCAATGCTCAGCAGGAATGTGCAAGGGCAACAAGTACACACTATTTACAATAAAAAACAACACAATATTTACAGTAAGTGTGTGTGTGTGTGTGTGTGTGTGTGCCTAAGAGGGACAGTTGTGTGGGTCTATGTGGGGGTCCTGGTGAGGTCGGAGTTCACAGTCCTGATGGCCTGAGGAAAGAAACTCCGTCTCAGTCTCTCTGTTCTTGCAGCGTGACTACGGAGGCGCCTGCCTGACCGCAGCAGCTGAAACAGTCTGTTGTTGGGGTGGTGAGGATCCTTCATGATCCTGCCGGCTCTGGTTCTGCACCTCCTGGTGTACAAGTCCTGCAGGGTGGGGAGTGTAGTTCCAATAGTGCGCTCAGCCGAACGCACTACTCTCTGCAGAGCCTTCCTGTCCTGAGCGGAGCAGTTGCCAAACCAGGCTGTGATGCTTCCTGTCAGGACGCCTCTACAGCTCCAGAGTAGAAGGACTGAAGGATCCTCTGGGAAACTTTAAATTTCCTCAGCTGCCTGAGGTGGTAGAGGCGCTGCCTTGCCTTTCTCACCAGAGTGTCTGTGTTTGTTGACCATGTCAGATCCTCGGTGATGTGGACTCCCAGGTATTTATACCCGCTCACCCTCTCCACAGTAGTCCCGTTAATCCCCAGTGGTGAGTACGTCCTCTGTTGTTGTACCCTCCTAAAGTCCACAATCAGCTCCTTAGTTTTGGTGACATTCATGATGAGGCTGTTGTCCTGGCACCAGAGTGACAGATCAGCAACTTCCTCCAGGTAGGCCTTCTCGTCGTTGTCGGAGATCAGGCCCACCACCACTGTGTCATCCGCAAACTTGATGATGGTGTTGTAGCTGAACCTGGCCACACAGTCATGTGTGTACAGGGAGTACAGTAGGGGGCTGAGGACGCAACCCTGGTGGGATCCTGTGTTCAGGGTGAGGGATTTGGAGGTGTGTCTGCCCACCCTGACCACCTGTGGCCTGGCGGTCAGGAAGTCCAGGATCCAAGCACACAAGGGGGGGTTCAGTCCCAGCTCAATCAGCTTGCCGGCCAGTCTGGAGGGACTATGGTGTTGAAAGCTGAACTATAATCAATGAACAGCAGTCTCACATAGCCCCCTCTGGCTGTCCAGATGAGAGAGTGTGGTGTGCAGTACCTGGGAGACAGCATCATCCGTGGATCTGTTTGGGCGATAAGCAAACTGCAGCGGGTCCATGGAGGAAGGGAGGAAGGCGCAGATGTAGTCCTTTATCAGCCTCTCAAAGCATTTCATGACCACCGAGGTGAGGGCCACCGGTCGGTAGTCATTCATACATGCTGGAGAAGCATTCTTGGGCACAGGGACAATAGTGGATCTCTTGAAGCAGGCGGGGACCACGGACTCAGCCAGGGAGAGGTTGAATATTGTGGTGAACACTGGAGCTAGCTGGTTAGCACAGGTCTTCAGTACTCGCCCAGATATGCCATCTGGACCTGCAGCTTTCCTGGTGTTCACCCTCAACAGAGCCCTCCTCACACTGTTGTGTAAAGGCTTCTCTTTCTTTCTTTCTTTTTTTTTTTTTTACATCTTCATGTCTTCGCTTGTCTTCTGTTGGACTCGGTAATTAAATGCACAAATGTATACAGTCGTATTAAAGAGGGAGTGAAATAAAGAGGCAATGTGCCCGTGGAAGATTTCGTCAATTTTCTCAAATTCTTTCATGGATGGTGGGGGGATGGCAGAGAGAGAGAGAGAGAACTGGTGTCTCTCTACATTGAATGAGCTGCGTTAGAACACTAACACACTTAAACACACTTTAACCTGCTGACGATGCACTTTAATCACTATCTTGTATCTATATGTTGTATTCCTCTGTATATTTACCTTCGCATTGAAAATGCGGAAGGTTATGTTTTGATCGCTGTGTATTTATTTATTTATTAATTTATTTATTTATTTATTTGTATGCGTGTTATTCGCAGAACTCAAAAAGTATTGAACCGAATCGCATGAAATTTGGTGGGATGATTGGTTATTATCCGGGGACCAGTTGATTAGATTTTGGGATCGATCGGGCCAAAGGTCATGGTCAAGGTCATGGAAAGGTCAAAATCTTTTTTTGACCATAGCACGATACATTTTTGTCCAATTGGCATGCAACTAATGCCAAAATGTTCATTATTCAATGCCCAATCTTGTGATATGCGAAGGTATGCGCTCTACCGAGTGCCCATTCTAGTTAATTTTGTTATTGTATTTTATGATATCTTTTACTACTGTTCTAATGTGCACCCGCTGCTGTGATCCTGCAATTTCTCCACTGTGGGACTAATAAAGGAATATCTAATCTAATCTAATCTCTAGTTCCCTCCATGTAAAGTGAAGGTCGGGAGAGGAGAGCTGCAGTTGGATCACTAGTGGTGGAGAGGAGAACTACTGCAGGTGGAGTAATGGCCAACAGAGGGACAGGACAGGGTCCAATGTGAGCTGTACCGAGTCAAATTGGGTTCCGTTTCCGTTTCACATCTGTTAATAATATATAAAATATAAAGATAAATGGAGATGATCTGAGCCACACTAGCGGATGCGTCCACACTACAGTTGGATGAGTTTTGAAATTCTTTGAAAAGACGTTCCAGGGGCGTTGTTTAGCCTATTTTAGGGGGGCTACACTCCCCCCTAAATTGTTCTTCAGCCCCCCCAAATAATTTGGCATTATTGGCTTTAAAAGTTAGTCCAGCCGATGAGTTTAGCTCAAAGTAAATGATGCACGGAGTGACCTGTAAGTCCTTGTAACGAGTGTTAACATGTCTCCATTGAGCAAGATTCAAAATACAAGAAATAACTATCGACATCTCTCTATTCTTTGCATAAATATATGCTAATATAATATTTGTTTCCATTGAATGGTATGTTTGACACTTAACTAGTCCAAAGGATTATAAAATATCACTATGACCCTGAAATTATGTCTCTAACAATGGATATCTGGGGCCCCCCCAGAAAAAATAGCTACCCGCAAACATAACCAGCCATAACTCTCCCATTGGGGCTTAGCCCCCCCTTTCTTTGAATACTACAAACACCCCTGTAGAAAACCTTTAAAATGAATGACATGGCCCCCTCTGCTCCAACTGGACTTTATAATTGTTTGTTTTTTCTCGATATTTTCTTCAAATATGAAATATCTTCTTTTTTTTCACGATATGAAACGTAATATGATTTTAAAGAGAATGAATATTACATTAAATCCTGAAAAGATGTGATTACGCTACGAACATGCCAACGTTGGTGTTGAACGCACTCGTCTGTTAACAGAGACGTGTGAGGGTGAGCCATGAGAACGGCCTCGCTTGTGTGTCATAATTACGCAGGATGGCGTCATGTTTTATGCATGTTCAGGGGTTCACAAGCTGAATTATGATTCATGGGATATCAACATCGCATGTGTTTATGTGTGTTTAGGTGTGTGTAGACTTTCTTCTCGTTGATATACACTACCGTTCAAAAGTTTGGGGTCATCCAGACAATTTTGTGTCTTCCATGAAAACTCACTTTTATTTATCAAATGAATTGAAAATTGAATAGAAAATATAGTCAAGACATTGACAAGGTTAGAAATAATGATTAATATTTGAAGTATTAATTTTGTTCTTCAAACTTCAAGCTCAAAGGAAGGCCAGTTGTATAGCTTATATCACCAGCATAACTGTTTTCAGCTGTGCTAACATAATTGCACAAGGGTTTTCAAGGGTTTTCTAATCATCCATTAGTCTTCTAAGGCGATTAGCAAACACAATGTACCATTAGGACACTGGAGTGATAGTTGCTGTAAAAGGGCCTCTTTACACCTCTGGAGATATTTCATTAGAAACCAGACACTTCCACCTTGAATAGTCATTTACCACATTAACAATGTAGAGAGTGTATTTCTGATTAAAGTTATCCTTTTTGAAAAAACAGTGCTTTTCTTTGAAAAATAAAGACATTTCTAAGTGACCCCAAACTTTTGAACGGTAGTGTATATATTTAAGGGAAGCAATGTGCTAATATCCAAAATGGTGGATCATCTCTACACATTTATGGATTTTTCACAATCGTATCTTATTCGTCGATGATGGTTTTGAGACGTATGAATCGGGCGCCACACACTCTGCACACACACATCGAGGACCACGGAGGCTCTGCAGGACGGAGGCTGAGCCAGTGTTGCTCTGATGTGTTTCCCCACACACAAATGGCGTCCGTCTGTCTGTCTGCTGCCCTCTGTGTGCGCACGTGCACGTGCGTGTCTCTGTGTGCCCCAACCCGCCCATGTGTCCACGGCGTGAGTGTGTAAGACGACTATATTTAGAGACGTGGTTAGCCGGTAAACACTGAGTAATACTGAGATGAGTCATTTTGAGATCCTATGACACACACACGCACGCACACACACAGACACACACACACACACTTTTAAGAACATTTAAACTTGAAATGTGTTTTTTATTTGTATAACTCAAAAAAAGAAAACTTCAATGAAGACAAATACGGTGAAATAATTTGGTGTTTTGTTTCCGAACGGCTCTCTACGAACACACACACACACCTAGAGCACGCTTCCACATATCTCAATGTCCTAATAATGTGACTCTCCTCCTCATCCCTTCACATCCATCACACTGTCATCCTCTTCTTTGCCAGCGGAGGGTCTCCCTTCCAATTAATTAAGTCACGTGCTATTCCTTATATGGAGAGAGAGAGATTTTTTGAGAGGAAGCCTGCCTCCAGATCTAGTAGTGAAACCTCAAAGGTGCACTTCCGTGATTTGGTATGCACGTCCATGAGGTCGAAGCCCTTGAGAGTCAGACCAATGCACATATTGTCAAAATAGAAACAGTAGAGACATAAAGATCCCTTATATTATTCATAATCCCTGCCAGGTATAACAAGAGCATCTTTCACACTTCACACTTGCTGCTCCTCACACATCATTCGATTCGTCTGGGGCCCACCAATGACATACAGTGTCACCACGGGCCCCCTAACAGGCTGGATCCGGCCCTGGAGGAAGGGGCGAGGAGTGTTTCTGCCACAGTGAAGTGAATTAAACTGAATTCAACTGATGTGAATGAGAGTATTGAGGGCAGGGGAAATGTGCGCGCGCACACACACACACACACACACGTGCACAGGAAAGACTTTACATGGAGAACGTCTTATATCTTCTTGATGATTATGTCATTGTCGTTACTTCCATGTCAATCTGAAGCACTGCCTTTGGAAATGAGCTGAAGTCAGCTGAACTGAAAAGGGTGCGCGAGAAGGACAAGAAAGAGAGGGAAGGAGATGGTAGAGAGAATTAAGAAGGAGAAGAAGAGAGAAACACACACTCATCACATATAGGAGGAGAAAGAGAGGAGAAATGTGACATCCCATGAGCCCCTCTCCCTCTCTCTCTCTCTCACCCTCCCTCCCTCTCTCCCTCTCTCTCTCTCTCTCTCTCTCTCTCTCCCTCTCTGGCACCTTTGCTCCACTTCTCGCCGAGGAGGCTCGCGCACAGTTAGTTCCTCGTTATCCTCCTTCGCCACTCGTCAGAAATAAAGGGGGCTGGACCACAGAAACGGAGAGGAAAACAAAACCAAAAGAAGATTTTAGAGAGGGGGGAAAGCAAAAGGCAAAACCTTTTTTATTATTTTTTGACAGGATGAACGACAGTTTCCTGAACATGGCGTCGATAGGCGACTTCGACCCGCTCAACGCGTCGATTCCTGCCACCAAAGTTGAAATCACAGTGTCCTGCAGGTAGGAATGCGTCACTCTGCTTCACGAGCTTACTTCTTTGCGGGAGGAAAAAAAACACACCGAGCTGGAAGTCACCTCCGCCTCAACTCCGTCCAAGTTCACGCTTAGTTTTCGTGTTGTGAAATGACACTTTCATTTGCCACGTCACATTGTTACTTCTCATCGACTCGTCGCGGCGCTAGCTTAATGAGAAAAGTGCCACTTTGTGTCCACTTCAAGGCGGTGGAAGCGAGCTGGTTCGTCGTGAGTGCTGTCATGTCCGACGGGAATACGCAGCGTTTGAACCCCGCTCCGTGCGCTCCAACTCACTTTGAAGTGGCCGCGGCGGGTTTAGCTCGACGGTGCCGCGGCGCGCGCCGCCGTCGTGTTGTGTGGCTGAGACGACGCCGGGGCACCATAGGGACGGTAGGAGGAAGTCGAACTGATTTAATATTAAAAAAAGAGTGAAGTATTAATGAGTTATTACTGATAAGTCAAGCATTCCACAAGCTGAACGGTGGTCGCTGGTCACGTGACCTGTCGGGAGACGCGAGCGTCATTTGTTTTGGCGCACAGTGGCCGCGCACACAAAGGTACTCAAAGCATTACACGCAGCTCTGGGCTGGTGTGTGTACTTAACCCTCATTGAGAGAGGTCTCACTCTGCCATTCATTGGAGGGGTTTTCCTTTGTGACTACAAGCGGGGTGAGAAATGCAGAGTATGTGGGTTATCTGTGCCCACAGGAGAGGCTACGGGCTGCGTGCTTTTACAGGGCAGCAACATTTTGGTTAAAAAGACCCTCCCAGTAAGGGAATCCAATTAAGCGAATCACCTCCATCGAATGAAAGAGGTCACAATAGCTGGTGTGTCTTTGTTTTGTTTCATCATCCTACAATAGAGAGCTTGTTTACTACACGTTTGAATGTGTGTGATGGAGAGAAAAACAAAGTGGAGGAAAAACAGATCAGGTCCCTGGAGCTGTCAGTGTAAGATATGTTGCTGTGTATGGGAGTTCCTCTGTAGTGAGGGATGCACTGACAGAGGACAGTGTGCATTGTGCCTGTGTATCTGAGTTTAAACATGTCTCCCCTGCAGTTATGCAAAATGTTGAACAGAAATATTCTCGGAGAAAAAAACTTTCCTGAATCTGGAGGAGAATGTGTTCCTTCACCAGAGGGATGGACGGACGCTCCAACGCAACAAATTAAATGGAGACGCCTTTTTCATGTTGAGGGACTCCTTCGCCGTCAGTTTATTGTTGTGGTTTTGGTTCATTGTTTCCGTCTTTTGTTGTTTTAGTTTTTTTTAATCAAACACAACGTCTCGGACGCTCCTGGTTGGATCGGAAGAGTCGAGACACGTTGGCATTGTTGCCTTTGTGAGAGAGGGAGGACAGATAGATTTGGAAAAGGGCGAGAGAGAGATAGGGGATGACATGAAGCAAAGAGCCACAGGTGGGACTTTAACACTGGTTGCTACATTAAGGACTCGGCCTTGGGACGTGGGGTATCTGCCCGACCAGGTGAGGTACCTGGGTGCACAGAACATGTTCATTTCTGGAATATCATTAATTGGAATGAACTTGAAATGAGCCTGGATCCATCTATCCGTTTTATTTCCATTAATTGGTTTAATTACAGTAATTTACAATTAAAGCCATATATCACATCTCATTGTTTTTATTTTGGTTTTAGTTCATGATCTAGTATCTTTAGGCTCTAATGACTGATTGTCTCCTGAGGTTACTAGTCTAAGAGAAGGGACCAGAAATGGCTTCCTTGGTTTTAGCCGTGTCTCCTTAGTAACAGAGAGACAATGTCATCTTCCGGCAGAATAAATGAACAGAATAAATGAACATGTTGGGCAGAGCTAGTGCCTGAGTCACCCAGCACCCAGGGGTGTGGGGGGCGGGGGTGGGGGGGGTTGTCTTGGTGGCGATTATCCCGCCTCCAACCCGAGGTAGAGCGGGAATGTCATGGTAACGGCCAGGTGTGGGCGTATAACATATACATTGTGCTTATTTTGAGTGGATATAAAGGGCAGTGTGCAATATCCCCATGGTGACTACTTTTTTAAAGTTTCCCACTGTGTGTGTGTGTGTGTGTGTATGTGTGTGTGTGGGGGGGGGGGGGGGGGGGAGGGAAGAAGTGAAGTGAAGTGAAAGCAATATGGAGGAACGGAGGAGGATTCGGATTATAATGTGTGTGATGTGGCGGCAGTGATAGTCGCTGTCGTTCACAGAGATTCAGGGCGGGACAAACGTTTTAATCTGATTTCGTTGACTCGTACTTCTGAGTGTGCGTCCTGTGGAAATGAGTGTGACCATCTGCAATGAGGATCAACTGGTTTGGCTGGTTTCCAGTAAGCATTCTGGTTTTAAGATGTTGACACCTGTTCTGGGAAAAGCTAAAAGGGGCCATTTGCCAACAAGTTTTTATTTTTTCTTCGAAGAAACGACACTCCGAGTTGGAGCAGATGCTCTCCTCGTGTCACTGTTGTGCAGCCGGTGGTGACTTAACCCTTGCAGAAATATCGACCCTCATCCTGCATCTGCAGCTAAGGTAGCTGATGCTCTGATGCTACGGGGACATGAGGCGAGAGCTCGGCTCAGACGCTGAGCTGAAGGCATTGTGTTGATCGATGTTAGAGCCCGAGGAATCGACGGGGATCGATGCGCGACCGCCTCCCGCCCGCTGCCCCGCACAAAGGCCCACAGGCATTCAAATGTTCACACATGCCGAGGGTCTGCATATGAAGGGCCGTACGCACAAACTATTCCTCACTCGAGCAGCCTCGAGCCCAAAATATTCCATTATGTTATCGATCGGGCCGACACACTGGTTGTTACTCATATTTCGTGCTTTTTGGAGTCTCCAATTACTACTGCGAAATAATTCATATCCTGTATATATGTGTATTGATTGAGATTGCGGCAGATACCTTCCTGTTATTATTTCATGGGTGTATGTGTACAGCGGCTGTAATTGAATCTGTGCGTCAATGCTTGAGTGTGTTTTCCTATTATCTGTAAGCGAAGGGCAGGCTGGGTATCAAACCGCAGAGCTGTTGTACCACCGGCTATAAAAGGTGACTATAGTGGTTTTAGTAATTTTTCATATTGATGCTGAAACTCAGGTTTCAACCCCAGTATTGAAAAGTTGCCTTGTGGGTAGCAGCACTGCGCTGGGTCGGAAGAGAGCGTCATGCCGATATACTTTCATTCAGACTCAGAGCTAAATGGCCCCAAAGGTAATGCAGATGACAAAGCATTCACTTATTGTTGTTGTCGTGTATTTTTTTTCAGTCAATCATTGCAATACAAGACAATATTATTCTATATAATATACAAAAGAGATAGACTGAAAAGCTTTAGGTAGAAGAACAAATTATTATATATTCTTATCCTAAATTATTATTAGCAAATAAATCAGATCATTAATATGAAATAAAGAAAAATAATTCAATATATATATATATATATATATACATAAATCTTCCATATACATCCGTTTAAATCACACTTATAACACTCAATTTTTTAAATAAATAATCCTTTTGAAAACCAAAGTTGAGTTGACCATTATTATATCCATTTTAACGTTGTTCCATAATTGGACTCCGACAATAGAAATAGATCTTTGAATCACTTTTTTAGCTGTACAGTAAACTTACAAACATTTCCCAAATCATATTTCAATCGTCTGTCTGTTGCTAATCTCCAACCACCGTGGATCAAAAAGATGTGTGAAGTCTGCAACTCGTCTCTTCCTCCCACCAGCACGACACAAGAATAACAATAACAAGCTGGAGGACCCGGAGAGAGATTTAAAAAAGAGGACTGGCTTTTGAGTAAGATCCAAACAGTATCTTTCAGACTGCTTGACACCTCTCGCTCTCTTTCTCTCACTCTCTGTCTCTTTGTCTCTCTCTCCCCCCCTCTCTCTCCCCATGTATCTCTTTCTCTCCCCCTCTCTCTCCCTCTCCCCTGTCTCTCTCCCTCTCTCCCTCTCTCTCTCCCCCCCCCCCCCCTCTCTCTCTGTGTCTTGCCAGGCATCCCAGCACCGTCAGCAAACATTGTTGATAGTAATAACTCTCCTCCACCTCTTCCTCCACCTCCTCGTCTGTCTTACCTGGAAATAATTAAAGAATACAACCCATTAATTTCCTGAGTCCATTGTTGCCACAACACAGTAATTGTGGCTTGAAGGAAAACCTGAGAGAGGTGATTTAAAATAAGAAAAAAGGTATGCATAACCCTGTGTGTGTGTGTGTGTGTGTTCTTACAACCTGCTAAATATGAACACACGGTCCTTGAGTACGACCATCTGAGTGGAAGTCAATATATACTGTATTATATGAGACAGCTTCAGATTTAAAAAAGTAAAACAACGATTAGTTTTAATCAATCTTCATCATCATCTGCCTCAAAGGCTTCGTCCGTGTCGACAAAGCCTCCTGACTGATTTCAGTAAAATCCTGGTTCAGAAATATGAAAAGAGGCCACTTCTGAAAAGGAGGTCGTGTGTGTGCCGGCCTGAGGGCTGGGACACGACGGCTGGGATCCGAATGGGTTCACTCAAGAAATGTGTCGGCTTCAAACCACGAGCAGTCCTCCGGCTTCAGATATTTCTTCTCATGCCAAATACGAGTTAAAATACCGATGACATCAGAGTCGTTGAGATCGATCTACGGGAACGGCCGAATGCTTTTTCTGCATTGATCGTTTGCGATAATTGACGATATGTTGACACACAGAGGCTGGACTGTGCTTCGTCATCCAAGGGATCGCCGTTCTTCCTCCTCGTGGAAAAACCTGCCCGTTGTCTCAGTTTCCGACGGCCCATCTCGCAGCATGGTTTGCCAGTGGGAGTGTTTAAGCAACAAATAATGAGCTCGTATCGTGACATGAGGACGAGTTTCCATTTCCGTCAGTTGTGTTGCTTCCGCAACCGGACTAGTATTTGTACAGGAGAAAGGTGTGTATCTCTGTGTGTGTGTGTGTGTGTGTGTGTGTTTTTGTGGTAAACATGCCGGAGCCCACTTCAACCTTGATTTGTGTGTTTCTAAATATCCTCGTTCGCTAAAGGAATTAGTTTCTCTTGGCAACACCAACCGCTCCGCCTGAGCCGGCACTCAATGCAGGTTGCGGCCCACCATGGATTTTTTAAGGCTGACATAATGCCAATAGTTTAGAAATATTGTTTTCCAAATGGATCCTTCTATCCATTTAGCTTCTGCTTCCCCTGGGCCGGGTCTTGGGGTGTGTGTGTGTGTGTGCGTGCGTGTGTGTGTGTGTGTGTGTGTGTGTGGGGGGGGGGGGGGTCGGTTACAGAGGTAGTAAGTTGTTCCAGATGGCACTCTCCCAGCAACACTTTATAATATATATTAGGGCTGTTAATCGATTGAAAAAAATTAACTAATTAATCGCACATTTTGTGAATGAATTTTTGTTCTTCTTTTTAAAGACAAAACTTCACACGGAGCTGTGTTTTCAAAGAGGCTCCTACATATAAAGTGCCAGCGAGGTATTTAATATCGTGGATGATAAATTGTTTCTTCAGTGAAACATCCAGATTAGTAAAAAAAAGGTGCATTTGAGACTCCATTGGTCCTGTCATCTTTAACATTGAACAGCAGCAGAACCAGTGGCCTTGGTAAACTAACTGACATTCAGATATGTCACGTTAACCCTCTGGAGTCTGGGCTCATTTTCTCCATTTTACAAAAAAATGTAAATTCACCTTTTAAAGGCGTTTGCATATGACACATACCCACGTGTTATACATCAAACATTCCAGAACAATCTCAGCTCTATACAATGAGGCTCAGTTGTCCTCGCGCCGTGTTCTCTGGTTCTCTGACTGACAGGTTGCTAATGAGCCTCACCTGCGTGGTGGGGAGGTCCTTTGTGATTTACTGAGTGTTCATTGGCTGTTTGTTTTTGCAAAACGTTGACAGACAAACGGATTGACAAATCACGGTGAAGATTTCGTGTGACGAGTTCTTTCACGCGACATGTCGCCCCTCTGTTTCTCTGTGGATCGGAGAGGAGCAGACGGGAGGAAGGAGGCGCAGGAGGAAACCCGACTGATTAATCCAGGAGTTTAAACTGATTTTTGCTCCGTATTTTCACGGAGAAATAATTGTTTTAAAAACGGAAACAGTGTCAAACCGTACTGCCGCGGTTTGACACTCAGAGGAGTGCAAAAACGTCAACGCACACCGGAAGTAAACAAAGTTGCGTTAATTGCGTTAAAATATTTTAGTGCGTTAACGCTGACAGCCCTAATATGCAGGCATGAGAATCCCTCACCTTTCGGCGAAATTCGCCGTTTTGAAACCAAAATAGGTGACTTTCGTGAATCGTGTAGATCCGAAGAGTTTTTGTTTTGGAGTAGGGGGGGGGGGGGGGGGCAATTGGCCGGCCGGTGTTTATGAGATTGGAGTGGGACACGGAGAAAATGTGGAGTGGTGCAATAAAACATCTTTGATGGGACGTGTCGCGTCTCGGCCAATCAGCGTCAAGATGTCTTCAGCGTTTGGTGGTTTAGGTTAGCTTGAATGTTAGTCCGCTACATCGGCTGCTGTCACGCTGCACGGTGTAGCGATACTAACAAAGTACCCGTACGTTAAAAACGATGTGATTTAGCATATTTTTAGTATCGATACTTCATTAAAAGAGCGCGGGATCAGAGCGCACGCGCTGCTCCGTGTCAAGCTGTCTGCGCACACTTTAAAAATAAAAATCAAAAAAGATGCCAGAAGTGAAATGTTTAAGTTCAGTCTGTAAAGTTGTGTAACTCTACAGCTGCTCATCCTGATGAACTCCGTATCATCTGGTCAGATACAGACTAACGGCCTCATAGTGTATAATTAATGCTATGATGGCTCCATGTAGTTTCATTAATATCTTGTAGGCTAATACTAATATTACTGCCATTTGTTAAGTGTTGAAAAAGTTGGTAAAAAGTGAACCATACAGATATTTGATTTATTACTATTATAGATAAATATACCAGTGTCTTATTTATGGTATACTGTTTTTATGGTATTGTATCAGTATCATGATATTTATGGCAGGTATGGTATAGAAGATCGTGACAACCAGGTAGAGGCAGAACAGACTCGATGAACAGACTCGTGGCTCAGCAGAGCTCAAGACTTGAAGAATTGTTCACGCCAAAAAAAAAGGAAGTTGGTTCATGAATGACCATATTATACACAATATTACTATTATTATAGGGCCCGATCACTGACTTGGTGTCAGAATGGAGGACCTACAGATTATCATACAACGTCCGACATCGATGTTCGTGGAAGTCACCAGCAACCCCCCCCCCCCCCCCCCCGCGCACGCACCTATCCTTCTCACCTTTTTCACCCCTGACCCGTTTTCATGCCTGAATATATATATATATATATATATATATATAGGGTGACCAGATTTGAGTTTGTGAAAAAGAGGACACTTCGTCGCGGGGGGGGGGGGGGGGGGGAGGGGGGTATAGCATGCCGCACAATGACCATGTGAATGCATACAAATGTCACAAATGAAATGACAAAAATGACACAAATGACTATATGAACATCTATTTATTGAACTTTAACAAAACTGCCAAGTGAAAATGTAAAACAAATCTTTTTTGTGGCATTTAGTCCAGCGCTTCTTTAATGTGTCTTGTCCATATATTGAAGCAATAATGATAACAAATAACAAATTCTAAATAATAAATAATTTATATAGCCACATATTAAAATAAGAAAATGAAGACACTTTTCAGTCCTCCTCATATATTAAAGCAATAATGATAACAAATACAACATTCTAAATAATAAATAATAAATTCTTTATGTGGCCACATATTAAAATAAGAAAATTAAGACACTTTTCAGTTCTCATATATTAAAGCAATAATAATAGGCTGCAGATGTCATGTGCTGTAAACAATGCAACTAGTGGAGGCGGCAAGGTGCTCAGTGTTGCCAGATTGGAAATGGTGAAGTATCGTACCAAAGGCTCAAAATGGTTGTATTTGGAGGATAATTATCGTGTATCTGGCAACACTGAGATCGGTCGACCAATGACTGTTCTCTCTACAGTTAGAGCTCCCGCAAGAAGGTGGAACGTAAGGGAGATACCATTTCCAAAACTTGTAAGGGCGAAATAACTAGTTTGTGAAAGACCCAGAGAAACACAAATATCCGAGGAAGCAAAATCCAGGACGTTTCTGGAATCCCTGCCGGATGCATTTTTTAGGTCTCAAAAAGAGGATGTCTGGTCACCCTATCTTACCAGTTGATGCTGACCTGCTTGTCCCTCGCTCCCCCCCCCCCCCCCCCCCCGAGGTACCTCAACTCCCTCACCCCGGGCATATAGGATTCTGAATGTACGTCTGATGTTAAACTGTATCAGTTGAATAGAAGATGACAGACAAAATGATCAGCTGGCGATGTAATCCATGTGTCATTGTAGCACCGACATGGTACAATCCACCCCGAGCACCGACATGGTACAATCCACCCCGAACACCATCTACCAGCAGAATGACGAGAAGTAATCAGATGTCCGATTGGTAATATTTTGATGAATTGATGACACTTTGGATTCGATTGAAGTCGCGTGAGCTGACGCTGGTGTTAACTCGTTTAAAGTTTAAACAAACAGCATTCAAATCTCGATTCAGTGTCGATGTCATGCAGACAATCTTATGACAAGTTTGAAGTATCTTCCAGTCTTAAAGCTTTTTTCCGCAAATGAAGAACAAAATTAATTCCCCATTGACTTCAATGGATTTTTGTCTCTGTATTTGTTTTGGAGCAAAGTTAATATATCAATTGTTCAAGGAAGTTGGAGAGAGCACATAAATAACCACATCCTAATTAAAAGCCCTACATTATGCTGGCGTTGCCGTTGTCAGCTTTCATCATGTACGTCTTAGTCCCCCAATTGTTCCTGTTAGTTGTTGTCATGTTTACTCAACACAACCTCTTTTATTATCCTTATTTATTTCCGTCCTCGTCTCGTCGGCCTCGGTTGGTGTTTAATGATGTCAGCGCCGTCTATTTAACAAGGAAAAGCCTCATTGAGATTACCAAATAAGACGGCAGTAGCTCATTCAACAAAGTTCCAGGCATGCAACATAAAACAGTGACAGACAAACATTTTATTTTTTATTTTTTTAGATAGAAAGAGACGTCTGGTTTTTTGGGCGACAGCCAAGAAACATCTGAGTGTAAATGGAGGCCGTCGGGCTGGATGGCACAACAACAAATGCAGACTTTAGACAAGTGAGCTACGATTCGAGGGAAATTTCAGCATTTCAGATTTTATTTGGACTTCAGGCCTATTCGTCACATCACCCCTGTTCTACAGCAACTCCACTGGCTTCCCATCAAACACCGCATTGACTTTAAGACCCTCCTCCATGCATTCAAGGCCATCCTCAACCTCTCCCCTCCATATCTGTCTCACCTCCTCCAAATCAGCATTCCCTCCCGGTCTCTCAGGTCTGTCTCCTCCATCGACCTGACTGTCCCCCCAGCTCGTCTGTCCACCATGGGGTCAAGACTCTCAAGAGCCTTCAGCCGCTCTGCCCCTCGCCTCTGGAACTCCCTCCCCCCTGACATCAGAAACATTGACTCAATCATGTTATTGAAAACCCACCTCAAAACTCACCTTTTTAGGCAGGCCTATGCCTAACTTGTTCACCCTCTTGGTTGCTCTGCTGCAGACTGTTCTGCTTTTTTAATTGTGTCCATCCTTTGAACTGTTTTTAATGTGTTGTACGGCGACCTTGAGTGCCTTGAAAGGCGCCTTATAAAATAAATGGATTTTTATTGTTATTATTATTATTATTCAATTCAATTCAGTTTATTTAGTATAGTCCATTATCACAAATTACAAATTTGCCTTTGGGCTTTACAATCTGTACACATACGACATTCCTGACCTTTGACCTCACATCGGATCAGGAAAAACTCTAAAGAAATAGAAAAAAACTTTTACAGGGAAAAAAGGGAAGAACCCTTCAGGAGAGAAACAGAGGAGGACCCCTCTCCAGGATGGACAAAATAATAGCTGTCATGTGACCAGAAGGAATCATTACAGAGTAACAACACATTCAATGAGTATGACAGAGTGTATGAATAGTTGGTAGTTGGCATGGACCACGATCCAGACCTCCATGATCCATCAGGCAGATGGAGGTAGAGAGGAGGAGTGGGCGGAGCATCAGCAGGGCCATGGCATCAGACCCATTCAGGTCCAATGGACCCTATGAGACGTGAAGTCACAAGGACTCCGGGGAGGAAGCAGAGTTAATAATGTGCAATGGAGAGATGAAAATTCATCCATAAGTAGAGAGAGAAGAGGAGAGAGGAGCTCAGTGTATCCTAAACGTCCCCCAGCAGCCTATAAGCCTATAGCAGCATCTCAAGGGGCTGGACCAGGTGAACCTGATTCAGCTGAACCACTTACCCATAACATCATGAGTCACGTGCGACCGGCTATCTATTTTCAGGCCGCTCACTCCCCCTCCGTCTATGGGAAGTGATTGCGTTGACCTTTCTGGCCCCATAGAACTCTCATAATGGTCGTATTGAAGACGACGCTGACAACCGTCACTTTGAAGGGGAAGGCGGGGTCGCCCGCTGAGCGCCGGCTCAATGCCAGCCCCAAAGCACAAAAGGAATGTGTGCGCGGTGACACGACGGACGGTAACTTTTCTTCTTCTTCTGCTTCTTTTCCCCCCGTGTGTTTACATGTGCTTCTGAGCAGCGGGGAGCGCAAATGATTTCTGGGGGACGAGAGCGCAGCGGAGCTGGCAATCAGCGGGACAAAAGCTATATTGAAGAAGCTCTTTCTGAGCCGCCACACGTTGACTCCATTGTCTTACCGAACCTCCGGCTGCTGTGCGAGGCGGAGTGTGTGTGTGAGGCGGAGTGTGTGTTGGGTTTACGTTGACGTGCATCCGTGAGAGTTTCTGTGCGTAATCAGGTTTTCCTTCTGGTCGGGTCGGCTGATATATGATGATATGCACTCGGAGGGAATTACTATCGACCGCCTTCCTTGTGTTATTCTCCACAAGTCACCAGACGCTGTGTGCACTTTGTCACAACGCGTGTCTTTGTGTGTGTGTTGCACACTTTCTGTGAATGCTCACAATGGTGCACTGGCTCCACTCCATGCATCAGGCTGTACAGCTGCAGTAGGAACATGGATTGATAAAGTTTATCTGTCGGAGAGGTCAACGTCCAACACACACACACACACACGCCACAGCGTGTGTTTGCCTCTACATGCAGAAACAATAACTGGAGGGGTAATGGGTGTACTCACTGACCTTACTCAAGGTCAGACAGCTGTGGGTTTATTTTAAAATGCAGGTGATAAAACACGGACTGAAGGACACACACATAAATACTCCTCCCTCAGAGGCAAGCTAACCGACCGGAGTCAAATATGGATGTGTGGAAATAGGAGACTTACCGTAACATAGCACTTAGATAATCCTGAAATCCAGTTTTTTTTACTTCAATTTGCAGCACAAGAGATAGTTGTCTTGGCGATAGAGATCGTTTTGAGCAGGCGGTCTTCGGCTGCATTTTTTTGAGAATACATTCCCGGTGTGTATTCGGACACGTTGCCCGTGGACCTCTGGGTCGGACGGGCGGTGAGAGCTCCGCTCCTCGGGCCGTCAGAAAACGAGTCATAATTGCAAATTATTTTGTCAAAAACTATCATGGTGTACAGCAGAAAGCCAGAGTAGCAATTTAGGTCTGCATATACAGGCTGACACACACATACACACACATACACACGCACACACACACACACAAACATACACACAGTCATCCGGTGACATTTTCTGCAAAATAGGATCACGTTTGATGCTCTGACATTTTATTTCCACTCCGGTGAAGCCACATTACAACAAATCAAAAAACACCTTTCTGACATTTCGGTTTTCTTCGGATCAGGGATTCCTCCTCAGACGTTTTCGGGAGCTCTCGATTTGTCAGTGTGGCACAAATTTAAACTATTCGACAAGTGAGATAACTTGACGTACAGTCACTCGCCCTCACGGCCCTGTTCACAGCCAGAGAGGAGAGGGTGGCACCGGCTGGCCTCATGAAGTCATCTCCATCCCAGTCACATAGCACAGAGGCTGTCTGAGCCCCCCCCCCCTCACGCTCTCTCTCACTCTCACTCACTCTCTCTCTCTCACTCTCTAACTCTCTCTCTCTCTCTCTCTCTCACTCTCTAACTCTCACTCACTCACTCTCTCGCACTCTCTCTCACTCACTCTCACTCACTCTCTCTCTCTCACTCTCTAACTCTCACTCTCTCTCTCTCTCGCTCTCTAATCTCACTCTCTCTCTCACTCTCTAACTCTCACTCACTCTCTCTCTCTCTCACTCTCTAACTCTCACTCTCTCTCTCACTCTCTAACTCTCACTCACTCACTCACTCTCTCTCTCTCTCTCTCACTCTCTAACTCTCACTCACTCACTCTCTCTCTCTCTCACTCTAACTCTCACTCTCTCTCTCTCTCGCTCTCTAATCTCACTCTCTCTCTCTAACTCTCACTCTCTCTCACTCTCTAACTCTCACTCACTCTCTCACTCACTCACTCTCTCTCTCTAACTCTCACTCTCTCTCTCTCACTCTCTAACTCTCTCTCTCGCTCTCTAATCTCACTCTCTCTCTCTCTCACTCTCTAACTCTCTCTCTCTCTCACTCTCTAACTCTCACTCTCTCTCCCACTCTCTCTCACTCACTCTCTCTCTCTCACTCTCTAACTCTCACTCTCTAACTCTCACTCACTCACTCACTCTCTCTCTCTAACTCTCACTCTCTAACTCTCACTCACTCTCTAACTCTCACTCTCTCACTCTCTAACTCTCACTCACTCTCTCTCTCTCTCTCAAAACATCGTACAAACCCCACAGCGCACGCAAAGGGGTGTAAGAGCAACATGGAGGTTGATTCTGTACGAGGGGAGTCGGAGAGAGAAACAACTCCATCATCCTCCCTCCCTCTTCCCTCTCCCCTCTTGCAGTGGAAGCGCTGACAGAGGCAATTAAGGTAGAATGCCACTCGCATAGATGTGTGTGGCCGTGGGATGTCTATGACTCGTGTGTGTATTGTGTTGCAACTGTCTGTGTCTAAAAGGGATACTAGGGTGACATATATATATGTGTGTGTGTGTGTGTGTGTGTGCGCGCGCTGAGATGTTCTCTTGGCTCTCCCAGCCCTTGTCAAGAAGAATTAGGGCAGCCCTCTGAGAGAAGCAGAGAGAGGATACAAGCTGCTGATGCTCCCCAGTGTGTGTGTGTGAGAGAGAGAGAGAGAGAGAGAGAGAGAGAGAGAGAGAGAGAGAGAGAGAGAGGTGGGGGGTTGTGTCAGCATGTGCTTTTCTTCATGCTCTGTAACAAATGGTCATCAGTAGCAAATTGGATGGATCGGTCCAAAAGAAAAGAAGTGACGTGAGAAAGAACACAGAGGAGAACGAGGAGAGACACCAGGTACCTGTTGAGAGCGTCTGAGCATGCCCAGTCGGATCCTCTCGCTCCACATGTTTCTAAGAATATTCCAGGCCTGTTGCTAAGCACGTCGACATTAGGGTTGGGTACCGGTTCCAATACAACCGGTATTACCCGGACCGAAACGCAACGCACATTTCGGTGCTTCTTTCCGGTGCCTGAGCCGATTGAAATTGAAAAAAACTATTGTTGTGAACTTCTCAGGTGACTCCGCCCTGTCAGCAGGTTACGAGCCTCTCATATTTAACTTTGACAGCGGAGGCTGCGCCGTGTGTGACGGCGTGAGCTTGTGTTGAGCACACCAGCGTCAGGCTGGGCGCGATGGGGAGACCGTCACCGGTCCCTGAACACGTGGAGACCGATGATGACGAGCAGCCTGAACTCAGATTAGTACTGTATCGTTGATTGCAAGTCTTGCATTCATAAAAGTAGCCCACGAAATAATAAATTAGCCATTATAACCATGTTTAAGCTAGCTCGTAGCTAGCGCTAGCTACGAGCTACGAGCGTGACAGTCTGTCAGCAGATGTGTTGATGTCCAGCGGTCCCGGCTGTATACCCGGTGTTACCGGGAATATAATGACAGAGGAATAAAGACCGTGGGGCATCACTGTGTTTCAGTGGACCTCTCGCTGTCAGAAGCAAAACTTTATTTGTCACGTGTCATCTTCAGTACCTCTGATTGGTTGTTCTCTTTGCCCATCAAACAGTGACAGGATTAACCCTATAAAGTCTGCACATGACAATACATATCACATCATATAATGGAGAACATATATTGTGTATGTTAACAGTCTGATATCCGTTGTGTGTCAGTGCTCCATGATAACGGCTTCTACAGGGAATATGGCCAAAGAGGTTTTTAATGTCCTCATTGTGCGTTTAAAAAAAAAAAGTATCGGTTCAGGCACCGTTTAGGCACCGGTATCGTTTTAAAAGTACCGGTTTAGCACCGGTATCGGAAAAAACCCAAACGATACCCATCCCTAGTCGACATGCACACACACACACACACACACACACACAGTCTCTCTCTCTCCGCTCTGGTGCATGTGAAGCATGTGAAGGAACCTGTGCTGAGATGTAAAGGCACACCAGTGTCTTTGATAAAACAAACAGCACGTTTAAGATCACAGAAAACACTTTCGAATGTTTCAAGTGTGACATTTAAAGCTCTCGAGTCTCGACTTCAAGGCCTTTCAAGATATCATCACAGGAGTACTGTTTTTTTCTTTTCATGCAGGCGTTTTAGTGACAGGAGGGAAAAACCTATTCCCCTTTCCTCTAATTCTAGCGTATGGTTTGTTAGCCCCCCCCCCGCTACGAGCCCTCACAGCTCTGTTTAACGCTGCTATTAACATTTAAAGAGAGGACTGACATAGAAGGGTTCCTTGTACTGTCAGGCCCGCTCAGCATCAACACTCAACACGGGCTGCAGCTCTTAGCTGCTGCAGCTCGCTGTGGGTCTGAACCTCAGGGTGGACTCCTCTTCGGTTCCTTGTGGCTCTGCAGCTCTCCCATCCACAGCAAACGCGGTGGCGGTGGGGAAATTGTCGGTTGCAATCGCAATTTCACTGAATTTCTGAATAATACCCTCAGCAGAAACATCTCGCTGTGGTTTAGTAGATCTGGACCTACCGGGTTGCTGCGGGTGGTTCTTTGCGTGTCTGTGAATGTATCTAGTTCAGTGAGACGGTGGAGTCTCAGCGAGTCTATTCAGGTCACGGTCAGACTGAGAGAGGGAGAGAGGGAGAAGAAGTCAAACAGAAGACAGGAGTTAATGCTCCGGGCTCCCACCGAGAAGAGGACAGAGCAGGAGACCGGTACACGAGTTGGAAATAGTAATAACAAGAGGAGTAATGGTGTCAAGAGGAGTGGAGAACAGAGGTGAAGCAGAAGGAAATGAGATGGAGAGCATCGGGCTCCAGAGCGGCGACGTCCAGGTAGCAAACCGCTAACCACGAATACCAGTGATGTCATAGGACTGTCAGATCACATCTCTGGGTGGAAACCAGCCATTAGAGAACATGTCAGTGGACGGCACCGATCGGGATGACGGGTTCATGTTGTGATGTTGAAGCTGAATGTATAAAGACGATATATAACCTAGACTGCAACATGAATGAAAAATCACTTTTAATGCGGTTGGCATGCATTCAAAATGATACTTAAACAATGAATAGTTCATATTGGGTAACCCGAGCTGCGTCGGCCTTCAGATGTGTTTTGTGTATTTTGTGCCAAAACATCCACAGAATGTGTCACATCACTCATACAGATGGTGAATGTTTTATGGCTTATTGATTTCAAAAGTGAAACTCAAATAGAGGCTGAAATGATGTGCGATCCACGCAAAGCATATTCAGACACATTTTTATGAATTTTTCCTACTTTTCTCCAATCGTGGCTTTTTATTTGTGTAATATTTGAATAACTTGACCGCTTCTGGCCTCAATTATTTTAATCAAGTCCTTTTAGAGGTTGGGTCTTTATAAAAGTGCTAACAACCGCAGGTGAAAAGAGACCCTGACCTAAACACTTTGAAGGGGTCACAAACCAAAGAGGTTTAATATTAAATGATAATCTGAAGAGGCTGTCAAATAAATTTGCATCGAATAGAAATACACGAGTTGTTGTATCCTCTTCTCTTGCAACTTTGCTAGTTTGTCAAAATCCACATGGTTATAAGTTATATACGGTGCTTTCTATGTGACACATTTTTATGACGAGACTTAATCTTCATTTATTTCTATATGAAATACTTTATGACAATTTTTTGTGCCTTCACTTTGATATCTTCATAAATTTAAAATAAACTTAAAACTGACGAGGTACCTCAAAAGTGAGAAGATGTACTTCTACTCACTTCCCACCACTAACTCTAAGCTAATAAACTATAATCCTTTTGCGAATGAAATTCTTCAAACACATTTTCCCCGTGGGCCACATCAGGATCATGTCTGCCATCATTCTACATCTACGTCTCTAATATTATAACATAAATCCATTTAATTTGAAACATTCAAAATAAAAGCACAGGATATTTGTCTCAGATTTCTTTAAAAAAAGGTGATCATGTGTCTTTCAAGCCGACAGGGGGCCACATAAAATGACCTGGCGGGCCTTGTGTTTGATACCTGTGCATTAAAGGAATAATTCTCACGTGTTTAAATCCTCCGTTTACACACCGGGGTACAACTGTGCAGTGTAATCCAAGTTATATCCAGTCCAGTTATTGCCTTTCAGAACACAGACGTCATAAAACTTATTCCAGGAAAACCAACCAACCAGAGGGAATGAAAAAAACATAACGACAAAAGAAAGTGTAAATCCTGCACAGAAGGATAAAAGTTATTTCAGAAGAGACGAGGACGATGACGTCTTCGCTCATTCAGCGAGGTCTTGGCAGGCTTTCCTTTACAATGGCGATGAATGATCCTCGCAGCAGCTGTGTCTGCCGCCACGCGACATCTAGCTCCATGTATGACCTATAAGATAGTCAGCGTGAGCCACGGCCTCTGTGAGCCCCCACGCTCTGGAGCCGTTACAACCCCCTCCTCTTTCACACGCCTTTCCTCATCATCTTCGATCTCTCATACAAACACGCACAACTTCCTCTTTTCAGCTCTTCTTTAACTCGGCTTTTAACACCGACGCACTCTCTTTTCCCTCTCCTCTCCTCTCCACACACCTCCAGTGGGCTGAAAAACACCAATTTACTCCTGTCGTGCAGGAGAGGGCTGTGAGGGTACCCCGGGGGAGTTGTGCCGTTGTGTCGTCAGGTAACACACTGCCGGGGACACGGCGTCCCTAGCCGGGCCCCGAATGTGTTCACTACAACAAAAACAGGAGAGAGGAAAGCGGGTTGAAGTGGTAAAGGGGTGGAGATGAGAGAGAGAGGAAAGTGGGGGAGGGGAAGGAGGAGGAAGGCTCAAGCTTGTGTTTACATGCATTCGAATAACTGGCTTAGTCGGACTGAAATCGAATGATCCGTTTCATGTAAACACCTTTGTTCGACTATGTGCGGTCCGACTCCGATCCGATTAACACCCCTGGATAACTCGATCCGATCCGGTTGATAATTCGACTATCGCGGCATGTAACGGTGAATTGGATTAGGAACTGGACTTTGCGTCTTTGCGCATGCTTGAGATCCCGCCGCCCTCCTCCCTCCTCCCTCCCATGTCGTGACCCGGAAGTCGAAAGAGACGATAAGTTGTCACTGCCGGGAGCCTGGCCGGCAGAAAACAAACAAACAACGCCAATAGCGCCATTTGCATTCGCTGTACTCCTATTAACATCATGCAAGAATAGTACAGGGATGGAGCTTCGCCTTGCTCTCTGTTCGCCATCTTTCTCGAAATGTTGATGTTGATGTTGTTGGTTGTTGTTGGTGGTGGTGAAGAGGTCAAGCGGAAATGGCTGTATCACCACGAGTTGTAATGAAAACAGCGCCACCTATGGTATCGGATATGACATGCTTTCGGACAATGATTCGAATTACTCACTGCCATGTATATTGGGATAACAGCAGATCCCCCAAAAGATAGCATAGTCCGACTAAAGCAAGATTAGAATTATACCATCATGTAAACGCACTGACTGATGGAATCCGTGGGGTGGGAAAAACACACACACACACACACACACACACACACACAACTGTCATTCAAGTCAGTCAAGTGGCCCCAATTGGCTGTCAGTAGTTTCCATGGTTACCGTCCCCCATTCTTGCCGTCATGGCGTGGTTCTCCCCGGTGGACAGATGCACAAAAGGTGTGTCTTCCATCTCCCGGGGCGTATGACATAATTACGGAGTCGTCATTACAGTTAAAGATGCCGCCTCGCCGCCTCTCCGCCTCTCCGCCTCTTCGTCGGTTTGTTTTTCCTTTAACTCTCTCGGGGAGAGAGCGAGAGAGCAAATTAGTATAACGTGTGTGTTTACAACCCATCTGGTGTCAGATTGAACTTCCTGTGGCTGGGACTGACGGCTGTCAGAGGAGAGGCGTCGGAGGCGTGGCCAGGATGCACTGGACTGGAGATAAGGCTCTGATCAGATCTCAGATCAGTGCTGTCATATCTGGTGGCATAGGATTCGTTGTTGTTAATGTGTAAAGGAAATATACTTTACACAGAGAAAACATTAATAGTGGTTTCATTTGCAGATAATCTGGTTTAAAAACAAACAAAACAGTATGCAAGACACTCCTCGTGAGTTTATGACATTTTGAGATGATCTATTTGCTTGTTTGTGTTAAGAAGTCGAAGAACGTTCTCAACCCATAAATGTCAGGATGGCTGTTGTAGCCAGAGAGAGAGAGAAAGGAGCCATGTGATCTCAACTTCCCACAGAATATTTAATCTGACGCACACTAAACAGTACTACACTGGGGAGTGAGACAAACAGGGTTTAAATACACAAGGAAGCTGCAGGTGATTGGACACCGGGGAACGAGACACAGGAGGAACAGGGCAGACAATCACAGGGACAGGAAGTACAGGGAAACTTCAAAATAAGACAGGAAACAAGACACAAAAACTCTGGATCATGAAAATAAAGTGATTTCAGATTCAACATTATCATTTAAACTCAAAGCATCCCTGTTTGCACTGACATTTGGTTAAACAAAAATGCTTGTTTTAGGCCATATTGTTTAATTGTGTTTTTATAGCATCATCTTTTACTCTGTATTTTACTTTTGCTCTTTTAACTGTTGAAATGTTTCGGCCCCTGTTATTGCCAAATTGTTTTAATCGACAACTGTAACTGCACTTTGTGCCACTTTGTCTGTGATAAGTGCAAAATAAATAAACCGTACTTACTGACTCAGAGCGGCACATGAACCTTGAAGATGATCTGGCTCGATGTCTCTGTCACATGGACGCTTCTCGTTGGGGATTCAGATCCCTTTCGTGAATCAGAATCCGAAACATTTATGAGTTAAGTGAGTTAGACACACAAAGAATTTGACAAACAATCAACAGTCAACATATAAGATCAAATAAATAAAAAATGGAAGAATGTGCGGTTTACAGGAGAGAATATCTTAACTGAACGAATCATTTCACGTCACAAACTGGTGTCCCTGTCACTGCCGACCGCTCCTCAGAACAATGGAGGTGTTTATGTAATCTGCTTCGTGCTCTGTGCGTCATCCGTGGTCTCTGGGCTTTTTTTCTGGCTAATTGCCTTAAAGGCTGCTCAGGTGAAAGCTTAACGAGGGTGCCGGGGTGCTGCCATGGGACCTGTCTGTTGGCAGGGGAGCAGCTCATTTGCATACGTCTAAACATCTAGTTTTCTTTCTTTTCTTTCTCATCACAGCACCGGCCGCCGCGCACAGCGCCCCGACTCTGTAATGGGTTAGAATTCTTTGAGAGGATGATGAAGGCTGACGGTGAAGGCTGCTCAGGCCTGTGATCGGGGCTGTGTGCAGCGGTCCGAGGTTAGACGAGCGGTGAAGACGAGGGGGGGGGGGGGGGGGTCTATCGAAGGAATCGATATCCCAGCCATTCACAGTCGGATTCCGCCGCTCGTCTCCGGAGCCGATGAGTGGATTCATACATTCATCTGTTTCTATGAAGAGATGCGCTGTCTTTTTTATTTGACCAATAAAAGGCAAATAATCCAAATGACACATGGCTGCTGTGAGGATATAGCGTTTTGTGGGGGGGGAATACAAACTACACTATTTTATCGTGGTACCTTTTTTCCCCCCCTTTCCTGCAGACCTTTCTGTGACTCGGATGGCAGCTTTTAGCTTTCCGCCGCCTGAATGGATGAAAAGAAGGAGAGAGAGAGAGAGCGAGAGAGAGAGCCATGACTCATTCACATTATCCTCTCAAGTGGAAATCCTGAAAGTGTGTCTTACGCACACATTTACACACACACACACTTGCACACACACACACACACACACACAGCTTGTGTGCAGGGAGAGCCCAGGAGCCCGTTTGGAGTGCCACCATGTGTGATGTGCTTTGAGCAGCAGCCAGTCACAGTGGGGAGCCTCACATTTCCTCTCAAATAGAGAAAGTGTATTTTAACTAGTTTCCCAAACTGTACCTCTGACAGTTCAGGAAGGGGAGGGTGAGCCCACAGCCATATAGCCCACTATTTTCAGTGTGTTCGTGTTTTCTGGCCTCTATGCAGACGCGTGCAGCCATCGGTGGTTTTTGTCGGGTTGAGAACTTCTTCTCTTCTCTCATCTGATCTGAGTGCAGATGGACCGGAACGAGGGATGAGGATGGTCGGTTCAACACCTTCAGGTCCGAGCACAAAGCCAGTGTTTTCATATTAATATAGAGACGTGAGTCTTTAAAGTTGATCCAAAGGGGTGTCGTTTGATGGGTGAAAAGCAGCCGGGCACCGGAGCTTTGAGGAAATGTTTCTCAAGAGCAAAAACAATCAGTTATTTTCTGGTTGCCGTGTCTCTGGTGTATTTTATGTCATTGTTAAGTGAATGTTTTTGAACCGTTGATTAGTTAAAAACAAGACTTTCTGAAAACGTCACCTTGGGATTGAACGAAATAATAACTTCTTTCGTCACCGTTTGCCGAACGGCATGCTGGGAACAGCTGGCGCTCGCTGCAGCGAGCTGAAGGAAGAGAGACTGAAGCTCTACGTGTGATGACGCGTGTCGAGAGGCGGATGTGTCCGCTCGTTCCTCAAATTAAAACATCTTCCAGACAGTGATAATCGATCACATCTTTTTGCCCGTGTGGCTCGGTATGAAAGGACCCACGGCCCGGTACCGGTCCACGGCCCGGGGGTTGGGGACCGCTCATCTACGGGACGTGCCCAGGACCCGGAGAAGAAGTTAGAGTGGTCCGGATGAGCGAGCAGCGAAACCCGGAGGCCGAGGGATCGGCCCTTTTTTTCTTTTCATTTTTAACATTCCACTTGATTCTACTGTTACTAGGCAACAGCATCCCCCCCGGTCTCACATGAGTTCTCCACGCTGGGTTGCCCAGAATATAACTTATATACTCTGGCATGTGCTGCGATGAACAACAAAATAGTTTTCTCTGTCAAACCTTGGAGATTGTTTCAAGTGCACTCGTGTGTGACTCTGTTACCCAGCTGCAGTTCTGGAGATGAAGTTGATATGTTCCCTCCTCAAAGTCGTCATCATCTGCAAATGGTTTCTTTTCCGGCCAGTCAGCAGTCCCATCACCATCATCTGAGTTCCAAAGGGAAATGGGCTTGGTATTGAAGCAGTAACTTCAGGCATCAGTCAGGCTAAGGAGGATGGGGGAGGAAAAGGTTTTACTTCATCGGAGCTCCGTCCGTGCGTCGGAAATCCACCAGGTCAAAGGGCAAAACTGCCCCTAAGAAATATAATGTTGCCCCAAAGAGAGGGGCACAAAATGCCCCCAGAATTTAGATAATTTAATAGTGTTTTGTTTTTGTTCTTAATCTGTAGACTACTGCCTAATAGTCTTATCATTGCCATTTTTATGACAATTGTTCATATACTGTAAGCCTAAATAAGTATATTTATTATTTTTTACACAAGTTTCAAAAAGTGCCCCCAATTTATTTTTAAATGCCCCTGGATTTCAGTCAGTGGGGGGAAAATTGCCCCCTAAAAACTATGGAAATGTCCAACCCTGACCTCCGGGTCCTTTTGAGTCCGCATCTTTGAGCGATGGGAGGACCTGGATCATGTGACCTGAGCCAGACGCAACAAGCAACGGCTTGAAACTCCTCAAAAGTCTCGTCTTGATGACCGATGACCGTCCATTTAACGTGAGTGACCCGGCGAGGGATGGAGAGGCAATGGAAAGAACAGAACATGGCTGAAAGCTGGAGAGGGCTTTTCCTGAAAACCAGACGACTCGTAGCCCCGCCCACTTTTTCATTTCCCCTCCGCAAACCAGGAAACTCCCGGGCACCTTTAAATAGATGAGCGGCGAGATTGTGATAGTGAATTCTTATCGAGGCCCTCAATACGCTGGAGTGATTTAACCTCATTGACAAGTCAGTGATCCCAATCTCTCGTCTCCGGACCATTCGGTGCCGTCCCATCACCATCACTCATCTCATTATTCACAAAGCAGACTTAATGAGACGGTTTCTATGCCACTTCCATATCGGGCCGTTTAGCTTCCCACGGCCCTCCTCTTCTCCTCCCTCTTTTTGGGGAACATCAATTCTTCACGGTTACCTTGAAGTCCGTCTCGGCTGAAGCTCACTGACAGAGGGCAGCGCAGTGTGTATGAAACGGATCCCCGTGTATCAATTGACGTGAAACTTACTGCTGGTTTACTTTTTCTCTTTAGGTGAATAAACATGGATTAAAACTCGTAAAGAATCACCACCCTGTCGCCACAATAAGAGCGTTAGCCTCATACGGGTCCATTAAAACTATTACAACTTAAAATAAAATGTGCATCTGTCCATCCGTAGCCATACTGTCAAGTTAGCATTTTTTAACATAAAATAAAAGTGCGCTACTATCCTATCAAATTAAAAGTCAGATTGAACTATTTAGAGGAAATAGATTAAAACGTCTATAATTATTCAAACAATACTATATAAAAGGCATAGATAAAAAACACTAAGGCAGATACAAAAATAGGGAATTAACAGAAAACAATAAACCTCTCATGGGGTTATTTACAATATATATCATCAGAGAGAGTATGTTCTTACACCAGGGGTGTCAAACTAATTTTCACCGTGGGCCACATCAGCATCATGGCCGCCCTCAAAGGGTTGTGACTGAGACATATTAACGTATAAACTACTCCCCAACATAGTGTTAAATAACTCTCTTTGCACTTGATTATTGTTATTTAAGTGTAGAAATGTTGTACATAAATGTTCTCTAATATTATAACATAAATCCATTTAATTGGAAACCTTCAAAATAAAAGCACAGGATATTTTCCTTACATTTCTTTTAAGAAAAGGTGATGAATATGTCTTTCAAGTAGTCAGGGGCCACATAGAATGATGTGGCGGGCCGGATTTGGCCCCCGGGCCTTGTGTTTGACACCTGTGTCTTAGACGGAGTGTTTTCAATGCATGAAATGAGGGGCCATTAAAAAAAAGTGAATAGCCATAAATAAAGAGTCTGGTTGGACATGTAGCTCAGTTTCTCTTCTGGTGTTAAGTTGAACGGGAAAAAAAAAACCTCTTCGTGCTCACTGTGGGAATTAAGACGCCGGAGCTCCTCGTGGTGGTACATCCAGAATTTCAGATATCTTTTTGGTGTATATTCTCACACCTCGAATAAGAGTTTCACAGAATGACTGTAAACAGAGCGCGATGGTATCATGCCGACTCACGAAGCCAAACGAAGAACATAAATAGTCTGCGTGTTAACATGCATTCGCTGCCATGTTTGGACAACCCGTTGTGTCTTTGTCCTCGACACGAGGAATCTGTGTCCCTGACTCTCTGTTTCCCCTCTTGTGTTTGCACAGGAACCTGCTGGACAGGGACACCTTCTCCAAATCGGACCCAAGTAAGACCCGCCACATGTCCTTTTGTCTGTGTGTGTGTGTGTGTGTGTGTGTGTTTCTATCAGACGGGACAGCAGCAGATCTTGGCTCTTTATCTCTTGCCCAAAATCACAGAAGTAGAAGGTAAGGATATACAAGAGGGGCAAGATGGAAGGGAGTAAAGGTATACAAAAAAAGATAAAAGCAAATGTCAAAGTTGCAACCAATGGAGTGTAAGGGATTGAGTGTAAATTAAGAAGTGATAGAAGGGCTTTTGTTTTGCTATATGAAGTGGTGAGTCACTCATGTTAGGTGTTGTTTTTCACTAAACGCGTGAGATCGGCTGGAGGCGAGTGACTAATGCACGAGGCCGACGAAGAAGCTTCTCTATGGATTCACGGAGCTCTCCTCTCCTCGCAGTTAAAAATCATTAGATTAATGCTGTTAGCGGGAGCGCAGTGAGTTAAAGGAGTACTTTGACCTTTGGGAAATAAGCTTATTCCCTTGCTTTCTACGAGTCGAGAGGAGAAGATCAATAGCTCTCTGCTGCATGCCAGAGGTGTTGGCTCGAGACTCCGGCTCTCCCATCGGGAGCAGAATCAAGAGCACAGCAGAGCCCAAAGAGTGTGAGTAATGGGCCGGTTCCCCGGGTCCATTGGGAGAGTACGGAAACGAAACATGGGAGGACACCTGTGTGCCCTCGTAAAATGTCACGACCGGGGGATGGGAGGGCAGAAACGTCGGAGCAGAGGATCGGACAGGAGGCAGAGTGACTGATAGAAACCACCAGGCATGCAGGTACCGGGGGTTTCTAGCCGGAAACAACGGAAGATAATCCGGCAGGGGACAAGGGGAAGCAGAGGGAGTTTCCATCTGAGAGGGGAAACCACAGGCGTGGGGCGTGAACAATCAGGAGACACACACGTGGGAGGCGGGTGAAGGAAACACACACACTGGGTGTTACAGTAAAAGCATTCAATCTGACTCAAACTCATCTCTAAATCATTTACGGAAGCTGCTCAGTGAGTCATGAACCCGCAAAGGCCTCGAAATCTGCACATGCGGGCGCCAATCTTCCCCTTTCCGGACAGCAGGGGGAGGGGCCAATCAATGACGAAGACAGGAGTGGAGAGCAAGGAGGGGAAAGGAATGTCTGAGGCTCTGGAAATATAGAGATCGCTTGGATCTGTCACTCGCTGGTCAAAGAAATACATTTAAATGTAGAGAGCCGTGATCAATAAATGGGATAGAGACGTAAAGCCCTTCAAGGTATAAGCCGCACGGCCATGAAGAAGTTCTCTTTTCCATTATTGGTTTAAATCTATCTGTTCCCCTGAAATACGAAGGAAGATATAGTGCATCTGTGTGTGTGTGTGTGTGTATGTGTGTGTATCCTTCTGTCACTTATCGGAACAGAACATCAAAGGGCCTCCAGGAATGATGAGCGAGCTCAGTAATTTGCCTTCTAGTGAATATCGTCTCGCTTGGGGGAAATTGCGTAATTCTCTGTAATGATGTCTCTCACCCTCTGAAGATGGAAAATATGTTTGGGCTATTAGGAGCTTTTGATGTACGTTCGTTATTGATAATTGTCGCATTTACGGCTTGTTATTCAAACTCTAATGGACGCAGTATATACCACGGCATTTGAGTGTGTTCATTTATTTCTGTACTTGGTGTTTTATGAGCGTAATGGTCCTCTATCCTTCCCTTTCGTTATCCTCGCAACCAGTGAAGGATATTGATATATGTTATAAAGAGGAATCCTATTGCACAAACAGTCAGTTATTTTATTTGTTATTATCACGACCTTTAATGCCTCTGTTCTCCACAGTTTGTGTCCTCTACACACAAGGCATGGGCAACAAGGAGTGGAGAGAGGTGAGAACTGGAGACACAGCATCACCCGTCGTCATGCCACACACATTTCAGCCCAAATGGAGACACAAGGGCCTCCATGTTGCTTCTCTGCCGTCCGTACACACGAGCGGCCACTATGTGATGAGCTGTGACACAACAAGAGGCTCCAGCTAATGTGTCACGTTCATATTTGTGATATTAAGAGGACATGTGTTGGGTCAGATCAGTCTCAATAATTGCAAATGAAAACACAAAGACTCATAAATGCACGTAGAACGATTCACAAATACACTCCAATGCTACATAAATAAATTATGATTTGTTTGTGGATCTCTACACATGTGTGTACGAGGTTTTTGAGACTCCTCTGCCGTGGCTCGATTCACAAATGCGGTTTTTTTCAACATAGACCTGTCTGTAGCCAATCAGACGCCGCCCTCATTCGCGAACGAGGCGAATGTTTCGCTTCGCTCTATTCGCGTCAAGATTTACAAGATTAAACCGAAGTTTCAATAGCTTACTACAACTCCCTTGTTGTCATGACTAGACACGGGATTGGTTGAAAATGAGGGTGACGTCTGATTGGCTACAGACAGGTCTCGTACACACATGTCTAGAGATCCACAAACAAATCGTAATTTATTGTCTGCATTGAATATATTTGTGAATCGTTCTGCGAGAGTCTAATTTATTTGTAAATCGAATATATTTGTGAATCTTCGTGTTTGCATTCATGAGTCTCTCTGTGTGCATTTGCAATTATTGAGACTGATCTGCCCCCATACAGATGGAAGGCTGCAGTGATGATGTCATTTTGTAGTCCAACCCCCAGTTTCAGACCCCAAAAAGACGGTTTGAGTTTTCTCTTTTGGATTTTTATTATTATTATTCATTTAAAAAACATGACCATAAACATTACCTACTTATGATCTGATGATAGGCTGTCAGAAGGAGACGGGAGGCCCACTCTGAGCTTAGAGACACAACCAGAACCTACAGTTTATGAGTGAATACTCATGAATTTAAATCAGGGGGGCACATCCAATCATCCCCAGTTATTCATAGGATGAGTCGTCCATCATCTGCAATATGTATTATTAACATTCTGAGTGAAATGCCAACCCGGGACCTCGCTGACCCCCCTTGACTCGACACGGCCTCCGCTCGGCATTCATTACTCTGAAGCTCGCCGATAACCTCCTGCAGCCGGCCTCCGCCCCGATGCGCCACCTGGGGAGAAAACCTTCCGTTATTCTGGCTCTCCACAAAGCGCCCGTAAAAGCTTTGAGATCAAAGTTGTTCGGTGAGCAGCAGAAATATCAACGCTTCTTCTCTTTCTTTCCTTTCTCTAGTTTGGGAGAACAGAGGTGATCGACAACACGCTGAACCCCGACTTTGTGCGGAAGTTCATCCTGGACTACTTCTTCGAGGAGCGGCAGAACCTGCGGTTTGACTTGTAAGTAGCGGCTACACCTGTGCATGTGTGTGTGTGTGTGTGTGTGTGTGTGTGGAAACAGGGGTGGACTGGGGGGAAAAAGTGGCTCGGGAGTTACTGTATCGTTTTTTGTTTTTTTCGATACCGGTGCTAAACCGGTAGTTTTAAAACGATACCGGTGCCTAAATGGTGCCTGAACCGAAACTTTAAAAAAAATAAGAAGCCCAAAACGACGATTGACAATGACGACATTAAAAACCTCTTTGGCCATATTACCTGTAAAAGTCGTTCTCATGGAGCACTGACAAAAAAATCAGACTGTCGCGCTCGAGAGCTACGAGCTAGCGCTAGCTACGAGCTAGCTTAAACATGGTTATAATGGCTAATTTATTATTTGTTGGTCTACTTGTATGAATGCAAGACTCGCCATCAACGTTACGGTACTAATCTGAGTTAAGGCTGCTCGTCATCATCGGTCTCCACGTTTTCAGGGGGACCGTCTCCCTATCGCGCCCAGACAGACCGCTGCACGGCACGGTCTCAACGCGGGACTCGCCTCCGCTTTCAAAGTTAAATGTTCAGCTATCGTAACCTGCTGACAGGGCGGAGTCACCAGAGATGTTCCAAACAATTTTTTTTACGATTTCAATCGGCTCAGGCACCGAAAGGAAACACCGAAATGTGGAAGAGGAGGAGGAGGAAGAAGAGGAGGAAGAGGTGTGTGTGTGTGTGTGGTGGTTGAAGGTTCAAGAGATGAACGGTGGTTTTGCTCAATGTTAGAAGTCTCTTCTGGAAAGCATCTCTTCCACACAATTAGTCCCTAGAACAGGTTTCCATGAAACCTCACGAGGCTCCACATGTCACCTGCAGAATGTGAACATTATTGGATGATTATTGAATCTAGTGCTACAAATATGTCTGTTTTATCGGGTAGTTGTTGGCGTGCAACAGCGCGATCGACTCGAGTCTAATGAACTTCATGACTCAAAGTAGATTGCACAATGCGTCTGACACTTAGTATTCACTGGTGCTTCCTAATAAAAGCTTATTATAAAACACTGAGGGCTTCATTGAGGGCTTAATTTGATATACAAATGTTCTGAAAAAGTGTTAATTTAACTAATTATTTCGTGCTTTAACAGTTGTTTTCAGACAGTGGAACAGCATATTCGAGTTTTTTGTTTCAGAAGTTAATTTACTACCCAGAAGGTTATCATCGTCCATCACTGAGACAGCTCCTTCCCTTGAGAAGTATTGCTATGCTCATTATTTTGGCAGCATTGGTATCCGTCCAACATTACTCTGACTGATATTTGGCAGATCGGGGAGCGTGCATGCTGCTGAGTACGCTCTCCGGATTAGTGGAGCAATACAGCGCCTGATTACCTAGACTGTGTATTGTGCTGAGATTCATAGTATAAACCTGCATCTGTTGGTGCTCAGGCGTAAAACACACACATCGGTTTGGGCTTGTGCGTGTTAGAGTAACCACCTCGGTCAGGTTGCATCTCTGCATCAGCCTCCTGTAGCACGCATATATATCATACGGCACCTTTTCAAATGCACGTGTTATGAACTCTGTGACTGCTTCTCACGCGTCAGTGGCTGAAGATGCACAGAGGCATGAGAAGCTGTGTGGGAGACGGCAGAGTTCTTACAGGTGACCGGGTTCTCTTCCTCAATTTTGCTCTCGGATCGCATTTCTCATTGAATTACACAGCGGGAGTTCAGTGGCTTCATTTTATTAGCCTGGAGACTAATTAGGTTACGATCTACGATCCAGGGGAGCAACACAACTGGGATCTGGAGGTTCGACCTCCGTGAGGAAGAGTCAAGGCACAATCACACGAGACGCACCTCTAAAAAACGCAGCCGCACCAAAAACGCCTTGGCAAAAATGTGCCGGGCAAAACAACGCTGAGCGCCTGTGGAGCGGACCTGCGTGCGCAACCAACCATTGATTTTGGGTTCAATATATATATTTTTTTAAAGAAAGGAAAGAGTACGGCGAATACCACCATCTATTCCATGAGTTGTGTCTCGATGGCGAGGCTTTCAGTTGCACTTCCGACAAAGCAGGAGTCAGTTTGAGTCGTGTTTAGATTTAGAATTATAAAGATCTTCGGAATTAAATACCGCTAATATAATATATAATATGAGGTTCTCCTCGGGAAAAAAGGAAGGAAAGCCCGCCTCCTGCTTGATTCGATTGGCTGCATTGGCCGAGTGTGACATTGATGAGCTGTGCGCCTCCGCGCCTCGCGCTTAATGTTGAGAATATTTCAACTTTTAAGCGCGCCTGAAAAAAGCAAGAAACCCGCGCCGCGTGGCATTTAAAAGGCGCGTCTGAAAGTCGCACCGTACCAGAGGGAATCAATGGTTTTGCGGGCTACGCGTTTTTGAGAGGCGCGGCTGATGTGATCGAACCCTTAGAGTTCTGTGCTCCGCTCTTGTTGCTGTGTGTCCTGTGTCGGGGGATCAGTGTGTGCGTTGTCTCTTATCGCGTTTATATAATTGATAGGTTGTAATAGTTGATTTTGATTCTGCACATGTACATAGAGGAAGTCTTACGCCTTAAATTAATACATATAGAAAGATAGTATAATAGGAAATATTAGGGAGAATATTATTATGACTATTATGATTTAATTGTGAAGCATTAGGGAAAGACATTGTTTACTGTGTTGACTTGACTGTAGGTGATGTTAAAATATGAATGGCAATAGGTAATATTTACATGTATGCTGCATGGGGATGAATGTTAGTTAGTATTTCAGAAATGTCGAAGCCGGTTGAAGCCTGCAACGTTATTTTAATCCGGAAAGTAACATACTGGACTTTTATTGTGAAGGGACTGTTTAGTAGTTTGACCGGACGTGAAGTTGTGACCCGGGGTCGTGACGTTTGACCCCTACATTTTGATAGCGGACTTTTAGCCAACAAGAAGGTGATGCAGGACTGAATCACAAAGGACTAACTTATAGGTGAGGATAGTTGATTAGCTGCTCACGATTAATATCTCTTTGTGCTGGGAGAAATCTCTCTTTTCGTCTTGACCCGGGTTGGACAGCAACGCTCGCTTGCTTTAGCTCGTACCTGTGGAGCCTCTTTAGAATCCGTGTGTTTCAGTCTCTCCTCGCGTCTTCGTCACCTCACCGTGAAGCGTCACCGCGCTGCGTGGACGGATCCACGCAGCGCGGTGACGCAGGAAGCCGAGCCGGTGCGTGCGTCCCGAGTGGCGGCGGAGTGTGTGGGGGCTTGGCGTGTGCTCGTGTGATTATGTGTGGTGTTTAATGATGGTAACCATAGCAACCGGAGGGTAGGCGGGCGGGCCGCTTTCAACCTATCATCTCTACTCTGACTGCATCACCTCTGCACTGCGCCGCGTTCACGACTCAGCGTACGTCCAACTTTGCTAAAAATGTATTCAAAGGTTTGAGTTTTTACTTTTTTTGTGTAACTTTCTTTTAGCTGTTTTGGATCCTTTGGCCTTCCTCTGGATCGCTTCCAGCTGCTGCTGTGAAGGGCCCTGTTGGGATGCCGTGGACACTTCAATGTGTGTTTTCATACCATCGTTTTATTTTTATCGGACGTGTCAAATTCCACAAATTTCACAAATACTACAAGACACTTGGCTGGATTTTCCAGAGAACTGTGTGTGTGTGTGTGCTTATATACAAGTCGCACATGGAAAGGCTTTTGTACGTGCGCTGTAACAGCACACACACACACACACAGGATGCACAGCCTTCCTGTGCGGTGGCATTGTGATGCTCAGGAGATGTCAGGGCGTCCGTGTCGTGTGACCTTGGATGCCTTCCCGTTTGTGCAGGTAGCTGAAGAAGTAGCATGAACGCATGTCTCGCTGTGTTGAGTGTTTTTTTTATGAATGGAAGCGAGCGTCCCGGGAACAAAACGCTCTGGCTTTTTTGTCCGTCCCTCCCGAGTGTGTCGGGCGTCCCTGCACACGTGTGTTTGCTCGCTAACATGTCCTAACGGCCGCCGGCCTGCGGAGGGGAACGCAGTCTGGGCCACGAAGATGTGATCTGTGTGAAATGTTATGAAATACTACAGTGTGTCCTCGGAGCATGGATTGTGAGACTGTGTCACACACCTCTCTGTATCGCCATGTGTAGTCAGTACCAGCGTCAGAAATACAGGAGGGCAAAGGGCAAAACTGACCCTAAGAAATATAATGTTGCCCCTGTAAAAAATGCCCCCATAATTTCGATAATTTACTAGCATTTTGTTTTTGTTCTTTGTTGTGTCTGTCCCATCTGTATTGCTTGTACTAGGTAGG